>NW_011494861.1:0-19200 GCF_000754665.1 Bison bison bison
GGGAACCCCTATGATTCGAATGTTGTAGCGTTTAATATTGTCCTGGAGGTCTCTGAGATTGTCCTCATTTCTTTTAATTCGTTTTTCTTTTATCCTCTCTGATTCATTTATTTCTACCATTCTATCTTCTAATTCACTAATCCTGTCTTCTGCCTCTGTTATTCTACTATTTGTTGCCTCCAGAGTGTTTTTAATTTCACTTATTGCATTATTCATTATATATTGACTCTTTTTTATTTCTTCTAGGTCCTTGTTAAACCTTTCTTGCATCTTCTCAATCCTTGTCTCCAGGCTATTTATCTGTGATTCCATTTTAGTTTCAAGATTTTGGATCAATTTCACTATCATTATTCGGAATTCTTTATCAGGTAGATTCCCTATCTCTTCCTCTTTTGTTTGGTTAGGTGGGCATTTATCCTGTTCTTTTATCTGCTGAGTATTCCTCTGTCTCTTCATCTTGTTTAAATTGCTGAGTTTGGGGTGTCCTTTCTGTATTCTGGCAGTTTGTGGAGTTCTCTTTATTGTGGCATTTCCTCACTGTGTGTGGGTTTGTACAGGTGGCTTGTCAAGGTTTCCTGGTTAGGGAAACTTGTGTCGGTGTTCTGGTGGGTGGAGCTGTATTTCTTCTCTCTGGAGTGCAATGAAATGTCCAGTAATGAGTTATGAGATGTCTATAGTTTTGGGGTGACTTTGGGCAGCCTGTATCTTGAAGCTCAGGGCTGTGTTCCTTTGTTGCTGGAGAATTTGCTTGGTATGTCTTGCCCTGGAACTTATTGGCCCTTGTGTGGTGCTTGGTTTCAAGAATGAGATTTTTAAAGGGAGCAAGTTGAACAAATCAAAGGCAGGAGAGTGGGAAACATTTTTACTGACTTGAAGTCATTGTTTTACTAAGTTAAAGAAGGACACAAACCTTCGGCTGCTGGTGCGTGCAAAGTGACACTTGGCAAGAAGCACCGCGACACTTAGCTATTGAAAAGGAAGTGATTCTGAAAATCTAGGTCTACAGAAGGCATTTCTTACAGAAAGTAATTGAGCTTCTGACTCAACAGTTGACCTCCATTGTTTACTCATGGTGTGTTGATGGGAGAAGTTACCACTTTTCATTTCCCCGGTAGTAAGAAAATGGAAGAGTGTTCAGTAGTTACACATGTCCTTATCCCAGCTGAATTTCCAGAGAATAGAGAAAGACTCTTTGTAAGAAGGGAATGGGAGGGGAGAAATTTTGATTTACTTTCCCTTTGTGTTTAGGATAGACTCCTTGTGGAAAGATGAATTGGAAAGACTGTTGGGTTAATTCACACTTTCCTGTTGTAATTTCTTTCTCATGTCTATACATGTTCTGTGAGAGGATCCATTAGTGTCTTCAGAGGAAGCCTCTTAATGGAAGAGAGAGTCAGGATGTGAATCCTGCTGTGCCCTTGTGTTGTGCAAGCCTTACTGCATGATTCTTATTCAGAATTGTTCCTGACAGAAATACCCAAACCGAAGGACCTTATTGTAACTGTTTGGCAGATTTCCATTTGTATTTTTAAAATAGTTCTGACATCAATGTAAATATCTGCCCAATTAGTTTTCAAGATTCTTGTTTTTCTGCTGGAATCTTTAAATCTAATCCTGAGAAGTACTCATTTCATCACACACCTGACATTGCCCCTTTTAAGACCATTTCTTGGAGTTCTTTCACACTGAGGCAGCCTGATACTTAGTGCATGCAAGAGATGTTGGCTAAAACTACAACTTTAATTGGAGTTTCCCAAAGTCCACTCCATGAGATTTTAATGTTTTACACATTCATACACCAAGACCCTCTCGATTAAATATACTTGGGAAAAGATGACTAAAAATTAAAGGTTTATTTACTAGAAGACTCTACAGAAGCTCTCATATCAGATTACAGGGCTAGTGTCTCCATGTTTCTCACATTTATTTTAACATCAATGCTTTGTTCATAGAGCATCTATGAACTATACTACAGGACTAGTGTTCTGAGGTACATGCCTTAGGAAGCACTGTTTTAGTGGCTTTAGGCCAGGTTCAGTTCAGTTCAGTCGCTCAGTTGTGTCCGACTCTTTGCAACCCCATGAACCGCAGCACACCAGGCCTCTGTATCCATCACCAAATGCCAGAGTCTACCCAAACCCATGTCCATTGAGTCCGTGATGCCATCCAACCATCTCATCCTCTGCCGTCCCCTTCTCCTCCTGCCCTCAATCTTTCCCAGCATCAGGGTCTTCTTAAATGAGTCAGCTCTTCGCCTCAGGCAAATGCATTGAGTGAGATTATCCCAGTACAGACCATCACTAACACAAAGTTGGGTGGTAAAATGTCATCGTAACCAGAAATCCCAATTTAGGACCATCCTCCTGGTATTCTGGTGCTTTGTCACAGTGGGGTCTGAGACCCAACCAGGTAGGTCACATAGGAGCAGGAGACCTGAAAGCAGATAGCGACAGACATGCCATGAGTCCTAGGGAGCCTTGTGGAGAACTCAGAACGTTTTCAATATGACTTTGACTCTCTCACTCCAAAGTGAGAGAAAATACTGAAGGCTTGGGAAAGTGAGACAAGAAAGGCAATAAGAACAGGCCTTCTTCTCAATGCTTCTCTGATGATCTCCACTTTTAAGTCAACTTAGATCTCTCCCTTCACAAGAATACACTGGGAGTCATGTAATTACCTGAGAAAGGTATACTGAGCTGAGTCCCAGTATTTTCAGCAAATGCCTTCAAGCATTTCAGCATTGGGTTAAGTAACATAGTAACATAAGTAACATAAGTAACATAGAGCAACAGTCCACAGCCTTTTTGGTTCCAGGGATTGGTTTCCTGGAAGACAATTTTTCCACTCCTTTGAATTAATTACATTACCCCTAATGCTTGTGAAGGGAGAGATCAAAGTTGACTTAAAAGTGGAGATCATCAGAGAAACATTGAGAACACCTGTTCTTACTGCCTTTCTTGTCTCACTTTCCCAAGCCTTCAGGCTCACCCACTTCTCAGGGATGTGAAGTTATCTAAGTGATGGGCAAAGGAAACAAGCAGAGCATGTTTTGTGAGATTGTAACAGAAGAGAACAAAGTTATAAGGAAGGCCTTTCCAGGGCTCTTGCCAGAGGAATGTCACCATAAGAACAGATTGCAGCATTGAGGTAGATCCAAGAGAATGTGGGTAATTCATCATTCTTATGAATAATGGGGTCTTTTATGTATATATGAATTATGCCCATGTTCCACACACAGGTTTTCCTGCCCCTCTACTTCCTGTTTTGGCCAAACGATTCTCTGAAGTTATTTTCAGAAAACTTAAGGAGGTATAACCTGAAATGATCATCTTGACTAGGGAGAATTTGCTTGTACAGTGAATGCTGGCATGATGAGCTTTCAAAAGTGCTAGCAACTCAGTATCCCCACTCAGTAGTCCAAACTCAATACTTCAAGTTTCAACTGTTAGAAGTGGCAACAATAGAAAGTTCCTTTGTTGCCCTTCATATAAAAAGCCCCAGTATTTTCAGCAAATGCCTTCAAGCATTTCAGCATTGTGTTAAGTAACACAGAGCAGCAGTCCTCAGCCTTTTTGGCTCCAGGGATCGGTTTCGTGGAAGACAGTTTTTCCACTGACAAGGGCAGAGGTTCAGGGGGTGGGGATGATTTCAGGATGATTCAAATGCATTACATTTATTGTGCACTTTATTTCTAATTATTATTACTTCAGCTCAGTCTCAGATCATCAGTCATTATATCCCCAGAGGTTGGAAATCCCTGATATAGAAAATTCTGGAAAAAGTAAAAAAAAAAAAAATTGCCAAGATCCATAATAGAAGTAGCTCTGAGCCAATGTATGGTGTCATCACCAAGGATGTGTTTTTGGCAACAAGTGGAAAGTTAGATACAGGATGAGTGAAGAGGAAAGAAAAGAGCTAAGGGGATAAATGTATACACATTTCTCCGGTGGTTGAAGCAAACATTCTAGCTGTTCATGAAATATATTCCAAGACATAAAGCTTCTGACCCTGTTTCTGGACTAGAACACCAAACTCAAACAGGAAGGCGCTTTGGCATATGCTGACAAAATGTCCCTTCAGCACTGTGGACTTGCTGTTCAGTTTAATGGCTCACCTCCCCACCCTGCTGAGGTCATTAAAGTGTTCTAAAGCCCCTTCAGAACTCAAAAATAGTTTCTGTTTGCTGGGCAGGTGATAAATCTCACCAAGCCTGACAGGAATTTAATTACACTTTCTTCACAAAAACACTAGGGATACCCATTACCTGGATCTCTAAAGCTAAAGGCTTGCAGACCCCCCACAGTTGAAAGGTTAGGGACCCATAATAAGTTCTTCATCATATAAATGGATGGGAGGCCTCCTTAAGTGCAGCCAGCTTAAATTGGACCAAAGAAAAATTGGTCTTGGACTTTAGGAAAGGTAAGATCATTTTTCACTGTTGCTAAGAAATACCCCCGTCAGCTTGGCTGCATTAACATTTTATAGAAGATGAAAAAGAAGTTTGTTTTTGTTTTTGTTTTTTTTGTAGACCTCCTTGCTCCACTCACTGAAGTGTTACAGAAGTAAGATGGAAGTGAGTATGTTGTTGAACACCTGGACGAGTAGCCAAAAAGAAGTCCCACAGGGAGCGGGGTACTGAACTAACCTCGCAGTTGTATGGCTTGCTGTAATGTTGAGCTCATTACCAGTTGAGTTAGAAGGAGGAAATTAAACATAGACTTTTGCAGGAAACCCATGGGAAAGCTTCCTGGCCTGCTGTTGTCCTACTTACAGAGCTGCGCCTTGCTGTGTAGCCTTTACTGCATCTTCTCTACCAGCCCATCATCCAGAGGCTGACGTCAAAACTAACCACTTCTCTGGACCCTTCTTTCACAACCAGTGAACCTGACAAGATGCAAGCCAGGCTAGGGATACAAAGAGCCAGCAAACCAAATTTCACTTACCCTGGACCCAGTTCAGAATAAATCAGAGCTTCAGTTGCACCTAACTCAGAGTCAAAGAGAAATTTTACAAAATCCTCACATCACCATGAACCAGATGTAGCCTCCAAGTTTGCCTGGGCCTAGAAAGGCTATCACATCAGGATTTTCACCTGCAGGAAATTCTCATTTACCAACCCTTTTCTCCAAGATTGACCCCTGATATTTTCCACCTTGTGATTACATTGCTCATCTGATCTCTCGCTGCCTTCTACTGTCCCTCAGCTTAAAAAAAATTTCCCCTGTCATATTGCTCTATCAACTCCCTCTCCCCCTATGGAGATTTCACAACATTTATTGAAATCTTTGAAAATAACTGAATGTCACAAAATCAGGGTTGGGAAACAAATACTCAAGTTATAAAGGTATGTGGCTCTGGTACTATTCCCAGTTTTCCTGAATATGATTGCATGAATATCATTCCATGGTACAAAATAATACGGGTTTGGAGTAGGCTCAAATGGCTCATACCTAGCACATGACTGGTAGCCAGGAAACAGCCCAGGAGCTGCTTACTATGCCACGTGATCTCTCATTTCCCTTGCATGTCTGCATGTTTTTTGTCTGATTTAAATTTGATTTTTGTGGGATTATTTTTGCATGCTCTTATTTGGATTTGTTTTCTGGTTTAAACGTTGTTTTCTTCCTCCGCATCTGTGTTTTTCTTTTTATTATTTTGTTTTGTTTTCACTAGGCGACCCCCTCCTGCAGTTCCTGGACGACCATCCTAACCCCCATCATTCATCTCCTTTTGTGTCCAACAACATGTCTGTCTGTGGTATTTAAAAGCCTTTCATTTGCGCTGTATGTCATATGTACAGAAAAACTTCTATTTTTGATCCATGTCTATAATAAAAACAAAGTTTATTCTATATAAAAAATGAAATGTGTTCTGTTTCTTTTTCTAAAGAAGAGCCAAGTTAAAATAGGAGTTTGTTTCAACTAAAACCAGGTATGGTGAAAAATACATAATTTGACCTGCAAAGGAGCTTCAATTGAAAATGACTGATTTTAAGTTCTTAAAGCATTGTGATTTAGGATGATATTTGGTGGACAATAGTAATCGATCTTCAGTTGAAATGTCTGTCCAATAGAAGAGTGAAAGATGAAGCAAAAATCCTGGGTGTCTAGAAAAGACACAGAGAACCGAATAAATTCAGTCTGCTCCCAGGAATCTCATTAATAATTATTATTGCACCAAGACATTTTGCACTAAGACATTTTGGAGGAGGAAAAGGGGACAACAGAGGATGAGATGGTTGGATGGCATCACCAACTCAATGGACATGAGTTTGAGCAAGCTCCTGGAGCTGGTGATGGACCATGCTGCGATTCATGGGGTCACAAAGAGTCAGACACAACTGAGCGACTGGACTGAACTGAAGCAACTGAACTGAACTGAACTGAAAAAATGAAGACATTTTTTCCTATTTTCATTGTTTTTTAGGTGATAAAGTACATAAGATTATGTTAGATTATGGGAGAAATTTTTGGTCTGAAACATGTAAACCTCATATATTCTATTTGGCAAGTTCAGGGGAAAAAACACATCATTCGAGTAAAAATACAAGGCAAAGAAATGTTGCCACATTGAGAAGATTACTAATGATGTCAGTAAAGTACTGGAAGAACAAAATCTTTATGAGTTTTCAGGAAGAGAACTTTTTTTATACCTTAATCCTCAAATGATAATTTCAACTCTGAAATTTTAAGCTATCATTAAAAACTAATCCCAAAGACTTACCCAAATAAAATGATTATTATTAACACACTATTGACCAGGAGATTTTTGTAGAAACTAATGTCTGTGGCTGGTGATTTGTTATATAAATGACTGTTGAAATACTCAGGACAATAATGCTTGTGTAACAAAAGATGAATTAATATGTCTATGGTCAATAAGTTGTTAAGGTAACATAGTTTATCCTGCCAAATATGTGATCTGAAGCCTTCCACTAAAGGCTTGAGATTTAATTCAGAGTTTTCCTTTTGAATATTTATTTGGTCTATGTTCGAGTTTTAAAGGATCTCCTCTTGGATCACTTCTCCATGTGCCTTGCTTTAGCACATGAAGAAAGAAACTACAGGATGGGAAAGTAAAACACTGTTGATCAGGACTCGGTGTTCCACTCACTTCCTGGCTGACCTAGACAAGCACTGGCAAGGAGAGGCAGCTCAGATGTGGGCAAGAACCACCTCGGTACAGCAACGAGGACCCTCACTACCAATGTCCTTTCTCTGGGCCATAAAAATCTTTTTCAAGGACTACATGCTCCTCCCCAAAATGCAAAACCAGCTTATCTCTCAGGTGAAAATTTTCATCTTGCATGTTAATACATCACTGTGTATTTGCATCACAGGTCCAGTGACTGAGAGTTAGAAGCGCTGGTGACTAAGGAAATTCAAAGACACCAAAGCAGAGGGTCAACCAAAGCTCAACTTTACCTCCAAGTGACTGAACTGATGCAGACTACCACACAGCTTGCAGTCTGTTGCCCTTCCTTTCACCTTCAGTCTAGACATTTTAACTTTTTAAATCAGTATTCTTATCGTGTAACATTCTCATTTGATAGCATTCTCATCCCAACAGACCCAGAGTTCCTGGGTTATATCACACCACCTCCCCAAATACAAACAGAGGTTGTCAACAGGAAGGAAAACCTCAATTCATTTCTTTTTTTAAGTGTTTGGTATTTTTCCACCCTCTGAAATTTGAACTTGTTTCTATGTGCAATGTTATACCATTTAGATGTTTAAAACTTAGATTGATCTGATGACCATGAGAACGTAAAGCTGAAGTCGTAGTTGAATGAAATGATTCCGTGGCAATCCTAATCCATCTCTTCAACCAACAGGTATGGCCCCATCCTCACATTAGACTGGTGAGAAGAAAGGGGACTGACAGGATGGGGTGGTGGGGGTGGGAAGAAGCCTGGAGTAAAATTAAACTATTCAGAGGTTTGTTCATATTTCTTTATTGTTCCTACCATTTCTGTGTTTTATAGTATACCCTTGCTCAGCTCTCCCTCCCTCCTCACCCCTCAATATTGGATAGAGAGCTGAAGAAGTACAGTTCTTCAGAGTTGAATCAGGATCTTTGGGAGAAATAAACTATTATATTTTTAATACATATTCTTAAGTATTCCCATCCCTTTATATATCAAACATTCCTTGAATTTATAAGAATGTCCTAGTTACTGGGAATACCAGATACGTTAATAGGATAAAAGTAGAGGACAAAATAGGGAAATAAGAAATTCTAATATAAGCTATGACAGGAAAAACTTTTGGACTTTTTTCCAGGGAGAACTGTTACTGACTTCCATGCTAAAGCAACTATTTGAGTCCTAGAATCAGATTATCCACTTGACCCAAAGCCTGCTAGCATTCTAGAATGTGGTGATTTTGACCTCTGACAAAAAAATAACAGAACTCATTTCAGCCAATCAGAAACCAAACTTTTCATTTCTCATGGAATAGTATAATAGACTCTAAATCATGTTAAGTGTGGGTTGAGAAAGACATAGTGGGATTGAAACTGAAACAGTCTGTTGTTAACTTTGCTTTGGCTTCTAACAAGAAGGCTTTAGATTCAGAAGGTGTCCTGCATTGGTCTTCCACTGGACGCAGTGAGAGGAGTGAGAGTCCTCCAGCCTCTAGCTAGAAACTCGCAGACCACGCAAGAGATGGAGAAAAGAGAACTAAAGGTAGGGAAAAGAAAAAAAAAAAAAAACTTGCCATACTCTCCTTAGAGATTTCCACTGGTAATATATGTCTGTAAGCCTTGGGAGCCACATGTACATTGAAGCATTTTTCAGCAAACATCCTCAAAGTTGAGAGCCAAGAGGAGATAAGGAGATAACCTCAGCTGTTCACATACAAACATGGACACCTTCAGTGGGTTTGGAGCTTGGACCCTTCAGTCCCCTTCATCCCTGAGTTTGAAAAATACTGTACTTGACAACATCTGTTTTATAACTCAGCACTAAGTATAATTTTTTTTAAACTCAGAAAATTGATATTGGAATCTTTAGTCCAGTTCCATAAGATTCTGAAATAAATCTTTGCAACTGTGAATCCATTTCAAAGACATGAACCTCATCCACAGAGAGAAAAGATAGCTAAAAAAGAAGAAAACCTCTATTGCCCTTTATAATCCTATAGAATCTATATCTGAATAAATCAGATGGAGCTCAAATGCCACCACACCCCTGTATGTTCCTCATTTAAATGGACACACTAGCTGCCTTCATTACCATAATATACACCTGTTTTTTAAAAAAACTTTTTATTTTGTATTGGGGTATAACCAATTCACAAATGTTGTGAGTTTCAGGTAACTAGCACAGGGACTCGGTCATGCATATACGTGTATCCATTCTCCCCCAAACTTCCGTCCCATCCAGGCTACCACGTAACATTGAGCAGAGTTCCTTGTGCTAGACGGTAGGTCCTTGTTGGCTATCTGTTTTAAATATAGCAGTATGTACATCTCCAACCCAAACTCCTTAATTATCCCTTCCTCCTGTCCTTTTCCCCCAATAAGTTCATTCTCTAAGTCTTTGAGCCTCTTTTTTTGTTTTGTAAGTAAGTCCATTTGAATATACATCTGTATTTTGATTTTTGATTTTTTAATACTATAAATTACTATCAGATCACAGTACTGTCAACATTTAAGATTGGATCAGGTGGTAGGTTGTTGGATGAGTCAACGCTATAAACTGCTACTCTCATGCTTTTTTTTAATCAAATCACATTTTACAGTACTCCTTATCAGGTCCTGATCTCACCACAGTTCACATCTTCCGTGATCCTCTTGAGCAGGCACACAGTAAAGACAGTCTTAGCAAGCCCCAGGGTCCAAAGAGACTTACGATCCTCAAGAGCGTAACACTGAAGTGGGTCCTCCCTCTCAAAACAGCTGCTAACAAAGGATATTTTTGAAGCTCCGTATAACCCAATGGAAAAACAAGTCTTTCAGATTCTTAAGGGCTCACTTTTCATCCTCCTCTCTGTGACTGTATTCTAGAGGCAGCAAAGAGAAGTTCGTGCCAAGGAGACTGTTCTTCCTCCTGCTGCTTTTTTCTCTTTTAAAGACAGAAACACATTCAGCCTCAAACACAAAAGCTGCCTGGGGCCTAAAGATCTGTTTATTTTGCAGCTTATAAAGAGCAGGAGACCCGCAGTATTCTCACTGACCAGAGTCCAAGTGTTCTTGGGCTCTGCAAAAGGCCCCGGGGCCGTCCTGTAAGTGAGCTGGGAAAAGCAGAAGCAAACCCCTTAGCTGGGGAAAGCTAGCTTTTCGGGGCCTGAGGGGACAGTACCCCTCGACCTCAGCTCTGGTAAATGTGCTCCACCACCCCTGCAAAAGTACAGTCAAGGGACTGGAGAGCTAGTCTGTTAGGGCACAAGACCTCACTCAGGCTGATCCTGAAACCCAGGTGCCAACCGCTGCTGGATGATGACTGAAAAGGCCATGCCTTTCTGAGGCTCTTCCTCGGGCACTCTTACCCCTGTATCATACTACGGGCGAGATGGCACCTGTACCATGGTGTTGCTAGGCCCCTGGTGCCCAGCAGATGTTGGCCTGTGGGGAAGCAGAGCCTCCCTTATCTCTGGGGAGTCTTCCTGTTAATCACAGTAACAGATCTGGGAAGAAAAGGGCTTTTTGATTTGGCTGGTGATTGCTATTGTTCCCTAAGTAAATGAGCCAAAGTTAATTGCACCTGTGAGCTGTAAAACCCTAAGCCAAAAGCAGTGGGCTGGTAAGCTAGCTCATTCCTACAGAACCTCAGCCATTTTTCCTCCGCCTCTGGCTGCAGCTAAGCTAGCCAGAGCCCTGTCAGTGGTCCGAGGAGCCGCCCTCCTCAGTCCTGATGGTTCCCAGGACCTTGATCAAACCCTGGCTCTCACTTCAGCCCTGGTCACTTTCCCCAAAATCAAACTTTCTCTAGAAATGGCATGGCCCCATTGTTAGAAGTTTGCATGGTTCTCAGGAAATTAGTCATTAGCGCCCCACAAGGCTCTGGTCCGTATGTTCATTTATCTACCAACCTTCAGTTCTTTCTCCTTTATCTCCTGATGATTTTAGCTCCTGTTTCACTGTCATTCTCCTGTCTTAATTTTTGGAGATTTCCACCTACCTGTAGGTACACCTTCCAACACCCCACTTCCATCTCACTTCTCATTTCCTTGGACTTCACTTCTCCAATATCGTTGCCCTCCCCCCACCTCAGCTATTCACTTCCAAAGTCACAACCTTGTCTTTATCTTTTCTCCAGCCTTTACTTCCTGGCTTTCAGACCCCTTGAACTTCCAATCCATAGAACTTTGCCCTGTCCTTCATCTCCATTTTTCACCCTTCTTGAGGTTCATTCTCCTTCTTACTCAATTTAAATTCCATGGCCAATCATTATAATCATGCCCATGTATAATTACTATTCTCCCTTGCCCTTCTCTCAGTCTGATTAATCACCATCCTGGGTAAATTCAACTCCCCATCTGCTCTAGTTTGCACTCATGTAGCTGTACAAGGTCAGCAAAACACACACACACACACACACCCAACTTCACTTTAAATTCATGACTACCAGTCTCAAGTGAGCCCTTCCTTACTACTGCTGGGCATTTATACTAAGCATCCCTAGTTTATCCACTCCCCCAGTGTCACAAACTGTTTCATATCCCCTCATTCCATCAGTTCCCCTCACTCTCACATCTCAGCTGATTCTTTGCCTCCTACTTCCCTGAGAAAAGTGAAGCAATCAGAAAAGAACATCCACAGATTCCCATCACCTCATCTGTCCACTAGCCATCTACCCACTTACCTGCATCTGTATCTACACGTCGCGCCTTCCCACTTGTTCCCAGAGACCAACTCTTCTTCTCTTCCTGAAGCCAGTCCCTCCCCTGTGCTCACTTGCTCAAGAACATGACCTCAGCAGTTAATTCTCCCCTTTCTCACATCAACTATTACTTTCTACTGTTTCATTTCCATCAATATACAAACATTCTCCCATCTTAAAAAAACAAAACAAAACATTTTCTTTGCCCTCACCTCCCCTTTCAGTTTCTGTCCTATTTCCTGGTTCCCTTTTGATGCAAAACTTCCAGAGAGTTGCCTGTACTTGCTGATCCAATTTCTCTTCTCTTGTTCTCTTAAACTTACTTCAAATAGGTTTCTATTCTCACCACTCCACAAATATATATATATTAAGGGACACCAATCGCCTCCTCCTTGATAAATCCAGTCATCAGTGCTCAGTCCTTGCTTTCTTGATTTTTCAGATTTTGATCTAATCACAGTTGACCATCCTCTCTTCCTGAATCATTTGCACTTGGTTTCCAGGATTCTAAACTCTGGATCTTCCTCCTGCCTCAGTCGTTGTGCTTTCCAAATCTTTTTGTTTATTCTTCTCTCCAACATTTCACTTTGGATGTCTTAGTCCTCTTCTATATGAAATTCCTTCCTAGTGATTTCATCCAGTCACACAGCATTAAATGCCATTTATATACCAGCAAACCTTAAATTTCTATCTTCATCCCATACATCGCTCCTGAAATTCAAACTCATATCTCCAACTCCTGACTCAGCATTTCATCTTGGGTGTCTACATTTCATACATGTCTACATGCCCCAAACTGAACTCCTGACCCTCCTCCCCAGAATCTTTACCCATATCTCCTGGACCCCCATCTCAATGGATGCCATCTCCATCTTTCAATTTGCTCAGGCCAAAAACCTCGAGTCATTTATGATTCTTCTCTTGTGTTCATGCCGTCCATCTAACATACTAGGAAGCTTTTGACTCTACTTGCAAACTATATCCAGAAGGTGACTGTTTTCCACCACTTCCTCTGCTATCACTGTGGTTTGCGGCACCATCATATCCCCTGCTTGGATTAATATCAGAGCCTCCTCTAATGCTTTCTGCTTCTACTCTTGCCCCACAGCATCCAGAATGAGCCTAGTCTCCCACATTCCCTCTCTGGCCTCCTCTTCTGCTCTCCTCATTCACTTCATTTCGGCCACTCCTGGCTATTCCCCAAACACATCATGCCGCCTTCTGCCTCTGCAGCGGCTCCTCCCTCTGCCTGGAATGCTCTTCCCCTGAGACCGTGGATAATTCCCTCACTTCCTTCCAAACCTTTGGTTAAATGTTACCTTTTCTGTGAGACCTACCCAGACCCCCTTATTGAATTCCATTGCTACTTTTTCCTTTTTTGCTCAATAGCATTTATCACCTTCTGCTTATGTTTATCATGTCTCCTCTTGCTAGCACGCATGCTTCACTAGGTCAAGGAACTTTGTCTGTTTTACTCCTGTGTAGGTGTGTCTCAGGCAGACAGAACAAGCGGTATCTGTCATATAGATAGTGTTCAGTATCTGTTGAATGAATACATTTCTAAGGTTAAACATCATAAAATGTGAATGGTAGAAGTGAATAGAGGTGGGCCTAGGTGGACAATAAATGTTTTAATAAATAGATATTGGGGGAAGAGAATAAGGGATAAAGAGGGACTTGATAAAGCATTAAAAGCAACAGCCTACCAGTTAGCCCTGGATGCATTTCAAGACTTACATTGAATTTCATTATAAAAAGGAGTATCAATAACTTCCACAAGTTTTCCTGCATTCGAAGTTTGAAATATTGTAAAACTGTGTGACTGGTGCCCTCTGCTGGCTTGCTTTTGTTTTTGTTTTTTGACTTTGAGCCTTTGGTTTAAAGATGTAAGTGATGGGCTCTATATACTTCCTTGAACATGCTGTGTGAATTCTTAAATCCGTAATTTAAGCCAGCTGCCCAAAAGCACACTCAAAAGTTTATACTGGCACAGCATACAGGCATAACACTGGTACCAGTTTGATTGCCACAGAGAACCACTGTGGTGTGGGGACACTCAGATCCACGCACAGCATTCTAGCTACATACCAGTCACGCATCACACCACAAAATCCAGCACACCTGCTGCCCTGTGGCTCTACCTCTCCTTGGTCCTTCCATCTCGACTACAATCCCTGGTACCATTTTGGAAGGATGGGCAAAACTGCCTTCCCATCCCTTTACCCTTGCTCTAGCTTGCCACCCTCCCACCTTACTTATAACTTATGGTAACAAGAAACAGAGCTGGGAGAAAGGAGTACAGCTTCTTATATAAATATTTGACAGGTTGGGCTTAATTGGAGGATAATTACAAGGATTTTTATTCCAATGCTACTCTTCCCTTCTGCCCCCCACTACCCACCCACATACACACACCATAATTAATATTCCCTGGAAATTTAAATCATTAATATCCTACTTGGACCCTTTCAGTGTGGTATAAATTTAGAAGGCTGATTAGACTACATACTTAAGTGATGAGTAACTTTCTCAGGAATTATCACATTAGGGCCTGTTGGTCATTAAGCAGGCCAGCACCCCTGTGCCAGCAGCAGCCCAAAGAAGCTGCCATATATGAGCTCATCACCCTTCAGGTAGCAATGCCTAAGGGCTTGGCATTTCTGAACATGTCCTTACAAGACATTTATAGCTTTTTTATTTGCACTCCCCGCCCCCCAAATTTTTGGATCCCATCTATATCCCTGGCTTGTGAAACTTTTTGGACTTACATGTAGAACGTTTATAAAATTTTTTGTCTTAAATTTTCTGTTCAAAGGTGTCTCTCCTATAAGGGCTCCCCCAGTGGTTCTGTAGCAAAGAATCCACCTAACAATACAAGAGACATGGCAGGAGACGCAGGGTCAGGAAGATCCCCTGGAGAAGGAAATGGCAACCCACTCCAGTATTCTCACCTGGAAAATCCCATGGACAGAGAGGAGCCTGGTGGGCTACAGTCCATAGGGTCGCAAAAGAGTTGGACATGACTTAAGAGACTAAACAACAAAAACCCTCCTATATAAGGCATGAACATTCACTTTCGTCACTAACAGTTTTATAGGCAATGACTGGATCTCTTTTAAGCCTTTCTTGGAGGCTGTGGTGGTTCTATTCTCTAATCTGGTTTCATAGGCCAGCCTCCTTTCCCTCAGATTCCTACCATTTTCGTTATTCCAGTTATCCTTCTGTGATCCTTTTCTAATTGCACTATAGCCTGGTTGTGAGGCCACCGACTCTATACAAAGAATTCCAAACACAAAAGTGCTGGATTCTGTTTATATCTCAATAACCTCCTCGATAATGCCCAGAATTCTGAGCCAGTGTCCTCCAGATACTACATATGGAACTAAGCAGTTCGCTTGGGTGTACCACCTCAGGCACCTCGAACTTAAAATGTCCCATTCTTATCTATTTCCAAACCTGTTCTCACTTCTGTTTTCTTATGGTATAGTTATTAGAAACACAAACATCCACTCAAGGCGGAAGCCCTCCCAGTCATCCTCTTCCCCTTCTACCTTCCAACATGAATTCACCAAGTTCTAAAAATCTCTCGTCAGAACCCTCACCTCCTTTGCCCACTGTCACCACCCTTAGTCTAGACTCATTTTTCACTATTGCCACAAATGCTCCCCATGCTCAGCCTCTGTAATTCAGCATGAACACTGCTATTAGAATTTCACACACCATGAAGTGTTAGGTGTGAATCCTAGATCCCTTTTTTTTTTTAAACAAAAAACTTATTTTCATTGGAAGATAACTGCTTTACAACATCGTGTTGGTTTCTACCACACATCAGCATTAATCAGCCGTAGATGGACATATGTCCCCTCCCCCTTGCATCTCCCTCTCACCTCAGGTGGGAAGCCTATATTCCTTTCCAAAAGCTCCTTCACTTGCCATTGACTCCAAGATCCAATAATTCAACGTACTCACCACTCTCAGACCTCAACTTCTCTGCCCGCAGCCCATCTATTCTGCACTCCCCTCCACTGCCAAGAGGTATCAAGCCCTGTGCGCCTGGACATATACTCATCCTTCTACCCACAGATACCTCTTTTCTATCTGAATTGAATCTGCTGCCCCACCCTGTACCCTAACAGCCAACCCATGACACCCCATCCCCTGCCACCTCCCCTCTGAACTACAGCCACAAGACTGAACAGGATCAGGCCTTGGGTAATTCCAAATATTAGACAGTATGACAGCTGAACATGACAGCACAGGCACGTCAATTCACCCCACTGAGGAAGTATTCTTCAGAGTGATTCAAATCTGTGGAACTTTCTGCTCACCAACACGATGCAGTTGCTATGTGAGTTCCCTCAAGTTGATCATCAGAAACCCATTCAGATAAGGAAAATATATTAAGACATTAAAAAAAATTTTTTTTTACTTGATGTTTGGCAGAAACCAACACAATATTGTAAAGCAATTATCAAAAGTAAATTTAAAAACAATTTATACAACTCTTATTACATTCCACCACTATCCCCTATCTTGTTTCTGATGTGGACTATATAACAATCATGAGCCAATTCTGGTCAGTCAAGGCATGCAGAGTAGTGGTTACCTTGTTTGGACAGGGTATGCTCTCCCAGTTTTCCAGCTGCCATTAGTCACACGAAGCATGCCAGCTCCACTTGCTCAGCCCAGGTATTGCTGACCTGGGCTAAAGGCCTTTGCCACTTTGTCTCCCAAACCATTTTTTTGCTTGCTGAAATCCCAACCTACCCTCCAGGACTAAAGCTCAAGTGCTGTCTCCTCTAAAAAACATTTCATTACTCCAGCTCTCTTTGCCCTCCAGCCTCTTTGAATTCCCCCAACATTCTGCTTGTGTATTATGATACATCATACTCCCCTTGAAGTTAGTTAGTGGCATACAGGCTTCATTAAGAACTAAGTGGAAATTCTGAGTCAAGGTTAAGTGATCAATTCTGTGATCTTCGGCAACAAAACTGGACATATTATCCAGGGTTCTAGCATTTCAGCTGTAGATAAATAACAGAGCCTGCATTTGGTATACTGAGAAAGGTCGAGAGAAGTGACTTTACATGCACACACATACACAAATTCTCACTCTCCATGTCCCTACTGTATGCCTTCTGCTTACAGAAAAATCATGAGACAGCTTGATGTGTTGTTATTTTTTTAATAAATAGAAACCACACCACTTCATTTGTTACAGAGAAGAATGAGAGGCAATAATTCGAGGGCCCCACAAAGCTTTTTCATCTATACGATAACAGAAAGGATAATCACCTTCACCACCCAAGCCTTTTGTTAACATTTTCTTTTGATCTCTGATCTCCCACCCACATCAGCGTGCCACTTCCAGAATGAACTCTGCCTTCAAATCTTCTACTAGTTGGAAGGCTGATCTATCAGCTTGTCTTAGTAACAGAATGGAGGTCCCCAACTCAACTGAGGAACCTGGACAAATCTTCTTTGATTTCAGCCTCATCCCAAGGCCCATGAATGTTTTCTTTAAAAAGCTGCAGGCGAATGAGGTAGAAAGGACAGAGACATGAGATGGAAATCAGCAGAAGGGCAAAGAGTATGGCTCCCACAGCACTGATGGACAGCAGGCCTCCTAAGGCTGAGAATGCAAAGAGCAGCGTGACCCCCACATAGCTGCGGGGTGTACATGCCTTCAGTTTCTTCTGTAACATGGGCCACAGGGCAAAAATCTGGATGGCAAACGTCACCATGATGAAGGCATGGAGGGATCGGGGCAGGCGGGAGGCAAGGCAGACAGAAGCAAAGATGGCCATGTTCAAGGACAGTGTGCTGGATACAATGGCAGCATTGGCACCATAGTCAAAGAAGATGAGGTGACCTAACAGCATGAAGACTGCCATGGCATAGATGGTGTCAGTGCTGACAGACTCTGTCAGGGTCTTCAGCACCGGCGAAAAGCCATAGGTGAAAGTAATGAAGACTAGGGCACTCTTCAAGTCAGCCCACCGGGTCCGCCCACTCTTCTTCCGTCCTTCACCTCCGTCAATGAAATCAAACAAAACATAGCCAATCAGTGAAGAAGCCAGGCCGGTCCCAAAAAGCCACTGAGGGGCCAGAAGACCCTCATCCATATACCACCAGATAACCACAAAGACACAGACACTGCACAGCTGCTGTATCACCACACTGGACTCAAACACCACAGCCCAATATTGGTATTTCCGGGCATAGATGTTTTTCCGGAGCTCTTCAAGGAACCTCCGATCCACGTAGTTATCAGGAAAGGGCTGTCGCTCATACAAGACCTTCTGCCACCTGACCTCTTTGGTGTTAGCTACAGGCTGGGCACACATTATCCTTTCGCTCAAACTCAGGCGACTTCAATCTCCCTTGCAGAAGTCCATGTGGTTCTCGTTCTTTATAAAGTTTTGAAGTAAGACTTCTCTGGAAATTCCATGCTGAGTTGTGGTTTATATTGTATTGACCTTCCCTTGCTTTCAAAGGCAGCGACCCAGGCTAGGCCTACAGTAGATGAGTTTGTTCTCTGAGGCAGGACAATGCAGCTAAGTTCCTACAAAAAGAGAGACTATGAATCTATGAAAGGTCAAGGGTAGGACTTAGCTAAAATCATATCAACTTGGTTCGTTAGAAGCCTGAACAAAATATACGTGGTAACCATCTTATACTATAGATATGAAAACTTCATTTCAGATTTTACAGTGTAATTCTTTTTCAGCTGTTGCTTATCCAGTGCCTACTATGTCCTGAGCCTTTGAAGCTTCTTCCATTTAATCTCCACAACCTTGCAAGTTAGTGTCAGTCCCACTGTATCTAGTAAAACAGCTGAGATTCAAACAGTGGTAAATAGTGGAGCCAGATTCAAACCAAAGTTCGGCCCAAAAGCCTGTACCTCTAAACCAGTTCTTAACTCAGGGGTTCACACACCCCTGAGGTCTATCGATGATCTCCAAGACCATTCAAAACCCTCCCTGTTAATGCATATTTGTTGCTGTGATTTATGCAAATTTCTAGGACTGGAATCCAAGTTTTTATTGGGTTCTCAAAGGCATCTGTTACTTAAAAAAAGTAGAAAAGAAGAAAGTTACCGGTCTATAAGGAAAGGTAAACCTCACAATACGGAAAGATACGAGCTCTATGGTTTGTTTAACCAAAAGCAAAGATTCAAGATTCTTAATCCCTTAATTGAGCTTAACATCCTTTAAAGAGCTATCATCCTACTCATTAACGGCGAAACTCCGGAGGATCGAAGATAATGATCCCCTTTCCACAAAGGGAAAACTAAGAGTCAAAAATACCAAGGTCATCCAGCAAGACTGAGAAGAAAATTCTTATTGCCCGACCTTATTTCTTCCAAGGAAACC
>NW_011494861.1:19495-69395 GCF_000754665.1 Bison bison bison
ACAACCTCCGCGGCTAGAGCGCCCTTCCTCAGCCGGTGAGGCCGCGATGTCGCTGCTGCCTCCTCCTGGCCACTTAAGAGGAACTTCCAGTTCCTCTCCCAGGAGGAATGCTCTGAGCCAGGAAAGCTGATCTTCAACAGCGAGACCCGGAATGTGGCATCGGAAGGGCAAGGGAGAGAAGCCAGGCTGGAAGAAGAAAGGTTATAAGGGCGACTTGATTGAGCTCCTGTTGTGAAGTCAAGCCCTCAGCTAGGGACATCCCATGCATCCGTGCATCCACTGGACACATACTCAATAAATATCTACAGGTATCATGCACTGTTTCAGGTGCTAGTGATACAGCAGTGAACAGAAGAGACAAGAATTCCTCCCCTCACAGAGATTTCTGTCTTGTGCATTGACCTGTAAAGAAACGACGTCCTCCTCCTTTCATGGAAGACAAAACTGAGGCTCAGAGAGGTTGTGATTTGTCCAAGGCCACACACTTGGAAAGTGGATTAACCTAGATTAACATCCAATTGTCTACCGCTTGGAGGTGCAGTATTTTCCTCTGCCTCCTGGAAGGGGTGAGGGTGGAGGGCCCTGTGACTGAAAACAGCCAGACACTTGGAATGGGAGGCTGCTAACATTCACCTGAGGTTGTGGAAATATAAGAGAACGCATAAACAGATGGGAGTAATGAAGAAGCAGAGGGAGATAGTAGGACACAAGATGTAATCGACACATAAATCAGAAAACCTAAATCCACTTACTAGCTGTGTGACTCTGGAGAAGGCAATGGCACCCCACTCCAGTACTCTTGCCTGGAAAATCCCATGGACGGAGGAGCCTGGTGGGCTGCAGTCCATGGGGTCGCTGAGGGTCAGACACGACTGAGCGACTTCACTTTCACTTTTCACTTTCATGCATTGGAGAAGGAAACGGCAACCCACTCCAGTGTTCTTGCCTGGAGAATACCAGGGATGGGAGAGCCTGGTGGGCTGCCGCCTATGGGGTCGCACAGAGTCAGACACCACTGAAGCGACTTAGCAGCAGCAGCAGCAGCTGTTCAGTTCAGTTCAGTGACTCAGCAAATCACACTGACTAAATTTGATTTCTTCATCTGTAAATGGAGATAACACTATTTCCTCTTGGCCACTTAATGGGAGAGTCAATGGGGTCAAACATGAAACATAAAAAGTGTGAAGTGCTGACTGATGTATAGCTGCTGTTAGCCTACTTTCATCATCCTAATGATGGAAATGGCCAAGTGAAATACCTTCTGCAAAATGATCTCTTTCCATTTTTCCCTCTAGGTGTCTGTTCCAAGATTTCACAAGATTCCCTGGTTTAGTGAGGCCAGCTTCATGAACAAGCCATTAGTGCTCAGCCTCCCCAAAAGGTAACAGCCCAACCACTGAGAGCAAAGATTTCAAGCAAGGTCTCATGGAAGATGATTTCTTAAGGATTAGGGACAACCATCTGAGGGGCATAGCTGGATGGTTAAGAGGCTAAGTCAAGTGCTTAAAAACCAGAAAGGAGAACTTGCCCAGCAATCCAGTGGTTAAGACTATGCCTTCCAATGAAGGGGGTGCATGTTGGATCCCTGGTTGGGGAACTGAGATCCCATATGCCCCAGGGTGCCACCAAATTTCTTTTTTTTAATTAACAACAACAAAATGGAAAGGGCCATGGTTTTTAACCCAAAAGTGAGCCCTGAGAATTGGCCTGGCTGGAGGGGATAAGACCTCAACTAACTTCCTTCTGTTCCACTACCGCTTAGCAATACAAGAAAATTTTGCCCATGGACACTGCCTTTCAAAACAATTCCATCCTCTTCATCATCTTACCCTGTCTCCCTGCTTTAATTTGAACTTTTAAAATTTTAACCATCAAAAGTCTAGAATCAAAAATTCTTATCTTCATAGAGTAGCAACTTCCTGTATTTTAACTTTGAGACAATCTCGTCCAATCTCACCAGTCCTGCCCTTTCAAACAAATGCCTGTGGAACATGTGTCTATCCTTTAAAATTGGGGGATTTCATGTGTAGGGAGTTGCCACTTGAAATAACTGAGTTCACTCATTCCTCCCCCATTTCTAATCCCCGGGTATGATCCCCAGGTCTTATACTCTCCTCTGAAAGGGGAAATAAAAGGAAGGGTGAGTGGGAAAACCCAGGGAAGACTGGGAGAGGGCAGGCCAGGAGCTAAGTTTATAGGTACATTATAGGTGAGAAATCGGCTCCCTTGGCATGTAAGGTCATTTGCTGGAAAGATAATACTCTCTGAAAAGAGCCTTTCCTCCTTTTGGTAACTGTCATGTACTCTCCTGTCCATGGATAAATGACTCTGCATGAGAAATATTTCCTCCACATCCCATTTCAATAACATACACCTTCGCTTCGTCCGCTGCCCTTCTTAGAAACCACATTCTCAGTAAGCAGCTAGACAGTTTTGTATATTCTCAGAAGCACCTGTAAAGTGCTTGTTGTTCGGGGTTTTTTTTTTTTTCTCCTAACTTGGAATATATCTAAACTCTAGCTAATGTCTTAAAATAAAGCAGGCAATCTAAGATTGAATAAACCCAAAGGCTTGTTGACTAAATAAAAACACCAGTGACTTAGTTCTTAAGAGCTGTTAGCAGTTCAAGGATCAGCATGAGTAATGACAATTTAGCACCTTTTAATTGGGGACAGGGTACAAACTCACATGGCAGCGATAGTCAGATGGTCAGCATACATGAGTAGAGAACTGTAATGAAGGGAGATCACCTCCCTTCAGGAGAGGAATGGTCAGCCTCTACCCTGGTCAATGCTGCCTGCAGGTATGTGACCCTGTCTATATTTCCAACGGTAGCAGAAATGTGGATTTCCATGTGAAATGGGTAGTGTCTGACATCTAACTAGGGTAACATCCCGCTATCCCATCCCACCCCACACCTCTTAGACCTACCACTGCAGCCATGAGCAAAGCATCCCGGTGCATGGCTCTCTCACCCCCAGCTCCCTTTTGCCTTGATTGTACAAGCCTTTGGTGGGAGGTAGGAAGGGAGCACTGGAGTAGGCAATGGCAACCCACTCCAGTATTCTTGCCTGGAAAATCCCATGGACAGAGGAGCCTGGCAGGCTACAGTCCATGAGCTTGCCAAGAGTTGGACATGACTGAGTGGCTGAGCAAGCCCACAGGGAGCAGGGTTGTGAAAAAGGCAGACCAAGAACACAACTGGGCACTCTCACGCCCTGTTCAGTTTCACAGACGGGTCCTGGGGTGTCCTGGGGCCAGCCAGTTGGGGAGAGAAGGAGTAGTTTTTCCATGCAGTCAGCCATGCTTGAGCCAGTTGCAAAGAGAAATAAGTTGACATGGTACAGAGCTCTGCCCATGTCTGTTCTGGGAGGATTTCTCAACACCTCTGAAGAGAAATGGTGCTTACCTACCTCACAAGAACTCTAAGATGACTAGATAGCACCTGTGAGGTGCCCTGACCTTCAGAAGGACAAGATAGGAATGGAAAGTCTTTTGAAAGGATTCTCCAAGTCTCAACAGTTCCTAAGAATTGGAAACCCCTTCTCTGGCCATAGCTCGGAGTTCCAAACTGTTTATTTCTGGAAAAAACCCTTTTCTAGGAACTTGGTTGGGAAGTTCTGAATGTGCTTTAAGTATTACTGAGCTTTGGACAAGCAGTTCCAACACAGAACAGTCTGAAAAAGAGAAAGGAAACTTCAGTGAAATGTACTCAGAGCACCCCTAAATGCAAGTTCTGGATACACACCTGCAGGCTTGGAGGAGGTGAGACCCAGTTCTGAGGGTCACTGCCCACAGACCCCTTCCTACCAGGAGGTGTCTCTCTCAGGTCAGCCTGACTGTGCTGAAGCCACATCCATCATTTGTCTCAAAAGCCCTCACGTCACACTGTGGTCCTGTTTAACATTCTTGGGCACCAAAGCAGTTTTACAGGGGGCCTCTGATCTCTCCTGGTCAGCGTTTGGGTATCAAGTTCAAGGCGAGCTGTTCACACGTCAAAGACAGAGGTGGTAAAGGAGCTGGATGAGACCCACTTCCCCACTATCCCAGAGCATGGTGGGAGAAATAAAACAATAAATGCCTCATGAACACCATGTGCACGACTTTGTTATAAATGAACAATGGACAATGAAATCTTTCCTTATAAACGAGGAGAGGTGTTCTTGGCAGAACTACCAGCATTCCACACAATTTTCCATTTCTCGGAGGCCAGGGAAGGCCCAGAGCTGCACACACAGGCTGCTTACGAGGCCCAGGCCCCCTGCACACCTTGGCTTCTTACAGTGTACTTAAACAACCCACAGGGGCCAGCAGGGTGGGTCACCCTGGGAAGAGAACTCTTGTTATTGCTGTAGCATCTCTGCCTCACCTTCTGCCTGGAACGAAGGAATGTTCCAGAGGAAGAGTATAATTGGAGGGAGATGTTCCATGGTAGGAAATGGGTGGATCATTTTAGAGTACAGGGACAGAAGCTCCAAGAAAGCAGGCCAGGCAGGAAAGGACTGCTCTTGTTAAATATCAGTGGCTTGTGTGCAGACCTTGCCAAGAAGGAGCTCTGGGGTACATGTCATCCATTATCTTTCTGCTTTTCTCAACAGTTTTTTTCTAGCTTTGTTTGTACACCGTCCACTGTCTCTGACAACCTACAACTGGCATTGGTTAGTTCAAAAAGGGTGAACTTCTCTGGTGGTGCAGTGGTAAGAATCTGCCTGCCAATGCAGGTGTTCCATCCCTGGTCTGGGAAGATTCCACATGCCACAGGGCCAACTAAAGTCTATGTGTCACAACTACTGAGCTCACGTGCTGCAGCTACTGAAACCCACGTGCCTAGAGCCTTGCTCCAGAACAAGAGAAGCCACCTCAATAAGAAGCCCACACACCACAAGGAGGAGTAGCCCCCACTCGCCGCAACTAGAGAAAGCTGGCACAAAAGCAACAAAGATCCAGTGCAGCCAAAAATAATTTAAAAATTTTTTAACATTAAAAAAAAAGGAAAACCTAAAGGGCCAGAGAAGCCAGAGTGACTAAAGAGGAGAAATCTTATGGCAGCCCCAAAATGGCCGGGGCCCTCCAGGTTCAGGGTGAGGAGCAACAACTTGGGTGTCCCCCAGGTTTTCTCTGAAGTGCCCAAGGGCCTGACACCTCACACGGGGCACCTCGGTTCTAACTTGCTCTTGTTTTGCCTTCTCAGATATCCTCATTCCTCTGACACTTTTCTGGTTGCATCCAAGAAGGATATGAATTTGCCAATTTTGTTCCAAGTTCCAGATATCTTATCTAAGGTACCCAATTATTTTTTAATCGAAAAGAAACCCGAGGCTATAAATAGTTCCAGGATGACAGAATATGAATACAAAGGGTATCATATCTCCCTAACACAGCCCTGAGTCTGGATCATCCTCAGTGTTCAGCAGAGATCTGTTAAATGAAGTGAGTGAACAATGCCTGCCCCTTGCCCATCCTGTCCTGAGTATCTTAAGGCTCCCATGCACTAGAACTAAGAATAAAGGCATCAGGTTACAATCATCAAAAAGGGAACCCCCCCAACACACACACCAAAAAAAAAATTTTTTTTTTTCATATTGAAGGGTCTTCCATGAGACCTTCAGGGACTGCTTCTCAGCCTGTGCCCAGAACCAGTCCGCTTTTCTGGAGTCTCTAACCCCTTCCCCCCACCACCATGAAGCCCTCTGTCTCCAACCTAAGACCCCCTAAACCCAGGGAATTTCACATTAAGAACTCCACACCTCTCCTTCACCTCGAGGAAACCTGCCACGACTGGCTGCTGGGGGACACTGCGGGGCGGGGGTTCCCATATGAGGGGTGCTGGTGCAGCGAGCACCCGCCCCAGGTGGAGAAAGAGCATTCCGGGGGATGTGGGCAGTGTCTCCACCTGAAAAATCCCAAGTCACACTCCCAGGGCTGCTAAAGGCGGCACACCAAGCGCTTGGCACGGTGCCCTTGGGTCAGGGGATGAACGCTTCCAGGGCCCTCGCGTTATGTGGTTGAAAGAGATGAGTGAATCAGATGCCACCCACACAAATGGGTGGGTGGACGGGCCAAGAACCTAACCGCGGACTCAGAGCAAAGTCCTGGAGAGGAGGTGGGGGGAAAGGTCACCTGCGGCCTGGGGGAGGGGCGAGGGAAGGATGCGAGAAGCAGCGGCACCTGCACCGGATCTGGAAGATATTATTTCCACCTGAGGAGGAAGGGCCGGGGGTGGGGGTGGCCAAGACTTGGAGCCTGGGCTTGCCGCTAGAGCATCCAGGAATCCCGCCGGCAGGAGTGCGGGCTCGGGGTGGGAGGAACCCAAGGAGGCGGGTGGACCCCGCCCGGGCACGAAGGGGACGTTCCAGGTCTACAAGCACGGGAGTGGCGGGGTCAGGGCTGTGCTTGAGAGTCAAGCACGAATCCCCCGAACACCTTAGGCTGGACAGGCAAGTAGGTAAGAAAGGGACGGAGGGGCCTGAGCGGAGACGGCGTTGCTCCCTTGTTTGCTGCCGTGCCAGCAAGAAGCCTTCCAGTCACTCAGTCTCTGCAGTTCTTCCTGAGACAGGCTTTCCGCTGCCACCGAGCGCCTCCTTCGCGGGTTTGCCCTGGTTCTCAGCGCACCGTGCCATCCTAGGCGCTAAGGCTCTAAGGAGGGGGAGGAAAGCATCATGAGAGAGAGGCCTGGTTTAGGATTTCACGGCTGCAATACTCTTATGTGGCCACTAGATGGAAGCCAAGAGCAACAGCTCCCGCGGCCTGCCCTGCAGGCTGAGCCTGGGAGGCTGGTCTCTGAGCAGACCCGGGAGGTCACAAGTCCATCGCTCCTGCTGCGACAGGAGACTCAGGTACTTCACCCACACCTTCACCCCCACCTTGTCAGAGACTGACCCTCCACCAGTGAGCGTGTGCGTGCGCGGGTGTGTAGGCCAAGCAGGTGTAGGGGAGGCAAAATTTTATCTTTGCTGTCTTAGGGTTTGGGGCTGAACTAGAGATTTAAAGGGACAGATTAATAGGAGAAAAATTTATTTACTGTAAGTTTTATGTGAAACAGGAGCCTTTATAAGGAAATGAAGACCCAAAGTAGCAAAATCTGAATGTTTTTATAGTAGGTGTCAAAAAAGGCAGTTGTGCAAGAGTAACTAAACTGTGAGGAGGCTGAAGGAGGAGAACAATTCTCTTGGCTTCATTTCTTGTCCTTGAAGATAAGATCGTTTCTTATCTTCTGAACGTTTCTTTTCTTCTGGTATTAGGACATCTTGTATATGCGGTTTTATCTCCTTTTAGGAAGAAAAAGAGGAGGTTAGAGCACTTTTCTTGCATGTGCTATTTTTACAGAGCATCTTAGCTCAAAACAAGGCTTAGGCCAATGTGGCAGGTTTGGGGGAGGCATAGTCTGCCACCCTTCTTAGGGCCCTGGGATCTGTTGGGGCACCTGGCGGGTACCTCATGTCAGATCTGAATCCAGTGCCCGGAGTCAGTGGCGAGCCTGAGGCCTGCATGTGTGTGCTGCTCCTCTCTAGAGCGAAGCTATGTTCTATCTCATGGGAGTGGAATGTACTGTCCTCTCTCTTCCTTTCTCCTCCACACCAGGGACCTGTCAGGAGGCTGTGGTAGCCCCGAGATCCTGTCCCCAGGGCACAGGTGCAAAGGTCCTGCCACCTGGCTCCCTTCCTCCTCATCATCACGGGTCAAAAGGTATCGCTTTGAACATCCACATTCCAAGTGGCCTTTGCTGCCCAGGAGCAGTCCCGGGCAGGGGCGAGTGTGTGTGTGGAGCAGACGTCTGAGTGCATCACCAGAGAGACAGAGAACCAGAGGCTCAGAGACGAAAAGACAGGGGAGGGAGACAAACAGCAAGAGAGCAGAAGCCAGACACACAGAAGGGTCAGGGGACAACACAGACCAAAAAGGAAACAAAAAAGGAGAGGTGGAGCTCACAGAAAAGAAAACAGAAAATGAAGACCAAGAAATGAGGCCTGAACATATCCCCATTTAAACACCTGCGCAGCAGCTCTTTACCAGCAGGGCTTTCACCTGCCTGTTCCAGGCATGTACTTGACTCCTCCGGATTCTGGGAGAGAAGAAAGTGACCACAGTAATTGGACAATCGAGGCCAGGAGGTGACTTACTCAGAGCTCACAGCCCAGCAGAGCAAACATGGAGGCGATCAGGGAGCCATGGTGAGAGCCCCTGGAGCCTTTTGCCTGCTTACTGGGTGGGCTGTGACCGAGTCTCCCCCCAACCCTGCACCATGGAGTACAAAGTACCCCCCACTCCATTCCTGCCCCATCCCCATCTGCTCTCCTTGACTGGCTTTGTTGTCCCAGTCTAACGAGTCAGAGAGAAGAGGAGAACATTATTCATACTGCTTTTGGCAGACTTGTGACAAAAAGCCCTCATTGACAAACACCGTCCAGCAGCAGAGATGTGGCTGGGAACACTATAGGAGGCAACTTCCCATTTTCTGAGAACTCTTATTTCTCTGTCATCGACTCTCAGTTTTTGCAAATTCATGACCCCTCACATATGCTTCATTCCGTCTCCTGTTTGTGTTGATCAAACACATATAACCACAAATCCAAGCTTTAAAGGAAAGAACTGACCTGAAATAATGATCTAGATATAAATAATGATTTAAATAATGAAATGAAAACCAAGTTTCATAAGTCTGGGTGATAGTTACACGGCTGTTGATCATTTCGTGTATGTTTGAAATTTTCCTAGTGAGCAGTAAGAGTATTTCTTATACTATGCTCACTTTTGTTCTTTGAGATGGTCGCTATTGTCCAAGAGCAGGGAAATGTGTAGTTATGATGGGGGCTTTTGGTTTGAATATTGAACGTGGTTCTTCTAGTGTTACTTTTTGGCTTCTAAGGGCTGCAGGAATCATCATGTCCTGATATGGACACTAAGAGTTCTCTCTCCCCCTGGGAAAAAGGTAGTCTTTCTTTGACCCTTTATCCAAAGAACTTTCTGGATGACAGAAACTACATGTATGGACTGTTGGACAAATCTCTTAACCTGTCTGAGCCACAGTTTCTTCACTGTGTCCACCAAAAGGGTGGAAGTAGGTGATGGTTGATGAGGTGTCTCAGTTAAGGCAGGCGTGAGCAGGAGGAAAGGAAGACAGGTGTGGGGCGAGAAGATAGGAGGCAGGCCTGTCAGTGCCCCTCAAATCATGTTTGTGATGGATATTTTTAAAATCGCCATCTGGTGCTTACATTTTTCAGTTTTTGTTAGGTGGACAGGTGTGTGTCTGAAAGAGAGCGAGAGACAGAGAGAGGAAGAGGGAAGGAGAGGGAGAAAAAAATTCTTTTTTTTTCCCTCTAAGATTCAAGGAGGCCCAGCACTTTGGCCACAAGCCAGAGTTCAGGGGCCTCAGCAGACACTAAGCTCAGATAAGAGGCTGTTTCCAGGTGATGTGAAGCGCAGGCTTTGGCCCTGGGGGTCGACTGAGCTCTGCCTCACCTTGGCCGGGCTCTCCTGAGGAGAGCTGCTCGGGAAATGAGAGCCCCATGGACATTTCAGAGCCTCTTTTCCTGATGGCTCCGACTCTGCAGATGACACAGCCGGGGGGCCTGTGCTTAGAACCACCGGCCTGTTTATGCTCCATTCCTGCTCATGTGCTGAGTGGGCATGAAGGAAATCAGGAATGAGAAGGAGGGGCTTCACATAGAAGGACCTTGGTTTCAGGGCTGAGGCCCAGAAAGAACACAACCCCAAAAAGTCTGTGTTGGTGTCTTTATAGACTGGCCAGGCAGGATTGCTCATCACGGCCGCCTCCCACACTGCACAGACACCCCTCTCCCCCCATCCCCCCACCTCCAGGCCCTCGCCCGCCTCTCCAGGTGAGGAGGGATGCAGTGGCTCTTCTGGGGGCGAGGATTGGCTGACAGTGAGTCTCAGGTAGAAATACCGCCACTTTCCTGGCAGAGTGACTGAAGCCACACGTCAAAAACTGGTTCTTTCTGTCCCTAGAAAGCGTGGGCAGGATGAGAGTTGGCCCCTGGCCTTTTGGCCACAGAGACCAGCAGCAGCAGCAGCAGGGGGTTGGGAGTAACAGAGCGTTTCAGTGATCGCCCAGTCAAGCCTCTCAGAGCCAGGTCTGGAACCGAGCAATTTGCCTTCCAGCCTTGGCTTTTCTAAGAACTTTGTGTCCATGAACTGGTTGCACACAAGCATCCTGTAATGTTTCCCTGAAGAAAGTGCTATTACAATAGTGATCTTTGCACATATCTGTCTTGTGTTTTAGAGATTTATGGACATACATGTTTGCTGCTGCTGCTGCTGCCAAGTCACTTCAGTTGTGTCTGACTGTGTGCGACCCCATAGACGGCAGCCCACCAGGCTCCCCCATCCCTGGGATTCTCCAGGCAAGAACACTGGAGTGGGTTGCCATTTCCTTCTCCAATGCATGAAAGTGAAAAGTGAAAGGGAAGTCGCTCAGTCGTGTCCGACTCTTAGTGACCCCATGGACTGCAGCCCACCAGGCTCCTCCGTCCATGGGATTTTCCAGGCAAGAGGCTAGTCATGTCTATATACCTGATCATTTAAAATGCTTACACTGACACATTCGTTCAACCAACATGTGTTGAATGCCTACTGTGTGCCACACAGTAGGTTCTAGATTCCGGTAGTACTTTGGGTCAGTGGTGATTATCAGTACTTCCCTCTGAAACTTGTATTTGTCGCTGTATGTGTTTGATCAACATGAAACAGGGAGGAGGACTTAGGAGATGCAGGGTAGTTGCTCTAGTGATCACAAGCTGTCAAAACTTGGGAGTCAATGAGAAGGAAATAATAAAAAGAGTTCTCTGTGGTGAGAAGATTGGAAGTCAGCCTCTTATATATCCAAAGATGTGTGAGATACATTCTTGCTCTTAGGAGGAAACAAACATGCTAAAAAGCAAACAGAACAACAGTGCAGATTGCAGCAAGAGTTATACTAAATCTTGATGCAATCTGAGAGGCAGACACCCAGGTAAGGGAGTCAGGAGAAGGACTTTCTGAGAAAGAAGAATCTAAGCTAGATTGTACAGGATAAGGAGTTGCCAAAACCAGATCAAACAATATATATGACATGTTTCTCCCTCAGATTCCCAAGGATGACAGTCCTCACAGTGTGGGACTCAGGTCACAGGTCCAACTCTCGTTAAACTAGCAAGCTCCTGCCAGGCACCTGGTATGCTTGTTGCTTGATTTGGAATGAATCCTGTGATTCCAATCCCTGCAGGCTCTAGTGTTTTCTTCTGCAGACACCAGATGTCTGCAAGAGGGGCAGAATCAACTGCAGGAAACATAAGCACCTGCTTCTAACTCCACTGAAAACAAACCTGCTGAGCACCCTCCCATCCCACCTCCGTCCATCCAGGTCTTCCTCGTCCTTTCAGACCAAGCACAGATGCCACTTTCAGAAGCCCCTGCTGAGTCCTCCAAGGGGACACAGTCCGTCTCTTTGCTGAAGCCCCAGAAGTACCCTCGCTTCTTCAGTGATGCCTAGCACATCCAGCCTTGAATCGCAGTTTCAGAGAGGTGTCTTAGTCTTAGAACTCAAAGACATGAGGGACAGGGGGAGAAGCCTGGGCCCCAGGAGGTCCCATGCCCAGGATATCTGGGAAGAGAAGGTAGAAGCTTGAATGGGCCCAGAAGAGCAGAGGAGTCAGCCCGGGGTCAGGGTGAGGGTTTGCGGGGGGTCCTCTCCAGCTTCTCTTTTCACCCCTCCCTCCTCCCACACACAACTGGCCATTCCAGGCTGTCCTCACTTACCTGAAGTGGATTTGCCAGGTCTTTCTTCCAAGTCACTGCGCAGTGTTCCTAGGTTGGAACACCGCCCCCTCTCCTTGCTCACCACATCCAGCACCTACCCAAGCACTACCTGTTCTTTCAACCCGCCTCAGAGCTTTCTCGTGACGCCCACCCCCATCAGGTGAGCTCAGGCCTCCTTTTCCTCCCAGTGGCTTCAGCATCTTTCTGCCTTCAACACTGGCACGCTTCTTGGTACCCAAACACTGGGTGCTGAGCAGGTTGCAGTCAGAAATGGTTTCTTCTTTATCTCCACGTCCTCAGTACCTAGGGTTCCCTGGTGGCTCAGATGGTAAAGAATCTGCCTGTAATGCAGGAGACCCAGGTTCGATCCCTGGGTTGGGAAGATTCCCTGGGAGGGAATGGCAACCCACTCCAGCATTAATGAAAGGACAAATACATGAGTCTGTATTCTTCCCTGGTCTTCCTTTGGGCCAGAAACCTTACTCATCTTTGTGACCCCATCTCAGCACCCTCCACGCGGTGGCGTCACAGTGAAGGTTTGTGGCTGAATGAATGGATTAAGCTGTTCCCAGTCATGCTTCCACATGCCAGCCCAGTGTGGGAATACTGATTCTTTGAGCTGATTCTTTGAAAATGGACTATAAACGTGAAATGTATTTTAAATATTTGTCAGAAGAATCCAACATGGTGCATACTTTACAGTCCTCAGACCCCTAGTAATGCCTCACCCAAGTGTATCTCATGGAACAGTCCGGCAAAGGTCACCTTAGGAGCACGCCGCAGCACTCCCCATGCCATACAGGTATATTCCCCATCTTCCTGTTCTGCACAGCTGGCTGGATGGCAGGAACGCGTCAAGGCACAGGTGGGCACTCCTGCAGTGACAGACCGCCAGGTCACTCAAATGAGAGAAAGCCTTCAGTTTGCAGTAACTGACTGCTTGTCTCTGTGGCCCTCCTCTCCCTTGTAGCTACGCTTCCTGAGAATCTTATCTCAGGACTCTGGTGTCAGTGTGAACAGGAAAGGGTAGGAGAGAATCCCTACGTGGGATACTAACCTCAAGTTGCCATCTGTTCCCTAACCAAGCTTTCACCAGCTATGCAAATGAGGAGCCTGTGTTTCAGGTGGAAATGCTCCGAAGCCCACCCTTTCCCCTTTTGGCAGAAATGGAGTCTGAAAGAGAGCAGTGTTTGCAGTGAGCAGACGGCTGCCCCACTCTCCCTCTGCTGGTGGTTTCTTTGCCTCCCTCCTCTGGGGAGAGAGGGGCTCAGGACCCACACACCGGCTCCAGTTCTGCCCAGGTCTTGATCGGCGGCTCTCGGGTGGTGCAGAAGGGCCTCGTGGTAGCAGACAGTGTATGCTTGAGAGCTGATGTCGTCCCAGAGTAAAGGCCTGACAAGAGAGGATAGGATTTCAGAGAGACTAGAGAAAGCAGGTTTGCAGCCAGCAGAGAAGTCTTCTATTTGTTTTTCTCAGGCCATCAGAGGGTCTCAACTAGTTAAGATGGTGGGACTTGTGTATGACATTTGGAAAGTGTCACCTATGAGAGAGGAAAGCCCCTCACACTGGAAAGAGGGACCTCACTGGATTTCAGCCCCAGGCCCACCCTGCCCCACCCCACCCCCTGCCAGCTGTCTGATGACTGTGCCACTGTATGTGGGTGCCCAAGGCCACTGTTTAGTCTGTGGCTCACCCCCTTCTGTCTAAACCCTGTCTGAGTCTAATGTCCATCCTGGGCATGGCTGGGACCAGAGTGTTCATCTCTGTTTTGTGGCAGAAGTAACTGTTATTCCTCCCACCCCTCCACCCCTTCCCCACTTCTTTGCCACCCCGGCTCCTCGCCTCTCTCTGTCTGTCTCTCTCTCCCTGCAGGCTGGGTGGAACCAGAACGACCCCACGCTGATCAGAAACAAGCAGATGTGCTCCACATGTCGAGGTGTGAAAATGGTAGGTGAGGGGATGGCAGGTGTGGGCATGGGTGTCCCCAGGGCACAGCACTACGCCTTCCGCACCAAAGCCCAGCAGAGAGACCAGGAGCCTGGCAGGAAGGGCCACAGATGAGCAGCTGCTAGCCTGGGAGCTCCATCACCTTACATGATATACCTCCCCATTTGCAACGAACCACAGATGAACCGAGGCAGGTTGAACCCGAGGGGAAAAGCAGAGTTGAGCTGCTTTGCTTGGCCTCAGGTGACTACCCTACAGAGGTGCCGGAGGTTATGGAGCCTCTTCTCTGCCTTAACATGTCTCCAACACAACACTCAGCATCACAGCCATGACACAAGCAGCTTCATCCTGGGCTTTATCGTACATTCAGTCATCGCCTTGGTGGTGGAGCTGGGGGGAGAATCTCTGGTACTTCCTGGCTACAGGTGGTTGTTTGTTGCTGGTGGTAGGGAATGGTGGGTCAGGGGAGTTTTAGGAAAGAAAAGGCTATTTAGGGGATGTGGGTGCCTCAAGAACAAAGCTCTGACATCTGAGTTGCTAAAGAAAGAGGTGTATTTCAGGAGGGAGGCTGTACGTGTTGGAGTTAAGACTTGGGTCAGTGTAGGAAGCAAGGTTAGGGGCCTTCTGAGAAAGCATCGGGCTTAGATTGAAGGTTGGCTTAGTTGAATGGTTAGGTTTGGGTTTGGGAAGCATCTCTTTAATTCTGATCCTCTTTGACTCAGGGAGGAAGGTGAGGCTAGTTGTGCAGAAACAGGAAAGGGGCGAGGAATAGAAGACAAACAGGAGGCACGAGCGAGGCCCCTTTGATGAGTTCACAGTGAAAATGCTTCCAACGAGCAAGTGTTTCGCTGGGTTTGTGAGTTTGTCATGTGGGATTTGGAAATGTCACTGAAGCTACCAACAAAGGTATACCCGGATGTTACAACATCCATTCATGTTCTGCATAATTAGGATCACAGTGTTCAGTATCAGCTTTGGCTGGGGTCTGGGAAACTGGGATTGGAATTTCTCCTGGTCTTATTTCTGGAATGACTTGTGTCTACGTTTAGAAGGCTCTGACCCCAGGCCTAAGCGGGCCCTGGCCAGTTGGCTCCCTGGGGACCTCAGCAGCTGTTCTCTCTCTCAAGACCTCTTTTCTGACCTTTGCTTTTGCCCAAACCAGCCCAAGTGGAAGCACACAGCAGGGTTTTATCATTCGTCGGAATGCCCAAAGGAAGCGCCTCAGATGCAAAAGTGCCCAAGGGCCCTTCCCTATTGCTGTCAGAACCGGGCCTCGCAGAGCCTAGGGGAAATGAAAAGAGGTTAGAAAATAAGTGCGAAATACTCTTGGCTCACTGTGTGCAGTAGCAGCTCCGCTTCCTTCTTGGCGGGGACTGGGGTGGGGACTGCTTTGTCACTGAGACCCCTCCATTCATGGGGTGGAGCGGAGATGCTGGGAAGGTATCAAAAGACTCCTAGGAAATTCCCTGGTGGGCCAGTGGCTGACACTGTGCTTGCAGGAGGCGTGGATTCAATCCCTGGTCAGGGAGCTGAGATCCTGCATACCATGGGGAACGGCCAAAAAAGGTGATTCATAAAAATAGAGGGCACTTCCTCAACTTGGTGTAGGGTGTCTACCAAAACCCACAGCTAACATCAAACTTAATGAGGAAAGACTGGGTGTTTTCCCCTGAGATCAGGGACAGACCTGGATATGTACTGTTGCCTCTTCTGTTCAGCATTGAGTGTTCGTTCTAGTCAGGAAAATTAAGGCAAGAAAAAGAAACTGAAATTAGAATAAAAGAAATTAAAACTATGAAAACATAAAACCATATTTCAAATGATGTGATTTTATATATAGAAAACCCTATATATATTTCTATATATAAAACCCTTTTTATATATAGGAATTTTATATATAGGGATCCACAAAACATTTACTAGAGCTAATAAATGAGTACAGCAAAGTTATGGGACACAAGATCTATGTACAAAAATTAATTTTATTTCTATGTATTAGCAATGAACAATCCAAAAATGAAATAAAGAGAACTATTCCAATTATAATAGTGGCAAAAAATTAAAATAGGAATAAATTCAATAAAAGAAAGGAGAAAATGATATATGAATGACTCACTAAATGCAACTTGAGTTTGCTAAGATGGTATGTTATTTCTATAACTTAGAGTGCAGTTTTGGGCATTGTTATACATGTGACTTTCTTCCATAGGTGCAACCAAAAACTCTGATAATCCCAGATGATCGGAAACTATCCTTTGCAAATATTATGAATCATAGGTAAGTTAAAGATTTAAATCAGGACACAGATTTATATCTGGTTATATTCATTTGGGGACATAGGATAGTGGGTTGAGTAATATAATAAGTAAAATGTTTGGGGAATGCTTAAGCGATGAGTTTCTTGAGTGGTTTCATTTTCTGGTTAAACTATTAATACACAGTTAGACCAAAAAAATAGTTGTTTTTACCTTTTCCCTAAACAGCTATTGAAACTAATGTACAAACTATAATTTTTCTTTCTACCTTCATAAGACCTGTACAAGGCATAGAATAGATTTGTTTGATGACTTAGAGCTAAACACAAATTTTCCATGTAGATGACATATCTAATCCATAAGATATGGGAGATTACACATCACTTCTCTTGGCCTGGGACAGCCTCTGATACACTGCAGTGACTAAAATTACTGTTAACCATTCCTTTTGTTGTCATTTGCTGCTTTCTTACCAAGATCAAATATATCAGAAATAAAGTCCAGTCAAAGTTTGATTAGCTGGATTTTGGGGTTTTTTTCCTGCATGTTACTACCAGACAGGGAAGAAGAATTCAGTTTTCATTTTATTAAAAAACTCAAAACATGGAGTCACCCTGGATAAGGAACCAAGATAGGTGGACTTGCCTTGCAGTAGATGGTTGAAATGTAAGCCTACACTGACCTTTACATATGACTAAGCCAAAAAGTTATATGTGATCTAATGACAATCATTAACTTGTTTCCTCTACAGAGAGCAATAATGTTGGAAAATACATAGGCCCTTTTGTAACCTAGGATGGACAGTAGTAGATATTATATTTCTCTGTATGAGTTCAGGGACATTTATACAAACTAAGATGCGGACTCAGATGCATCAAAACCACGTCCTGGCCCGAGTAGACATGGTGGTGGAGGAAATGGGCATTTGAATGTGACAGGCTCCAGCACTAACATTACCTACACCAACTCTATACTTAATAAGTGCTCTTAGATCACGATAAATGTAACTCATAAATATTCTTTACAGACTTTAAATGGAAAATTGAACTATTTAAACTCAGGAATTTCTGAGCTAAAGTTCATTCTTCTATGAAAGAGAGTTTTGAAAAGTTTTGACCCAATTTATTTATCTTGTATATTTGGTACTTTAAAGAAAGTCTCAAGTCGTGAGTCATTAATTTTTTTAAAAACCATGCTCTTCTTCCTTTAAAGCTTAGAGTGAAGGCTGAACCAATCCTAAAATCATGTCAATCCCAGTATTATTAGATTGGTCATTTTTAGTTTTTATTTTTTAGTAAAATGAAAGAAAACAGCCTACTCTGAGATTTAGCTTGTGTGACTATAACGTAAGATCCTGGTTCTGTTTGTAGCTTATAATTTCTCTCCTTACAGTCTCTAAATATCACTACGCATATAGGCTGATGAAATTGTCTTCATTGAAATACTTTTTAAGAGACTTTAATTATAGTCATTGTGGGAATCAAATGATGTTTGTTGATTGGAAGGAATGAAGGAAAGAGGGAAAGGAGAAAGGAAAAGACAGAGGAAATAAGTATGAGCAGATAGATATATATTTGTTGTATTATAGTGTAGACAGTTCTTAAACTATTGTCTTACAAATACCACCTTCTTGTTTGCCAAAAATGGGCAATTAAAGGTATTTTTCTTTTTCTTAGTCCCAGTGAATCCTCCAATGGCAATTTAATAAAATTAACTGGATGGATTGACCATATTTTTAGTAGCAAAGTTAAAATAATCTTGGAAAAATCTTTGTTGAAATAGATACCAAGAAATGAATGTAGAGATGTAGCTTGCCCATCCAAGTTTACAGATTGGTCAATCTTTAGGAAAAAAACAACTTAAAATAATGTAGAAATGGTTTGGGGCTTCCCCGACGGGTCAGTGGGTAAAGAATCTGCCTGCTAATGCAGGAGATGCCAGAGACATGGGTTCGATCCATGGGTCAGGAAGATCACCTGGAGAAGCAAATGGGAACCCACTCCAGTATTCTGCCTGGAAAATTCCATGGACAGAGGAGCCTGGAGTCTACCATCCATGCAGTTGCAAAGAGCTGGACATGACTGAGCAATTGAGCACCTTTTGGTTGAGAGTCACTTCCAATCTTAGCTTCCGGAAAAAATAGACAGTGGTCAAGACATTTTCTCCAAAATTGGAGGATTGTGATAAAAATATGCTCAATTTTGCACTTGAAAGGTAGATTGGAAGTGTTGTTTACATTTTTCTTGAGAACTGGAGGATTCTCTCCTTAATCCCTTCTATTTTCAGACTATACATGTTCTGACAGTGAAATAAAATAGTTTTTTAAATGCAGCTTTTATCAAACTCCATGAAAATATCACTTAAGTAAAAAGAGCTTCTGAAGTAGTGGTCTTTGACCAGTCATCTCACACTGCAGCCAAGTGATCTGAATACCAAGTTAGCAGGTGCTGGGTTCGAGAGCCCATCTGTGTTTTAAAATTTATAAAGACACATTCCTTTCTGCCAAGCCCTAGCCAAATCACTAATGTGTATTCTTGCTTCTTCCCATCAGAATGATGAGTCTCCATCAGCCAAAAGCCCAGACTGTACCCAAACGTTCTCGTGATGACATCCTAACAGGTTTGCCTTCTTTTGGAGTACTTGTAGAGAGACACATACCACCCTCATGGTAACAGAATGAAAAGTTTACTGCCTAAGATAATTTCTGAATTTTTTGAACAAATTCCCATTCTCCATCCCTTCTCTTTCACGTTCTGCTTATTGACCTGTTTTGGTGGGTCCACACCCCTCCCTTCACTCCAGCCCTCCCTGTCCCCTCTTCAGCCCTCACTTGGCCTTATCCATGGTGTGTTCCTTCCCAGGTCCTCTCCATGCCACATCGCTCTGCCCCATTTAAAGAGCCCCATAATCCACTTGCTGAAGAATGTCTATAGATAATTCCCTTCTCAGGCAGTCCTAATAGCCCCAATTAAGGGGAGAAAGGATGTATGTCTCCACACTGCTGGAATGGCCTTCCCAAGCCCTGAACCCTCCCTCCCACAGGCTCCTTGGAGCACCTGCCTTCTCCTGGCAGCTGCCCAGTGCTATTCTTACATTCACTCGCTGGTAATAGAATAAAAGGATAGCAGCTCTATCTCTGGCTTCAGCATTGACATAAATCTTATCTTTTAGAGAAACCAATACAGGGCTGGTGGAGGAGGGGTGGGTCATTCTTTGGAGTGATGTAATTTAAGGGTTTGATGCAGCAGAGGCTGTCACTTTATGTCCGTATTTTCATCTGTTTCCAGATTAACTGAAGCCACTTTCAGTTTTTCTTTTGATACACATAGAAAGGAAAATCAAGAGCACTTTCTTTACTTCATACTAATGGGAAAATCTAAGCTCTGTCCTGGGAGGTTGCAGGGGAGTTAGAGCCAGAATTGAACTGAGAAGACATCAGAAAGGAAATTTGAGGACAGAAGGGGTATCTTGAAGCAGTGTCAAAAGGGAGGATCAGAGACTTAGTGGACAGCTGAGGTTAGGAGATTTCCACTCTAGTGGATCTCCAATTCCTTCTTATGTATACAGAAATATTGGCCTCTCTACTGCCTGTCATTTAGCCAAAGTGGACTGAAGATCCAAGAGTTAAGTGCATCCTTCATGAAAGCTCCCCCATCTGCCTGCAACCACTTCATTCTCTTGAAGCCTAGGGAACGCTGGGCGAATGAACCCATGTGAGGCTGGTTTCAGGGTTCTCTCTTATCAGCCGCACATTCATTCTGAGTTTCCCTTAAGCCTGGATTTTTTTCAGGTCTGCCTCACAAAGGACGAAACCTACGTGTGCACACGTACTCACACATAATTACATGCCCTTCCCTAAGCAAAAATGTTTATTTTCTGATTTTACAGCACAATGTGATAAGATGCTTCTCATGAATTTATTAACCCTGAGGATATATTTTCAACTACCAGCATAAGAGCTAGACTCAATGAATGTAGATTATATTAAGTTCTCAATAGACATTGTTCTTGCCCATAGTTTTCATCCAAGAACCACAGTCTTGGAGGTAGGACTTCAGGGAGTGCTTTTAGAGCTGAGGCTTGATAGATTGGTAGTTGATTCCAGTCGTGACCCTTCTGAGCTGAGCTTTGCTCTTGTGTATGCTTTCTGAGGTTAAAAAAAAGGTGCCTAGGAACAGAGAGACCTGGGTTTAGATCCTAGCCTTGCTAGACAGGTTTAGCTATCTTGTTGAAACTCTCTGGGTCTCTATGTTCCCACCTTTAAAACCAGAGAAGCATTTTGCCCACTCCCACCCCTGACAGCCAGACACTCACTACCAGCAGCCTTCACTTTTGATCGACCCAGAAAAGCTGCTGACACTGCCCCAGCCCCCCCCTGGCTTATACAGCTTAGACGTGTCCCTACGTTGCATAGCCTGTGGACATGCTGCAAATACCAAATGGCTGAGTCATCCAGCAAACATCACTGCCAGTGACTGCCCAACTCATTTTGTTGATCACGACAGTAATCCCTGGTGTTCTTCTGGATTCAGCTAAATTTCATAGATCCTCAATAATTCCTAGTGAGAACTAAGTAAATGGAAAGAGCCTATCTCTATTAAGTGATGGGGTTTCTTCATCTTGACTCTGGCCTTGAGTCCAGAGTTCCATAACACTCACAAGCTCTTGTCCATGAACATAGGTACAGCTGCTAACCACCTGGCTTAAGCCTACCACCTGGCCTGGTCTACCACTCCACCGGGGCTAAGACGTGACACGAACTGTTAGGGTTAAGGAGATCTGGCTTCTGATCTTTAGTTCATCATGACCCTGTACCTCGGTTTCCTCTTCATTACAGTAATAACACTGAACTGGTTTGTGATCTTCTGACATCTCTTAGCTCTCATTCACCTGGACCACGGAGCTTTTCCAGAGAATTCAGGACACCAGCTCCCTTAGTCATTCCGTGACTTCCGATGAGAATATGCTATTTTAGACACTGATGTACTCTCCTTCACAATGAGTAGTCACAAAAATGAATAAACCAACCATCTGTAAATAAACTGATAACCAAAGAAAAGGTCAGGATGGTAAGAGTTTTATGCTATGCTATGCTATGCTATGCTAAGTCACTTCAGTCGTGTCCGACTCTGTGCGACCCCATAGATGGAGCCAGAGTTTTAAGGAGCCCTAAAATAAATTATTTCATAAAATGAAGGTTCCTTTTGAAATACAAGTGCATTTGCCCTACTGTTGGCTTTTGTAAGATCACATTTGTTTGTTTGAAGAGCAGAACCACACGTGTGTCCCTGAAAAGTCTTCTGAGGATTGTATCCTCTTTTCCCTTTAACTCATGTTACAATTCCAGTCGCACATTATCTTCATTTATAATTTAATTGGCAGTCTCTCTGAATATTTGAGTTTTGTTTCTTTTCTGGCCTCTTTGACCAAGATATGTAAAAGCTTAAGTGTGGTGGGGTAAGATGGTTCTGTTAGAGAAGGTTTTCATGTGAATCTTGAAGCTGTTTTATAAGGTTGAGAAGTCTTTGGTGACACCAGTTATTTTGAGTGTATTTTAAAAATAGAATCTAAGGAGCCCTCTCCTTCCTTCTTGCTCTGTTCTCCAGAGAACGTTCACTACAGACTGCCCATTCTGGGCCCCAGGACAGCTGTCTTCCACAGACTTCTGTCAGATGCCTACGAAACCCTGCAGGAGACACAACTCTCTTCCCTGCCCAGCAAAGAACCAGTGAGCAAAGCAGTGAGTCAGTGAGTGGTGGGCACTCATCACCTTCCAGATGCTGAGAGAGAAAGCCACCTCACCCAGTGAGTTTCTGACACTAGTGCCTTCACATCACTTCCTCTTAGTATGAACAAGATGACTCAATTTTGCCTTCCTAACCATTGTTAAAGTTCTAGCTCTTACCAGTATCTTCTCATTTCTCCTAAAGATAAAATAGTTTAATTGACATGATTATAAACATGTGATGATTAAAATGGAACATTTTGAGTGTCATTTATTTTTTTTTTGAGTGTCATTTATTTTATTTTGCTAAAGAGTTTCTATAATAGACAACAGTTTTCTGTTTCTAAGACATGGATTTTCTGTGAAAATCAATTCTTTCAGGACAGAAGGCCAGAGATGGTTCCAGGAGGTCAGCATAGTAAGAATAAAAGAGAGAAATGGTGGTCACCCTTCTGTCCTTATCTCAGTTAGTTAACTCAGATGACAAAGGTTGCTGTACTGCGGTAACTGGTAAGTGGTAGGTGAAGGTTGTGTGTTCATGTCACGTTAGCTCATAGCTACCCAGGGTTTCCCTGGTGGCTCAGATGGTAAAGAATGTGCCTGCAGTGTGGGAGACCACTGTTCAATCCCTGGGTCGGGAAGATCCCCTGGAAAAAGGAATGGCTACCCACTCCAGTATTCTTACCTGGAGAATTCCATGGACAGAGGAGCCTGGTAGGCTGAGTCCATGGAATCACAAAGAGCTGGACATAGGTGAGCGACTAACACTTTCATTTTTTTCACTTTTACTCTTGAGGACAGAAAAAGTATTTGTCTTGCCTTCCTCATGTAACCTCCATTAGTGTCTGGAATGTAACGGATGTTCTTCTCATCTGTGTTCAGTCAAATTCAAATCAAATGCTTCTATTCTGTATTTTGGTTACTTTGGTTTGAGGATGTATATCCAGCTCTGTCACAGTCTGTGTGTGTGAGACAAAGGAAAATTCTAGGCTTGTAATATTATATTTGTGGGCATATATGCTCCATGCCCAGCTTCAGGAAGGCTCATGTAAAAAAAGATCCCTTCCATTGCTTAGGAGGCAGTGGCCTTATGGAATCCCAAGATCCTGTCTAAATGGGCACTGGGCCAACCTGTGGGAATGAACCTCTGTGCTGTGTTTGAAGAATGTAATTCAGAAGTCTCTAACAGATAGCCTGGTGACCAAACTGACCTCATTTCTTGCGCATGCGTGCATGCACAGACACACAAACCCCCAAGCCGGAAAAGCTTTCTTGATTACCCTATATTCCTGGTAGGCTATGGATTCTTGGTTTCAGTTCATTTAGAGTTCAAGAATTCCAAAAATAGAATGCAATTCCTTTCAAATGAAGGCTGTGTGCATGAATTGTGATCCCATTTCAGATAGTTGTCGAAGGACAGATGAAAATGTTTCCTTATCTTTTTTCTTAGCAAATTAACATATCCAGTAAAAGGATCTGGGGCACACATTCCCATATGTTAGAGGAGGGTGCATGCCTGCAGCACAGTTATTTAGAGCTTTTGAGGTAATCTGAATATTATCTACTTAGATAGAATACTTCCTAAATCTCCTTAGGAAATCTTCACCTAGAATCCTTGGGTGTTCCCCAGATCTCATTGAAAAGAATAACATGGTGGTATTTTGTTAGCGTTCTAGCATGGTGACTGACAATGATGGTCTATGTTGTGGTTCTTACAATTTTTGATCTTAGGAACATTTTGCACTCCCAAATGTTGAATGGGTTATATTCATTGACCGTTACTGTGTTCTAAGTTAAGATGGAGAAATTTCAAATCACAACAGTACACAAGTAGACCTTCCAATTTCTGTCAGAGTGATAACATTGTCACATGTCAGGCAGCCTCTGGAAAACTCCACTGTACTGCTAAGAGACAAGAAAAGAAAGGCAAGTAACATCTCAGTGTCATTATGAAAACAATTTTGACCTCAAAGAAATCCCAAAAAAGGATTTCAGAGACTCCAAGGGTCCCAAGACCATGCTTTGAGAACTAGTAATGTACAGGGTGTATGTACCCTTGCATCTTCAGCCTTCTGGGAAAAGGAATGCTAAGGTGCTTTCACTCATCTACCTGAGAAGTCTGGTCCCTTGGGAGAGATTAGAGAGAAGGCAACAAAGTTTCAAAGAGAAGAGAAGGTTTGCAAAGTTTGGAGATATTAACTTTTTGAACATCCTTTACCTCTATTTGAACATCTTTTAACTCTCTTTCCTCACATCATCTGTTTACCAACCTTAACTTGGTTTCTCAAATAGTGTCCTGGTAAGAAGAGGATGGGTTGACCAGTTGGCATAAGAACTCAAGTTCCCTTTGAACTCTCATTTTTCTATATGAATGCTTGTTAGCTTATGTGCTTTTGGTTACTATGAAATCATTTCTCAGAATCTGAGGTCCAAGCCTTGACCCAAGGTGGCCTGAGCCCACTGGTGATGTCCCATCAGCAGCTTTGTTGAACAATTAGCCAGCTGGTGAGTTTCCTTCACACTTTACTCCTGCAACTATATCCTGTAATGGCACTGAGGGCAGATTGTCCTAGATTGGGAAGTCCAACCCTTGACTGCTTCTCCATACAACCTACCCAATGCAATGATTTCAATTTAAACTTACAAATAGATCTATATGGGTATTGCCTGTTTTTTTTCTACTGGTGATAATGTTTATAAGAAATTATCTTAAACATGCTTCTCTTTGTACCATTGGGGTTAAATGGTTGAGTCTACCATCTTCTTTGGTGCAATCTCTTCCTTACCTAATTGAATCCTTGGAGGTAATAATTTGGACTTGTCAGTTATTCTTTTATCTACTGCATGTTCCTAAGCTTCATCCACAAACCTCTCATAAATTGACCAGGATAATTTCTTCATGGTAAAAATCTAGTCATAATGTTATTCCTGATTCAAAGTCATGTACTGTTTGGATTAATTTTTTAACATGGATAATCTTGGCTAGATTTGTTTGTTTCAAGGCTAAAGCCTGATTTTTCTGTTTTAAAAATAAATGACTCTTGTTATAATAAAAATCCACAAACATGAGTCAGACTTACTGCTACTCTTTTATCTTCTTTCACCCCAACAGGGAACTTAAAAACCAATCAATCAGCATAGTTGTTGCCTTACTGCCAGAATTGGAGAGAAATGCTATATTTAGGAGAATCTGTACAAAAAATCAAGTATGTAACCCAAAGCCATTGTCGTCTCCATTCCCCAGTTTAACCTTGGGAAATCCCACAGGCCTTTACTGTCTTGTACCCTCCGCAGGGTCACTCGTCTTCTTCCTGGCCCCTGACTGTCAAAGTTAATGGGAGGCCAGTCAGGGGCCTGTTGGCTCCTGGGCCCTGCGATATTAACACTGGAGCTGCCCATCTTCCTAAAAATGCCCAAGAATCATGTAACTCCAAAGAGTAGATGTGAAACAGGGTTTGGCAGAATGGCCTTGTCTCCTCTAAGGAAGCCCTGTTGGAGTATCCTGCATGGGTGTAGTTCCTAGGTTGGGAGAGTCTGAGGATGAGGACGACCATGCCCAATAGAATACAGAAAATTTCCCAGAAGAGGAGGAAGCACAGACTTGTTTCTGTTAGTCAATCTATGAACTACAGTCTTAAGAATCAAGATTAAATTAGAATGTCTAGAAATAGAAAAACTTAATCTCTAGAGAAAACGAGGACAGTCAATCCTGTTTCAGCCATGTCCCCCTCAAACCCACCTCAATTTAGCACCTTAGTAAGCACTGCCCCTGTTTCATATTTGTAATTCTTATCTCTCTAGAAAAATGTGTCACTTCATGAGGATGAGAACAATGTCTCACGCTCCCACCATATCGCCATGGGAACTACTCACATTCTAGCGATACTAAGAAGGAAGAAAAGTTCATTTCTCAATTGCTAAGCAGAATGAAAAAAACAGGAGGTGAGATCCTAATATTGGGGGCTCTGAGGATATGAAAGGTTTAGGTACTAGGACCCTGCCTTTGAGTGACTTATCATTTCAATTGGATAAATAACAAACATATACACAAACAAAGAGCATGTGCACAGGCCAGTATGGAAACAAGTGTGAGTTACTCTCTAACTGAACCCTGGTGATTGCAGCAATAGTGCTCTCCTAGCACCAACCGTCCAGCTCGCTGGGTAGGAGCAAAGACGCAATTGTGTGACTGTGTCAGGAAAGTTGGTCAGAGGAGAGCTAGCCATATCCACCCACGAAGGATGTTATCTTGCATTCTTTGCAGTCTTTGGCAAGACGTTTAACTAACTGCCTGGCCAGTGGAGTGCAGAATAGTAAAATTAGGCATTGACAAATGTTTGCAGTTTTGAGGAAGACTTGTTCCTAAACTTCTTGGGATTGGCCTCTGCTCAGTCCTGTGTCTCAGCGACCATCCTATGGGATGTCATATGGCTACAGTCAGGAAACCCGTACAACTCAGATTCTCACATGGAGAAAATTGTGTGAAGAACAAGATGTGTCTAAACAGCAAGAGAGATACTGGTTCCCATTAGTTGGCTCAGGAGTGGAACTGAATGGCTAGAGAACAGACATTAGCAAAAAAAAAAAAAAAAGAAAAGACATTAGCAAAAGAAGAGTTTTCATTTTTCTTTACTCTTTGAATTTTAAACCACAGGAATGGTTTCATTGACTCAAAAACAAAATAAGAGGAAATGAACAACAGCAAAAAACTCTGCAAAAGTGTTAATAAACCTATCAACATAATTAATTGTCTTCCTGACAAACAAGACACAGAGTCCTTGAATACCACAAAGTTCAGGCAAACATCCAGGTCAAAGATAAATTTTATCTCTGGCCTTTGGAAGTTTTGCTACTGAAATGCTAGTTCTGGCAAATAGTAACTGATGTCTCATGCTTATGGAGCATTTTAAGGTTTTCAAAGCACTTGTCACTTACTTTTCCTCTCTCTTTACATTCAAGTTCACCAGTGTTCTCCTTCCATTAAACAGGAGAGGTAATGTTCCACTTAGTGCTGTCCACTTAAGAAACACAGTCCTTGCCTGGGCACCTCTGCAGAACTGCTCATTCTGTTGTAACAAGTGCATTTGCTGCTTTTTTTTATGGCACTGCCTGCATGGGACTGGTCTCTTGCATAAAACTCTTGAAATATTTGATGAAATGACCATGTTCTCCTTAGTCTTATTATTTACTTGTTTGTTTACATTGATGTATATTTGATTCACACTACTTGGTTAGTTTCAGGTGTCCAGCAAAGTGATTCAGTTACATATACACTTTTCCAATTCTTTTCCATTATAGGTTATTACTGTGCTGGATAGTAGGACCTTGTTGGTCACCTTTGTGATGTAGTGTGTATCTTAATCCCATACTCCTAATTTATCCCCTCCCCTACCTTCCCTCTGGTAACCATAGGTTTGTTTTCTATGTCTATAAATCTGTTTCTGTTTTGAAAATAAGTTAATTTCTATCATTGTTTTAGATTCCACATATGAATGATATATTTGTCTTTGCCTGACATACTTCATTTAATACGATAATCTAGTTCCATCCATGTTGCTGCAAATGGTGCCCACTTCTCGTTCAACACAATATACCTAAGATTTCCTAGCAGTCAATCACCTCAACCTTGTTAGAGTTAAGTCCAAAGTAGCAGTTCCTCAGTGGAATTCTCTACCTTCTGAGGGATGAAACCGGCTGCAAACCAAGCCATGCCGAGCCCCATCTTGGGTTTACCTGGCTGAGGAATGCCACATGCTTGCTCCAGGCACAGGCCTCTGTTCTCTCAACCTGTTAGATGTTCAGGGTCATTAGCATGGGTGATGTCTTTGGAACGGGAAGCCAGGGTGGGGCCATAAGAAGCTGAGCTCTGGCATGAAACTTGCCTACCAGGATAGACAAGGCTAGGAAGGGGAATGGTAGAAGGTAGACTAGACCCAAGAGTGTGGCAAGGTCAGAGGATGAATCTTCCAGCAGTCAGCCTAGGTGTTCTGGTCTGCAGTCAGAGCCCAAAGTGGAGGAGAGCAGCAGTGACCAGGGAAGTGGAGGAGGATGTATGAAGGAGGAAGGGCTCACTTGTAAATACCAAGGGCAGGAGTTCATCATCTTGGAAGTCAGATTGTCTGTGGGAAAGCCCCGTCACAGAACCAGGTTCAAAGGGCTGCCCATGGAAGGGAGTCTGGCCAGAGCAAAACTAGAAGAAGCCCAAAGGATTCCCATAAGAGCATATCATGATCTATGGGGGAGGAGTAAGAAAGTGCGTGCAATATTTTAATATTTTGCATACATACACATTTAAAATATTCTTGTTGTGTTAAAATAGAACATAATGAAAGCAAGTATGAACAAAGTCATTTTAGCTGGTGAGGATGTACAGAAACTAGACTCTAGCTCAAAACTATTCTCTTTTGCATATTAGTGACTTTCAAGGGAGTTGTGAAGTTGTTATGTTAACTAAAAAAGAGGGCATCAGTTTCAGTATCGAGAAACTCTCGAAAAGTAGAAGAGAAATAGAGTCCAGTCTGGGGATAGGCTTTGTTGCCCACACAGGCAATAAGTTAGCCTAGGACTTTCTTCCATTTGTTTGGTTTGCTTTAATTATTTATTTATTATTTTTTATTTTATCTACTTTTTGGTGTAGCAGTAGTTTCTTCTCATATCCATTACAAGGCAGAAGTAAAGAAATATGTGTGGCAAAATAATCTTATTAATATTCAAGCTTGATCTTTAAAGTCTTGTTATTATAATTAAACCTTTAGGTCTAGGATCCAGTGGGAATCGACAATGCTGTTTTTTGAAGCCCTTTGTGAAGTTCTACCTTGTATTCTCTGACTTGGCTGAGAACCAAACAAAAGAAAAGAAACTTCTATTTCATCAGGGACCATTCAATTATAAGAAATGTAAAAATATTTTTTCTTACTCAGGAAAGAAAGATAATTTTATTCACTCAGTGGAATATTGTGTTTTAAAATCTTATTCCCAAGGTTTGAGAATCTGGTAGCTAGATATGGGCTGTCCCATGAGTTTTGGGGGGACCAGATGATCTTTGGTGACAGAGAAGAGTTGGGGTCACTCTTCAGTCTTTGAGTTCCATTCTGAAATGAAGATTCACCAGGACTATTCCTAGATTATTTAAATGTAATAGTATGTAAATTAAATGCCATTTTCAGCAGCAGGGATGAACCTAGAGATTTTCATCCTGAGTGAAGTAAGTCAGGGTAGAAGTATCATATGACATTCCTTATATGCAGAATCTAAAAAGAAATGATACAAATGAACTTATAAAGCAGAAAGAGACTCATAGACCTAGAGAACGAACTCACGGTCACCAGTCGCAGGGTAACGGTAGTTAGGGAGTTTGAGATAGACATGTCCACACTGCTAAATTTAAAATGGATAACAAACAGGGACCTACTGTATAGCTCAGGGAACGCTGCTCAGTACTATGCGGCAGCCTGGAGGGAAGAGGAGTTTGGAGGAGAATGGATACATGTATATGTATGGTTGAACCTGGCAGTATCACATCATTGTTAATCAGCTATACTCCAATACAAAATAAAAAGAAAAAATAATATATACATTATCATAAAATATTAATACTCATAAAAGTAAATGTGTACCATTTTGAGCATTTTATATTACTAAGACTTTACTGCTTAAAGAATTTTACATAAAATAAAATGGGAGTTTTTCCCCTTAGATTTAAAGAAAAAGGAAAAAGAGAGGAAGGGATGAAGAAATGGAAGAAGAAAAGAAATGAGGGGTTCTGGGCTTATAGAGATGGACAAAGGGCAGGAGAAATTTTTCCATTGATCTAAAACGTTTCTTTTTGATCTTGTTGGTGCTAGCAGCCATTACTGTTTATGAAGATAACACAAGTGAATGAGTTTGTAACCAGTTCATAGGTATGGTCATTTAAATTTTTTTGAATCCAATTTATTTAAGGTAAAAAAAAATAATCATCCATTTCTTCTACTCCCCATCACCCCTTGCCTCTTATAACCATCAATCTGTTCTCTGTATCTGTGAGCTTCGGTTTTGTTTTGTTTCAGATTTCACATTAAAAAAAATCATATGGTTTGTGTTTCTGATTTATTACACTTAGCATAATTCCCTTGTGGTCCATTTATGTTGTTGCAAATGGCAAGGTTTTGTTCTTTTTGTTGCTGAATAATGTTCCATTGTGTGTGTGTGTGTGTGTGTGTGTGTGACTTCTTTATCCACTCATCTATTGGTGGACATTTAGGTTGTTTCCATATCTCGGCTATATAAATAATGCTGCAATGAACATGGCTGTGCAGATATCTTTTCAAGTTAGTGTTTTTATTTTCTTCCAATAAATACCCAGAAGTGGAATTGCTGGATCGTAGAGTAGTTCTATTTTCAGTTTTTTAAGGAAACGCCATTTCTACTAACAGTGTACAGGAGTACCCTTTTGTCCACATCTTTGCAAGCATTTGTTACCTCTTGCTTATTTTTAAATTTTTATTTATTTATTGTGCTGGATCTTCGCTGCTGTGCCGTCTTTTCTCTAGTTGCAGCAAGTGGGGGCTACTGTCCAGTTGCAGTACTCAGGCTGCTCACTGCAGCAGCTTCCCTTGTTTCGGAGCGCAGGCTCTAGGGCACGTGGGTTGAGTAGTTTTGACTCCCGGCTCAGTGGTTGTGGTGCATGGGCGTGGTTGCTGTGTGGCATGTGGGATCCTCCCGGACCAGGGATTGAGCCTGCATCTCCCTTTATTGGCAGGTGGATTCTTTACCACTTAGCCATCAGGGAAGCCCTCTTGTTTTTTTGACAATAGCCATTCTGACAGGTGTCAGGCGATATTTTATTGTGGTTTCAATTTGCATTTCCCTGATAATTAATGATGTTGAGCATCTTTTCATATACCTGTTAGCCATCTGCATGGAAACATGTCTTTTCAGATGAAGATTTTTAAATTTTTAAATTTAATTAAAAAATTTTTAATTGGATTGTTTGCGGTTTTTTTTCTATTGAGTTGTATGAGCTTTTTAAAAAGTATTTTGGATATTGGATCTTTACCTAATATATTATTTGCAATTATTTCCTTCCATTCAGTAGGTTGCCTTTTCATTCTGTTGATGGTTTCTTTTGCTGTGCAGAAGCTTTTTAGTTTGATTTAGTCCCACTTGTTTATTTTTACTTTTGTTACTTTTGCTTTTGGTGGATGTCAGATGCAAAAAATCATCACCCAGACTGGTGTCAAGGAGCTCATTGCCTGTGTTTTCTTCTGGGAATTTTATGGTTAAAACCATAAAGGCCTAAAGGCCTAAAAGCCTTACGTTCAAGTCTTTAGTCCATGTTGAGTTAATGTTTGTTATGGTGTAAGATTGTGATCCAGTTTCGTTCTTTTGCATGTGGCTACCCATTTTCTCAATACCATTTCTCAAAGAGACTGTCCTGTTGCCATTGTATATTCTTGGTTCCTTTGTTGTAAATCAATTGACTGTGCATGCGTGGACTTTTTTCCTGGGCTCTCTGTTCCATTGACCTGTGTCATTTGCTTTACTTTAATTCAATGAACATTCTGTGTGAAAACTTACTAAGCAACAGGTATTGTGTTGGGTGCTATAGATCCACGAATGAATACCATTGTTTTCTGCTCCTGAGAAGTTTGTGATCTAATTGGGCAATAGAGGTAGGTTGACAGATAATCACAATGAAATGTTAGAATTGCTTTGACAAAAGTCTGCGCAGGATGCCAGGAGGGGAGGGGGAGGGCAGAGGGAGTTTCCTAGTTTTAGGGCATAGAAGATTATCAATAGTTCTGAATGTCATAGGGAAGTCAAGCAGGAAAGGAATGAAAAGGTCACCAGAGTCCATAGTAAGATGTTGGGGATAACTTTAGTTCATGTATTAGTTGTTAAACTGCATTGCAGTGAGTTAAAGAAAGGAGTTTGGTATGAGGATGAGCGGAGGGTATGAAGAGAAGGTCTCTTTAATGTGGGAGAGTCTGAAGCATATTTGGAGCCAAGCCCATGAGCACCTAAACATTCCACTGCTTTGTTTCTGTGAGTTGCTTTTTTTAAAAAAGAAAAAAGTTATTTATTTTTGGCTGTGTTGGATGTTCATTGCTGTGAGGGCTTTTTCTCTAATGGCAAGAGGAGGCTATTCTAGTGGTGGTGTCCAGGCTTCTCACTGCAGTGGTTTCTCTTGCTGTGGAGCACAGACTCTAGGGCACACGGGCTTCAGGAGTTGCAACACATGGGCTCAGTAGTTGTGGCTCACGGGCTGTAGAGCACAGGCTCAATAGTTCTGGTGCACGGTCTCAGTTGCTCTACAGCATGTGGGATCTTCCTGGATCAGGGATCAAACCCATGTCTCCTGCCTAGGCAGGCAGATTCTTTGCCACTGAGATACTAGGGAAACCCTCCGTGATTTGCTTTTAAGACAAGAAATTTTGTAAAATATTGTTATGGTTAGGAATCTCATTGCTAGCCTTTTTTTAAAACGTACCTCTTAGTGTTATCTGAATCCTCTGGGCACACTCCAGGTGGGCTCTGCTCCCAGTCCTCAGCATGCCTACACCAGAAGCCCAGGACTACAAAGAGAAAGGAATGGCACCTGCTCCCCCAGCTCAGGGCCGTCCTCCAGCATCCTGCTCTCTGCCTGCTTTCAGAGCCGCCTCACACATCAGCTCCCCTCCTCCCTAACCCACCTCTAGTGCCTCTGGACCTTAGACTGTCTGCTTTGGGTCTGGTAACTGGTCCTCCTCAGTGCTGCAAACTCATGCCCGAGCCCTGAGAATACCCCTGGCAGTGCCAAGAGTGACCCATCACCTATTCATTCATTGCATGTATGTTTATGAAGCCCATAGCTGGAATACTCCTTCCACTCATTACCCTATGAAATTACCCACCCTGATAAAAACTGACAACCCCTTACCCTGGTGCTGTTCTTGCCTTTTGAGCTGGCCCACATTCTGTCTGTGAAGTGTGTTTCTCTCTAAATAAATCCACTTCTTACCTATCTCTTTGTCTCTCACTGAATTCTTTCTGCGATGAGACATCAAGAACCTGAGCTTCATTAAGTCCTGAGATCAGGTGTGTGAATTACATGGTTTCAGAAGCAAAAGTAAATCCTCATAATCAAGGTTCTCAATGCTCATGTGATAGCTCCACCAACTCTAGTAATAGTCAGTACATTCTAATGCAACCGAAGGACACTGGACATCTGGGAGACTTCTTTGTGTAAGGATCTGGACTATAGTTTCTTTCCTATGAGTTTAAATTATGAAGGTAATATTTTATCTATTGCAACCACTCCAGAATTATAGATGGAGAAACCAAGGTTTCTTAACCATGGCACTGGGTGCTCATTTAGTGCTTCCCAAAGCCACTCTTTTTCTCTGAAAGATCAGAGCTTGTCTGTGTCTGGCAACTTAGGCTCTTCCTGAAATGAGGGAAAGCTACACGGTAGGTTTTATTATCATGCTGGCATCGAAAGGTACGAATATAAGCTGCTGAAGCCATGAGATGTAATGTTGACAGACCCTCACTGGAGACTAATTCTGGGCTCCTTATCTGGAAATTACAGATGCTGGTTAAGGTTTTGAAAGTGAAAGTTGCTCAGTTGTGTCCAACTCTTTGTGACCCCATGGACTATACAGTCCATGGAATTCTCCAGGCCAGAATACTGGAGTAGGTTGCCATTCCCTTCTCCAGGGGATCTTCCCAACCCAGGGGTCGAACCCAGGTCTCCTGCATTGCAGGCAGATTCTTTAACAGCTGAGCCACCAGGGAAGCCCAAGAATACTGAAGTGGGTAGCCTATCCCTTCACCAGGGTATCTTCCCGATCTAGGGATCGAACCGGGGTTTCCTGCATTGCAGGTGGATTCTTTACCAACTGAGCTATCAGGAAAGGAACCGTAAAAACTATTGTGAAACAGGAACTAGGTCAGAAGGGTAAAAATCTGGGCTTTTTAATTTTTTTTTTTTTTTTTACCAGAAGAAATATCCAGAGACTATTTCCTCAGGCCATCTGGCAGCACTGCTAACAGATCAGATTTTTGCATGGCTCAACTTTTTGCATAAACTCTATTTAAATGTCACCTTTCCAGAGAAAACCTTATTGATTATCTCATCTATAATAGCCTGCCTACAATCCAGGACATTTAATCCTTTATTCTGGTTTTTAAAATCACAGCAATTATCACTATCCAATACTGTCTAAAATGATTAGTTAATTGATAAAACTTGCTTTTTTTCTGTCTTCTCCCACCAGAAAGCAGAGGCCTGGTTCAACCAACTCCATAAACCCAGAGCCAGAACAATACCTCTAAAATAGAAACCTAAAAATATTTGTTGAATGACTGAACAGTGAATGAATCAATGAAGAAAATGACAGGAGCTGTAATTATTTCCATTTCAGACAGATCAAATTCCATGTCAGGTTTAGAGCAGGTTTTAAGTGGTTCATTTTCTCTCAGGAACTAGCTGTAATGTTTCTGTATCACTGGTCTTAGTGCCTGCCGTGTACAAGGCTCTCAGTAAATCTTTGCTGGATAAAAGAACATGTATCGTATACTCCTTAATGATGAGCTGCTGTAATTTTCAAGAAAAGTAGTCAGCGAGCAACATATAATCTTAATAATAAAAAAAATTGGAAAATGCAAATAGATTTCATGTGATATGAAAATTGAAAGAGATGAAAGATTTGAAGATTTAAAATAACATTTTTAGACTAAGAAATGGAAAATCATGAAGGCAGGAGACTTTTAAGAAGGAGAAATTCAAGTTGTCATGGTCGTCCATGTTCCTCTCATTTCCTTTGTTAAGTAACCTAGGGAAGTTATAAAATCTTCTTCCAGGAGGGCTTTAAAAAAAGAGCACTTTCTCCTTGACTGGATGCCTGTGGATTTGCCCCCAGAATGAGGGAAAACCAAGTGGCCTTTCCAAACATCTTCCATCCTCATGATAATTCTTAATTTGGACACTGAGAAACTACTCATTTGTCGTTCAGCTGACATTTACAAATACGTTCTACATGCCAGATAAGAGCCAGAATCCTTTGGCTGCAAGTGACAGAAACTCAGTTCATACAATTAAAAAAAAGAAAGAAAATGTGCTTGAAGGATCCTGGCTTTTCTCCCAGAGCAACTAAGCCACAAAAAAGGCAGGGATTTAGCAGACCCCAGGAACTGCTGGACCCAGGGACCTAACTTGGTGGGGATTCTCTCTCTACCTTTTCCCTTATTTCTGGAGTTATCTTTTTCCTTTCCCTGCTGCAGACTGCCTATTTCCACATGGTGGAAAGCCTGAAGACTGATAAGAAGTATCTTCTAAGATTAATGCCATATAGCCTTTTGGCCACTGTAGTTCCAAGCTAAAAAATCGAAAAGAAGGCACCTAGCCCAACTTGGAAACGCACCCTATCAAATCAAGCAATCAATTATGACCATTGCAATGGGATGAAATAAGTCCAAAAAGATAAAGTGGTGGGGAGAGACAGTTTTCAAAGGAAGGGGGCGGGGCTTAGCAGGCAATACCATATACACTCATTATGGTCTGGCACTGTTGGAAACTGGTCAAAGATGATTAAGCCCTTATACCTGTAAAACCAATGTGTCATCCGCTACCGAACTACACAAAAATGCTGGCAGTAACATCCCTGGGAAGTCTGAACGAGGTGCTGTGTATGGGAGCAGCTGAGTTTGGCATCTCTCTGAGAACGCCTCCACTTTTTTTCGTAAGTCGTTTCCCCAGTTCAGAAGGTTGACTGTCCCTCGGAGCTAGTGATGACTGTCCCTCGGAGCTAGTGATGACTGTGGAGGCAGAGGTGATTGTTAAGGAACTGGTTTGTCAACTCTTTGAAATCTGAGAAGAGAGATCACTATGACCCTCTTGGGGATGAGCTGATCAAGTACAGTAGATGTAGAGAAAGGGAGAAAACAGGAAAAGAAGAATGTTGTTAATGGAGTTAATATAAAATTAACTCCAAACCTCACTTCCTCGTAGCTCTCCGTGTCTTCTTCCATTGAGGAAGGAGAAAGCTAGGGTTTCCTGGAAAATATTGAGAGGGCGAAGCCTTCTGATATGTGAATCTCTGATCACAGACTGCTGTCCTTTCCACTCTGTGGTTGTGTCTGCGCCGTACTGCCCCGCCCCCACCCCCAGCAGTGCCTGGTAAGAAAGATGGTATGAGACTGAATGAGCTATTTATGTCCTAGTTTTGTTTCCATGACAACTGAGCTTCAAGCATTGCATTTAGGCCCTTAGAATTCACACCTTTCTGAGGAGGACTCTGTACGTTTGGGGAAGGGATGGAGTTGGCTTCTGGTTACATAGTTGGGCTTTTCAGAGATTCTCCATAGAGCTGACCTTTTTTTAGAGATATTTCTGCTTTCAATGCTTGTGTGTGTATGTGTAAGCCGCTCAGTTGTGTCCGACTCTGCAACCCCACAGACTGTAGCCCACCAGGGTCCTCTGTCCATGGGATTCTCCAGGCAAGCATACTAGAGTGGGTTGCCATTTCCTTCTCCAGGAGATCTTCCCTACCCAGGGATCAAACCTGGGTCTCCCACGTTGCAGGCAGATTCTTCACTGTCTAAGCCACCAGGGAACTTCAATGCTTAGAGTAATCGTATTCTTTCCCAAGTGACTTGAAATAAAAATTCTTCACTTTTCCCTTTAAACAATGTCTGCAGCCCAGTAATTCCCAAATAGGCTGGTAAGAACCCAGAGGGGTAGGATTCGGGGGGGATGGGGTGGGGGTTGGGAGGAAGGTTCAAGAGCAAGGGGACATATGTATATCTATGGCTGGTTCATGTTTTGATGTATGCCAGACACCAACACAACACTGTAAACAATTATCCTTCAATTAAAAAAGAAGAAGAAGAACAGCACAGGGCACAGCACCCCAGTCGTTTGTTAGTCAAATGGGAAAGTAGGAGGAAGTAATGCCTTGGTGGCAACTAGCTCAGCCAGTCAGCCCCTGTCAGGAACCGTCTCTCCTTTCCCTGAACTAGAGGGACCGTGCAGAACTGGATCCTTTCAGGGGAAGAAGTGTCTGAAGATTTCCTGCAAGTGAAGAGACGCATGTGGCAAGAGTCCCAGGAGAACCTGATACTATCACAACATTGTTTGTTAATTGGCTATACCCCAATACAAGATAAAAAGTTAAAAAAAAACTAGCCACGAAGGAGATGAAAGTGTTTAGGCAGATAAGGATGATAAACGTCCATACTGTAAGAATTTCAGTGACCGACTGAGTTCTTCCTTTCGGCTTGAAGCAAGAAACCATGACTTAAACATTTCCGGGTATCTCGGCAGCATGGTACCTGGCACAGAGCAGGCACTCAGTAAGTTTTGATTGATTGACTACTTAAAAGTAATGTGTGATATTTGCAAGCGTATCTCAGGAGCTTTGCACAGTCTGGGGCTTCCTGAGAGCAACAAACTTGCTCTCTACAAATGAAAAATATCCTTTTAAAAATTTTCAATTATCCCTCATTTAACTCTGATTCATTTTTCTTAATTATGCTCCATGTTAACTAGGAATTTGATTCCCCAAAACTGGTTGCCAATGAAATAGAGGAAATTAGTTTTGTCTCTCACAGCCCTCTAAAGCAGGAGCAACTCATTCTGATACACAGAAACGGAGCTGAGGATGGGAATTCCTCTGGATTCCCAGCAAAACTCAGGATCGAAATACAGTGACAGGACTTCCAGAGTTATCTTCACTGAGAGATCGTGAAACCACCACAGAAAGGGAGAAACAGAGTCTAGTCAGTGGGGAATTCTCTTTGCTTTCAATTTGTAAACCCCTTAGACCTTATATGGAGAAGGCAATGGCACCCCACTCCAGTACTCTTGCCTGGAAAATCCCATGGATGGAGGAGCCTGGAAGGCTGCAGTCCATGGGGTCACTAAGAGTTGGGCACGACAGAGTGACTTCACTTTCACTTTTCACTTTCATGCATTGGAGAAAGAAATGGCAACCCACTCCAGTGTTCTTGCCTGGAGAATCCCAGGGACGGGGGAGCCTGGTGGGCTGCCGTCTATGGGGTCTCACAGAGTCGGACACGACTGAAGCGACTTAGCAGCAGCAGCAGCAGACCTTATATAATTGACATCTGGAGTTTCCATCTCTTATTTGTACATGAGAATTACTGAAGTAAATTAGCTTAAAACTGAAGAACAACAAGGCAAAGATAAGCAATGAGAATTGACATTTGTAAATGAAGGACAACCTCAGACGCATTTATATCTTAGTGGCCAAGAGCAAGGGTGGGGCTGGCAGCCCGTTCAGGGTTTGTGTCCTGACACTGCGCCTTCCTGCTGCCCTGTGACTTTGGGCAAGAGTGCTGTGAGACCAAAATGCATTATGTCAAGAAAAGTGCTCAAAATACGCCTGGCACATAACAAGTGCTCAGTAAATATCAGTAAATCTTACTATTAGAATGTTTTTAAAAGTTTCCTGGGACTTCCCTGGCTGTCTAGTGGTTAAGACTCTGTGCTTTCTTCCAATACAGGGGGCATAGATTCCATCCCTGGTCAGGGAAGTAAGATCCAAAGTGCTGCATGACATAGCACCCCCCCCCAAAAAAAATTTGCTTTCGAAGCCACAATTTTAATAAGGCTATTTTCCTGCCTAAAATACTACTTAATATTCCAGTAGCTTGTTATTTCCCCCTGGATGAACTGAAAGTTCTTTAGCATGGCCTGAGGTTTATTCCAGGGCTGCCCCCACTTACGCATTCCTGGCCTCTCTTCCCTGATGAAATCCTAAGCTCTAGCTTTACTTCGAACCCTTGAAGGGCCTTGTGTTCTTTATACATGTTCTTTTTCTTCTGCTCAAAACATCCCTTCCCTACCACTTTCCTGGCTAATATCTATGTGTCCTTAAACTAGCCCAGATGTCTCCTCTTCCAGGAAGCTCCCCCTAACACAGTTAGCTTGATTTGGGGACCACCCCCCACCAAAACACAAGCTTTTCTAGTCCCTTGTTCTACTGATCGCATCCCCTAACATACTCTGCTCACATCTTTTCTTTCTCTCTCACGTGCTCCTTTGTGAAAAGAAATGGCATCTTGTTGTCCAGTGTATTCTCAGCATGTATCACAGAGCAGGTGTTCCAAAAAATGCTTACTATTTTCAGAACAGACTGCTACTGCTAAGTCACTTCAGTCGTGTCCGACTCTGTGAGACTCCATAGACGGCAGCCCACCAGGCTCCCCTGTCCCTGGGATTCTCCAGGCAAGAACACTGGAGTGGGTTGCCATTTCCTTCTCCAATGCATGAAAGTGAAAAGTGAAAGTGAAGTCGCTCAGTCATGTCTGACTCTTAGCGACCCCATGGACTGCAGCCTGCCAGGCTCCTCTGTCCATGGGATTTTCCAGGCAAGAGTACTGGAGTGAGGTGCCATTGCTTTCTCCATTAAGAACAGAGGGGGGTTACAAATGAAATAGTCTAGAAAAATCAGCAAAGGTAAAGAACAGAAGCCCGCAATAAAGAGAAATAATTAGCGAAAATCTGTAATTCCTTCACCTCTCAACTCACTTGTACACCCTCATCTGTGCAGGCCTAGGATTTGCTCCTTTATTAACTTCTGTTCTCAAGTTCCTCTGAAGAGAATACCAGGAGTGACGTTCTCTGATAACTCAGGTCTTTGACGGTTACCTGATCCTGCTTTATTTCCTGTGAGCAAGCACAACACCAAGTCTTGATCCTCAATGCAAAATGCAAGCAGTTAGGGTGTCAAGTCCTTCTAAGCTGATTATGGTTCTTAGAGGTAAGGAATCCAGGCTTTCCATCATCTAGACAATGCAGAGCCTGTCTTGTGGACTAGCCAGCACTGGATAAATAGTAACCAATTGCTTGTCCCTTTTCTAAGAATACTAGAGGGCCACAGTTAATCCTTTAGATATTCCTGTGGGTGGAAACATTCTGTTGCATATTGATTAGAAACATGATAGCTCAAGGTCATTCAGCAGATAAGTGGCAGAACTAGGAAGTACCAGGGCCATATAAGTTTGAGGTCATGAGTTTGAGCAAATTCTCTCAGTCATGTCCGATTCTTTGCAACCCCGTGGGCTGTAGCCCATCAGGCTCCTCTGCCCATGGGGATTCTCCAGGCAGTAATACTGGTGTGTGTAGTCTATACCTTCTCCAGGGGATCTTCCCAACCCAGGAATCAAACCAGGGTCTCCTGCACTGCAGGCAGATTTTTTGCCAGCTGTGCTATCAGGGAGATACTGAAGCCTAGTGTGCTGCAGTCCATGGGGTCGCAAAGAGTCAAACACGACTTAGCGACTAGACAACAACAAAGGGTCATATAATGCAAGTCAGTCTCTTTTTTCCTTCGGCATTTAAATTCTGGACACAGAGCTATGGAATAAAAACCAGAGCAGAGAGGCAAGCTAATGAGAACATTATATGTTTGAACGAGATTTAAAAATAAATGGTAAATAGAATTTATGGAATCCTATGAACCTGTTCCCAGCAATCTGGAAAGCATTAGCAAAAGAAAATACCCAAGTTATCCAAGGGAATTACCCTACTATCTTTGGGTGTTTTTGGCATGAAAAAAGCCCCAAGGATCCAGTGTAAGCATTAGGAGAAGAGAAAGAGGAAGAAAAAGGTTTCTAAAGAATTAGGGGCTTGATTTTTCTGCCATTTAATAGACATTTGATTTTTAGATGAATTGGTTACAAGTTTCTGAAATCTCTTTCTCAGGATTTTTGATCCTGGAAAGTAGAATAGACTTCAGAATATTTCAGTCTCAAGTGTGAATAGACCCAAAGATTTTCACCTGTCTCTACAATAGACAGACAAATGATCAGAGAGCTTGTCAAAGTTAATGAAGTCTCTTCTGGTCCAGAGATTGTATATTACCTATCATTATAACTCTTATTCTACTATGAAAAGTGAAAGTGGAATTCGCTAAGTCATGTCCAACTCTTTGCAACCCCACGGACTTTAGCCAGCCAGGTTCCTCTGTCCATGGAATTCTCTAGACCAGATTACTAGAGTGGGTAGCCTTTCCCTTCTCCTGGGGATCTTCCCAACCCAGGGATCAAATCCAGGTCTCCCATGTTGTAGGCAGATTCTTTACCATCTGAGCCACCAGGGAAGATCAATTAGCTGATGCTCAGCAAATCTTGCTGGAAAAAAAACAAAGTTGTGAATGCATAGCATGTTTGGTTAAGGAATTGTGGTCTCTTATTTTTAGTTCTCAAAGGAAAAAAACCTGATTTGTAGCATTTGCCACTTTCTGTGGTGTAAATACTGGCAGTCAGGCCACTGGCAAGTTGCCAATGGTGTAACAGTCAGTCAGTCAGCTCAGTCACTCAGTTGTGTCTGACACTTCGCGACCCCATGGTCTGCAGCATGCCAGGCCTCCCTGTCCATCACCAACTCCTGGAGTTTACTCAAACTCATGTCCATTGAGTCGGTGATGCCATCCAACCATCTCATCCTCTGTTGTCTCTGTTGTCTCCTCCCAACCAGCTCACAAAGGTTCCAGAAGTTTATCAGCTGGCTCTTGTGACTGGCAGGAGTCAAGTCCAGCAGACCTGTGCTTGTAGCAGCACATTCTTGGATCTCTGTGTTCACAAAGCAGAACAGGGGTGAGTGTTTTCAATACATTTAGCCCTCAGAGGGAAAGGGGATTCTAGATAAAGCTGGAGGTGTCTTAGGAACAGAAATTCTGTAGTATGCTGAGGTCTCCCACGTAGAAAAGCACGTCAGTAGTGTCCTGGAGGAACTGCCAAGGACCAGAATACTTCTCCATCTCTAGCCTACTATGCAAAATTGAAGAAGTGAATATTAAACTCTCCTCTGCATTCTGCATGCCTCTTCCTCTAAACAAAAAAGAAAAAACCGCTCAGAATTCACAACCCTCTTTAATAGGGCTGAATTTTATGTGAACAATTAAAAAACAGTAATCCAGGTCTAAATGTGTTCAATCACAGTTACCAATGTAAGCTATCTTTGTAATGTGGAGATTAAACCAAAGAGGGTTATTTTCTTTGATGTGTGTGTGTTTGTGGAGGTGGGAGGGTGGGGCTTCCCATGTGGCACAGCTGGTGGAGAACTCAGCTGCCAATGCAGGAGACGTAAGAGACATGAATTTGATCCCTGGGTCAGGAAGATCCCCTGGAGGTGATCATGGCAACTCACTCCAGTATTTTTGCCTGGAGAATTTTGTGAACTGAGGGGCCTGGTGGGCTTCAGTCCATGGGGTCACAGAGAGTCAGATACAACTGAAACAGCTTGGCATGCACGTACCCACGCGTATATATGTATATATTTATTTGGCTGCACGAGTTCTTAGTTGCAACATGTGGGATCTAGTTCCCCAACCAGGGATCACACCTGGACTGCCTGCATTGGGAGCACAGAGTCTTAGCCACTGGAACACCAGGGAAGTCCCCAGAGAGGGCTATTTCTAATTACTTGAATACTTTTATCAAAACCAAGAATACTTTTTTGTGTGTGATTGGCAGTAAGCATTCTTCATCAAGATAAATAGATCATGATTTCCATTCTCCCACCATTTCCATCATTCACAGGGGTTTTGTTCAGAGTTTCTCCATTTGTCACGCTGCTGTATTAATAGGGTTTCCTGCTCCTGAGTGCTTAGGGGGAAGAGCTTGGTGACAGGTGTTTCTTAGGGACACGTGTATGTAGCCAGCATGACTTCTTTCAGCCAGTTCATCCTGTCCACTGGACGCTCTGGACAGGTCAGGAGGGGCTCTGGTTATGGATCACAGGAACGTACCTGGGACCAGGTCCCACGTGAAGCACACGTCCCTCTTCCCCAAGTCCTGCCCTGTCAGGGAGGTGGTGGCCTTGAGTGGAGGGGGGACGGTGAGAGCCAGGTCAGCACGGCTCTTTCACTGCACACACCAACCCTACCAGACAAATAGACATCATGTAAAAGACAGGCTTCAGCCTGTTCTTCTGTTCGCAGAGTTAGTTCTACATCACTCACCACAGTCTATTGGATTGGCCAAAAATTTTGTTTGGGTTTTACTGTGAGATGTTATGGAAAAAGCTGAATGAAATTTTTGGTGAATCCAATACTTTTTGCTAGTCCCTTGGTCCTATGCCTGGTCTTCCTGACATTTCCTGTGCTATTGTTTTCTTCATACTTTCCCAAGATCATTCTTTGGAATTACCCTACATGTTTGGGTCAGTTCCACTCAGTTTGGTGTAAGAGATAACACAGAATCTGAGGTCAGATGGTCTGGATTTGTGCCTTGGCCCCTTTGCTTGCTGGCAGTATGGCCTTGGGAAAGTGGCTTGACCTCTTAGCTTCAGCTTCCTCCTCTGCAAAACCAGGTCACCACACACCCCTATTTTATGAGTGTTGTGAGACAAAAATCAGGACATAGGTGCCAAATTCCCAGCAGATATCTTGGTGGTAGACACTTGAATATGTCAGCTCTTGTTAGCATTACTTTTGTCCTTGTTGTGGTCATTGTCATCAGTAGAAGTGAAGTTTCCACAGCACAGCACTGACCCAAGTGCCTTGGAAAAGGTCCACACTCCAGCCCCCACCCACCCTTATCTCCCAAGGGTCCTATGGCCAAGGTCCCTGAGTGAAGTCTTGAGAAATGCTTAATGTAAAGAGATGCTTGTGAAACCAATGCCAAACCTACCTTCAAGCATAGAACCCTGGAATAATCTGTCCCTTGACATGTTCTGCAAATTTGTCTTGGATAGGAAAATCCTTAATGACTTTTTGATTTTGCTTGCCACATGCTTTGTTACTGCTGACACAAAGGCAGGTCTAGAAAACATATGTCTTTTTAAAAGTTTACATTTGATAAATACTGATTTCTTGGCCTTTTAAAATGACAACATTGGGACTGAAATGGTTTTATTGTTTCCCCTCTAAGAAACTGAACCAGGGATACTCCAGACGGCCTCTTGTACCTCTTGTAATTAACGATCAGTCTGGAGTCCTGCTGGAAAGCCCTACCTCTTTTCACTTCCCTTCATTTATTCTGGGGAAACAGCCAAGCTCCTGAAATAGGGCAGATGCTGCCTGGACTTGACAGGTCTGGATGCCCTTGAAACTGTGACTGGACTCATCTGTCAGGATCAGGGTTTGGAGCTTACCTTCCAGGTCCAAAGTGTCTCTGAATTTTTCAAGATGCATAAAAAGAGATTCCATGTATGTAGTCAAACTGTGCTTTCTAGATATGCTGACAGTAGACTTTACAGGCATCTGACATATCTGGAGAAGACACGAGAGGTCAGGAATAAAGGCCAAGAGGACTACTTGGGGTTTTCTATTGGGCAGGAAAGGTCACTGCCAGGGTCAGCAGTGTTAGGACTCCCCGCATTTCCTGATGGCACCATGACCATTGCATTCTACTCTATCTGAAGCCAATCTCTGCCCTCCTCCCCAAACCTCTTCCTCTAATTCTTGGCCTCCTCTCCACCACCCTGCAAATCTTCAATTCCAAAATGGTGGGCAGAGGGGCCTACATTTAGCAAAAAGGTTCCTGTGAGCTTTGCAAAGGAATCTACATTCCACAGAACGTGGTCCACTGGAAAAGGGAATGGCAAACCACTTCAGTATTCTTGCCTTGAGAACTCCATGAACAGTATGAAAAGGCAAAAAGATAGGACACTGAAAGATGAACTCCCCAGGTCAGTAGGTGCCCAGTATGTTACTGGAGAACAGTGGAGAAATAACTCCAGAAATAAGGAAGAGATGGAGCCAAAGCAAAAACAACACCCAGCTGTGGACGTGACTGGGGATGGAAGTAAAGTCCAACACTGTAAAGAAAAATATTGCATAGGAACCTGGAATGTTAGGTCCATGAATCAAGGTAAATTGGAAGTGGTCAGACAGGAGATGGCAAGAGTGAACATCAACATTTTAGAAATCAGCAAACTAAAATGGACTGGAATGGGTGAATTTAACTCAGATGACCATTATATCTACTACTGTGGGCAAGAATCCCTTAGAAGAAATGGAGTAGCCATCATGGTCAACAAAAGAGTCTGAAATGCAGTACTTGGATGCAATCTCAAAAACGACAGAATGATCTCTGTTCGTTTCCAAGGCAAACCATTTACTATCACAGTAATCCAAGTCTATGCCCCAATCAGTAATGCTGAAGAAGCTGAAGTTGAATGACTCTATGAAGATATACAAGACTTTCTAGGACTAACACCCAAAAAGGATGTCCTTTTCATTATAGGGGGCTGGAATGCAAAAGTAGGAAGTCAAGAGATACCTGGAGTAACGGGCAAATTTGGCCTTGGAGTACAAAAAGAAGCAGGGCAAAGGCTAAGAGAGTTTTGCCAAGAGAACGCACTGGTCATAGCAAACACCATCTTCCAACAACACAAGAGAAGACTCTACACATGGACATCACCAGATGGTCAATATTGAAATCAGCTTGATTATGTTCTTTGCAGCCAAAGATGGAGAAGCTCTATACAGTCAGCAAAAACAAGACCAGGAGCTGACTGCAGCTCAGATCATAAACTCCTAATTTCAAAATTCAGACTTAAATTGAAGTAAGTAGGGAAAACCACTAGACCATTCAAGTATGATCTAAATCATATCCTTTATGATTATACAGTGAAAGTGAGAAATACATTCAAGGGATTAGCTCTCATAGACAGAGTGCCTGAAGAACTATGCACAGAGGTTTGTGACATTGTTCAGGAAGCAGGGATCAAGACCATCCCCGAGAAAAAGAAATGCAAAAAGGCAAAATGGTGGTCTGAGGACCTGAGAAGTGGTCCTTTTCCCAAGTAGCTGAGAAAAGAAGAGAAGCGAAAGGCAAAAGAGAAAAGGAAAGATATACCCATTTGAATGCAGAGTTCCAAAGAATAGCAAGGAGAGATAAGAAAGCCTTCCTCGGTGATCAATGCAAAGAAATAGAGGAAAACAATAGAATGGGAAAGACTAGAGATCTCTTCAAGAAAATTAGAGATACCAAGGGAACATTTCATGCAAAGATGGACACACTAAAGGACAGAAAAGATATGGAGCTAACAGAAGCAGAAGATATTAGGAAGAGGTGGCAAGAATACACAGAAGAACTGTACAAAAAAGATCTTTACAACCCAGATAATCATGATGGTGTGATCACTTACCTAGAGCCAGACTTCCTGGAATGCGAAGTCAAGAGGGCCTTAGGAAGTGTCACTATGAACAAATCTAGTGAAGATGATGGAATTCCAGTTGAGTTATTTCAGATCCTAAAAGATGATGCTGTAAAAGTGCTGCACTCAATAGGCCAGCAAATCTGGAAAACTCAGCAGTGGCCACAGGACTAGAAAAGATCAGTTTTCATCCAATCCAAAAGAAAGGCAATGCCAAAGAATGTTCAAACTACCACACAATTGCGTTCATCTCACATGCTAGCAAAGTAACACTCAAAATTCTCCAAGCCAGGCTTCAACAGTATGTGAACCGTGAACTTTCAGATGTTTAAGCTGGATTTAGAAAAGTCAGAGAACCAGAGATCAAATCCCCAAAATCTGATGGATCATCAAAAAAGCAAGAGAGTTCCAGAAAAACACCTACTTTAGCTTTATTGACTACGCCAAAACCTTTGACGGTTGGATCACAACAAACTTTGGGAAATTCTTCAAGAGATGGGAATACCAGACAACCTGACCTGCCTCCTGAGGAATCTGTATGCAGGTCAAGAAGCAACAGTTAGAACTGGACATGGAAAAACAGACTGGTTCCAAATCAGGAAAGGAGTACATCAAGGCTGTACATTGTCACCCTGCTCATTTAACTTATATGCAGAGTACATCATGTGAAATGCCAGGCTGGAAGAAGCACAAACTGTAATCAAGATTGCCAGGAGAAATATCAATAACTTCAGATATGCAGATGGCACCACTCTTATGGCAGAAAGTGAAGAGGAACTAAAGAGCCTCTTGATGAAAGTGAAAGAGGAGAGTGAACAAGCTGGCTTAAAGCTCAACATTCAGAAAACAAAGATGATGGCATCTGGTCCCATCACTTCATGGCAAATAGATGAGGAAACAATGGAAACAGTGAGAGACTTTATTTTTGGGGGCTCCAAAATCACTGCAGATGGTGACTGCAGCTATGAAATTAAAAGACACTGGCTCCTTGAAAGAAAAGCTATGACAAACCTAGATAGCATATTAAAAAGCAGAGGCATTACTTTCCCAACAAAGGTCTGTCTAGTCAAAGCTATGGTTTTTCCAGTAGTCATGTATGGATGTGAGAGTTGGACTATAAAGAAAGCTGAGCACTGAAGAACTGATGCTTTTGAACTGTGGTGTTGGAGAAGACTCTTGACAGTGCCTTGGACTGCAAGGAGATGAAACTGGTATCCTAAAGGAAATCAGTCCTGAATATTCATTGGAAGGACTGATGCTGAAGCTGAAACTCCAATACTTTGGCCACTTGATGCAAAGAACTGACTCACTGGAAAAAACCCTGATGCTGGGAAAGGTTGAAGGTGGGAGGAGAAGGTGACAACAGAGGATCAGATGGTTGGATGGTATCACCGACTTGATGCACATGAGTCTGAATTACCTCCAGGAGTTGATGATAGACAGGGAAGCCTGGTGGGCTGCAGTCCATGGGGTCACAAAGAGTCAGACATGACTGAGCAGTTGTACTGAGCCTCATTCTACTGGGACTTCCCAGGTGATGCTAGTGGTAAAGAATCCACTAGCACCCACTAAAGAACCCATTAAAGAACCCACTGGAGACGTAAGAGACTTGGGTTCGATCCCTGGGTCAGGAAGATCCCCTGGAGGTTGGAATGTCATCCCACTCCAGTATTCTTGCCTGGAGAATACCATGGGCAGAGGAGCCTGGTAGGGTACAGTCCATAGAGTCGCCAAAATTCGGACGCAACCGAGCAACTGAGCACACACTATGTTCTGTTTCCCTCAGATAGTTCTTTTCTCACGTACTGGGGCTATAGGGCCGCTCCGAGCCCATCCAGTAGTCCCGCTGTCAAGTCACAAGTCCTCAGCGCTGTCCTTGAGCAGTGAATTTGTATTTTACAAAATCCAATTCAATTTTCTGAAGAACCTTAAGAATTATGAGCTGCAAAATCCAAGAGATGGAAGGTCATCAGAGGTCATCTTGCCTAGTGCCAGGAACCATGGTTCATTTATACAGTGTTACTCACCGAGAGGTCTGGCCTTTGATTAAACACCAGATGATGGAGTTTGCCTCTTCAGAAGAAAAAGGAATATCTGAGAAACAGGAGTGTGGATGAGGACAAACATCTCGTATTTTTGTTTCTTTTAAATTTCATCTTGTTGGGAAACCCATTACCCCACAAAGGAGATTGTTTCATTTCAGGTGGCTGGAATGGGTAGACAGCTGTTTCTCTTGCTGAGTTGAAATCAGTTTTGTTTGGCTTCTACTTGCCTCCCCATTCCTCATAGTAAGTGGTAGAGAACCAGCCCACCCCTCTTTAGCTTTAAAAAAAAAGATCAAACCATCATTCTACCTTGTTTTAGTCATTCCTTCTCGAAGGACAGAAAGGTCACCCATGTTGCTACATCAGGTCTCTCATCTAGGAGGACTGGAGGAAAAGAAAAGCTAATTTTAGTATTTATGGGGGCGGGGGAGGGGGGGAGAAAAAGAAACTGGTCCAGGGATGTGTGGTCTTGTTGAATTTTGCTCCACTGCTCACTGAAGGGTGAGGATGGGTAGAGCCAAATTTTCCTCCAAAATAAAGAGGCAGCTCTGGCCTTAACCTTACAGCCTGCGGGGATGGAAGGAGAGGCTCTCTGCGGGGATGGAAGGAGAGGCTCTCTGCGACAATGGACACTTCCTAGCAGCCTCGGAGAAGTTTCATAAGCTTCTGTAATAGATTGTAAAGCATTTAGGGGCAGGAGAACACACTGTTCACTATCACAGGAGACTTGCACAGACTTTCATCCAGACGTTTATAAAGTTAATAAAATCAGGGGTCTGATTTTAAGGGCATGTTCTTGGACTGGAAAGACAGTGGATAGGCTTAGAGCTTTGTATCCAATGCCTTTCTTAATTTTTATTATCATGTCAACAAGTTTTGCCTCTCATCCTCCTCCACCCTGAGTCCCTAATCTGTGCTAAAATACGAAGGAAGCACCGGGATACGTACCTTGACCTCCAGGAGCATATATTCATCCAAGAAGGCTGTACGTAGTGAAGTAGGAATAGAAGACCAATTAGACCTGACCAGGAACAGTCCCCAGGGGCAGCGCTCAGCCCATGGTGTCCCCCTGTAGCTGGTGCCCCCAGGCCACACACAGACCATGTGCCTTCCCAGAACTGAACAGTGTCCTCATTCCCCCTCTCCTACAGAAGAACAACCCTACTGATCTATTAGGAAATAGCCTTAGAGGTGTCTGTCCAGTTGCCCGAGAGGTACCCACCCCCCACAGCCTATCCAAACACCTTTCCAACTTGGTTTCCCTTATGGCCACGGGTATGTATTGGGGACCAACTGACTGGAGGAAAAGAGAAAGACTGTAATTATGAGGTTTGAGAAGCAGTCACAGAGAGATTTGTCTGCCAGAGGGATATCTTTAAGGTTCAGATTCAGGCCAGAATAGCACACCCCCCCACAAGATGGCAAGTTGACAATGCCTTGTTCAGCCCATCTGTGGCACTCCTGGCCCCCATCAGCATGGTAAAGCCTCTCCGGAGAGCTGGTCTTCTGGGCCCCTGCTTACCTTATCAGAGGTGTAACCACAGGAGGAACAAGATATCTAGAAAGTCGTCAAATGGACAGCGAGTCCTTCTGTTTAAGCCTGTGTTGTTGTGTCTCAGCTCAGGCACACCTCTCATTCATGTCTACTCTGGACCAGTTCACACGCTGGCAGGCACCTCTTGTTTGGCCAACTCAATCAATTTACCCCTGATGTAAGCTGGAGCACGTCAAACATGTTTTCACCTGAGCGTTTACTACTAACCAAGCCAAATGACTCAGTGTGTTTCCTGCCTTTATGTTCTCTTTGCATTTAGGAAGCAGGCCTTCCGACACCGAGCCCGGCGAGGAGAGGGTGGGCATGCATGAAGCACACTCTGTAAATATTCAGTGATTACCGTCTACCAGCCTGGTGTTCTGCTTGGCTCTGGGAGACCAAGGATGAATGAGATTCTTGTGCCTTCATGTTGAGGGGGGAGGCAGAAAAGTCAGCGAGCCACAGTGCAAAATTGAGCTAAGAACTGGAGCTGAGAAGGCACTGAGGGCGGGCACCTAGTCCAGCCTTGGTGAGGGACGAGGC
>NW_011494861.1:69495-114913 GCF_000754665.1 Bison bison bison
GAGGCTGGGACAGGGAGTCAAGGAACCGTCGAAGGGAGGTGACATCCCACCGGTTGAACAGGCATTTGCTGATCCAAAGACAGGGCCAGGTGTCAGGACAGAGAGGAGATTCAATGGCCTGGGGAGCCAATGGGAGGTGAGAGAGAACTGGGTTAGAACCAAGTGATGAGTCTTTGTATCTCAGAATTTGTTGTTCAGTCTGTAAGTCGTGTCTGACTCTTCATGGCCCTCAGGACTACAGGATGCCAGGCTTCACTGTCGCTATCACTGTCCTTCACCATCTCCCGGAGTTTGCTCAAACTCATGACCACTGAGTTGGTGTTGCCATCCAACCATTTCATCATGTGTTGCCCCCTTCTCCTTCTGGCCTCAATCTTTCACAGCATCAGGCTCTTTTCCAGCAATTCAGCTCTTCTCATTAGCTTTTCATTTGGGTTAATGATGGTGATTGATACCAATTTATATTTATAGTCAGCCTAGGGTTAGCAAAAGCTCTCTGTCCTGATCTGTGAAAAGATGGCTTAAAATGTGTGAAGGTCAGGAAAAGCGAAGGTCCAGTTGCTATGCCCCCTCCTCCAGCTCTGGTAGAAAACAAAGGCCCACTAGCAAGTGTCTATCGTGCTGGAATGTGCTGGCGCAGCTCAGGGGCTTGGGGCGCTCTTTCTCCTCCCTCTTTCTCTCCTCTTTTGGTCTGGTGAGCTTGCAAACAGTCTGTATTCTCAGAGCTTCCCTTGTCAGGTCTCATACAGGACTCCCTGCTTAACCAGGCATGCATACCACACAGCTTTCTGCAGACATCCTCCGGAGCCCCCACCACCACCCCAGGCCTGCCTCCACACCCCGCGTGCCCTGGGCCCTCAGAACTATGACAGCTCTCTGGAGACAGCAGCTCTACAAGAGGGGAGTCACATATCTGTGGAAGGACAGAAGCCCAGGAGAAGATGTGGAATATGATTTGTCGATCTTTTCCTTAGAACCCAAAAGGGAGCAAGATGGTTCATCCTCTGAGGAAGAGCCTTAAAAATCTCAAGAGAAGGGAAAGGACCTTCAGATCTTTGTGTCCACAGTAAAAGAAGTTAATATTCTTAGATATTCAAATGCAACTTTAACATGGATTATCTTACTCAATCCAAATGATACTCTTACAAGGTGTTTGCTATTATCATCTCTCCCTGTGCCTTGCTGTCCTCTTTAGGGATATAACGGCACCCACCTCATAGTCTTCAAAGGATTTAACAGAGAAAATAATAAATACATTAGAACTGCACCTGGCATGTAGTAAGCTGTCAGAAAATGTGAGGACTGGGACTTCTTTGGTGATCCAGTGGCTAAGACTCCATGCTCCCAATGCAAGGGGTCCAGATTCAATCCCTGGTCAGAGAATTAGATCCCATATGCTGCAACTAAGGCTCGGTGCAGGCAAGTAAAATAAATAATAAAAAATATTAAATATGAAAAAAAGAAAACGTGAATATTTATTATTGTGAGGAATCTATGGCACAGAGGCTAAGTAATTTGGCCACAGCTGATTAAATGAGGCCAAGATTCAAACCCAGGCTGTCTGACCCCTGAGCCGACCTCCTAAGGGCAGCACTATGCACCCAGTGGCTCAGCTCCAAAGAAGAATGAAGGATGACAAGGGACTGGTGACTTTGGGTTGCTAGAGAGAAGCTGGAAGACCCCTTTGGTTGCGTGAATCAGTGGCTCTCAGACTGCTCCCCAAGCAGCATCCTCAGAATTTCCTAGGGGCTTGTTGGAGATGCGTGTTTCCAGGCCCCATCCCAGCTACTAAATCTGAAGCTCTGGGGGGAGCCCAGCGTGCTCTGCTTTCAGGAGCCCTCCCGGTGGGGACTCCAACTCTTCGTTATCTCATACCTCCCATGTACCCAGGCTCCTCGGATAGACTCGGCTCTCAACCACACTGTGATGAGCCATCATCTTCCAGGAGGAGGTCTAGAAAAGGCTCAGCTGCGGGCTGGCCACCCAGGGCTCATGGAAGCCTCCACCACCCTCGGCATTTTGTAGGAGAGCAAATGGCAGTGGCACTTTCCCACCTCCTCTGGTATTCCCTCCAGTAGTTAAACAATCCTCCGAAGAAACAGGCCTCTAAAACATGCATTAAATTGGCTTCATGGTCACAACACACAGAGACTTCAGTTTTCAGGAACACTAGGTCACACTGGAGAAAACAGACTTGATCCCCAGCTTTTGGTGGTGGTTATTGATTTTCCCCCCAAAATTGACTGAAAGAGTTTAAGGGCCAGAAAAGCTAAAAAGTGACCAAATGAATTCTTCCCCTTGGGGAGTATATCTATCAGGTGTGGAGGTGGTCAGAGGTATAACCAAGGCTACTGTAGCTTTGAAATTTGGGTAGGATTTCATATAGGTGGTTACAGAAGTAGCACAATTTCCCCCAAGGATCAGGGCAGGAGAAGGGCTGGCCCATGGGGGTGGGCACAGGGAACGGGCTAAATCACGTTCTTTAACAACTTACTATTCTTGAGTGCCTTCAACCTGGCTCAGTTTGTCACAGCAACTTTGAGAAGATTATAATGAGCATTATTGTAGTGACTTTATACTGTCCTTTTTGAGCACATACCCTATGGCAGGCAATATTCATTTTGCATCTGTTAAGTCTTTTAATTCTCATAAGTGTGGAAGTAGAGATCATTTCTTCATCCTCTTCTTATAGATGGATTTAAAATAGTGAAGCACAGAGAAATTAAGCAATTTACCTAGGGACAAACAACTACTCAATGGTGGAGCTCGGCTTAGAACCCAGGTATTATAGCAGGAATGTAGCAGGTCCCACGGTGTGATTGCTCCTCTCCAGGCAAGTTAGTGCCCACACCAGGGGAGGGTGGGGAGGAGAACAGAACAGAAACACAAGGCTCCCAGCTGATTCTGGAGCTAGATTCCCTCCACAGTGGTGCCTCAGCCAAACTCTGCCACATCAGTCCTCTGGCCTGGAGTTTGACACCCACTGCCATTCATTAGAGTCAGGTGATAATGACACATGCGGGCCTTGGCCAGCAAGCATCCTGAGATAGATAACAAAGTCCAGCCGCCAGCGCTGTGCTGCACCTCCCCAGAATGAGATCAGAGCTCAGGAGGGCACGTGGCAGAGCTGCCTGGCCTCAGGGAGTTGTGCCCAGGCCCTGCCTGCCTCTCTGCCCGGTAGGAGTGGCTGGGGCTCCATGCGGGACGTCCTGGTCTGAGGTGGGGCGCCTTCACTCCAGGGCAGCTATGTCAGGTGAGGAGGCCAGGCTGACGGGTGTGACCATGTGTGCTACCACCTGCCCACCCTTCCTAGCAGACGACTGGATGTTTCTCACTGTGAGTCTTCCTTCCCGGGCAGACTGGGACGGAGGACTGCCTTCGGGTTTTCTCCCGCAGACGGAAATTCAAAGCCAACAGGCCTCTCCCCGAGAGACTGCAGACCCAGGCCAAGGTTCCCAGGAAATGGCCAGCTCACCCTGTCTGACAAGTGACCTCTCCTGACAAGTGGCCAGTTGAGTTTCAAAACAACAGTGCCACTGACTAAAAGAAAATTGCCTCTTTAAAAAAAAATTGTATTTATTTATTTTTGGCTGTGCTGGGTCTTCGTTGCTGTGAGGGCTTTTCTCTAGTTGTTACAAGTGAGGGCTACTCTTTAACTGTCATATGCAGGCTTCTCATGGCAGCGGCTTCTCTTGGGTGGAGCATGTGCTCTGGGCATGGGGGCTTCAGTAGTTGTGGCCTGGGGCTCAGTAGTTGCCGTTCCCGGGCTTTAGAGCCCAGACTTAATAGTTGTGGTACATGGGCTTGTGGAGTTAGTTGTTCTGGGGCATGTGGAGTCTTCAGTGTCAGAGGTCAAACCCAAGTCTCCTGCATTGGTAGGCAGACTTACACTGAGCCACCAGGGAAGGCCAAAATTGCCTCTTCTTAAAGAACGCAAGGTGGTTCATAGGTGGATCAGAGTTCCACTCTTCAGATGCAGGAATATGGGGGACACTCATACTCATTCCACAGAACAGGATATCTAGGTCACCCCTTCCCAGAGGGGCTGACGCATGTGTATGCTCTGCTTACGCTCGAGGGAACTGGTAGCTGGAGGTAGTGCAGGACCCACCGTACTGGGCATGCTTTCTGAACACAGGAGCGCCTGCCATGGATCTGCTCCACCGCTCGGTAATGAGGGCTCAGACTGGTGACTCCTGGCCTCTGCACAGTGTGTGTTTTGTTTCCTTGTTTGAAGGCAATTTTAAGCTTAAATGTATATGGGTGGGAGGGGAACATGTTTTTCTATTAGACAGTCTAAAACAACTGGCAAAGGTACAAGGAGCCCTTGTTACCTGGACCAGGATCTGAGGAAATGCTCCTTACCCAGAAGAGGACTCTGGAATAAACTGTTCCTTTCACCAGGCTGGCTCAGGCCCCAGTGATTGCTGAGGGAACAGATGAATAAAGCCTGAGGGGCTGGGAGAGCCACTGGGGCCTCCCAAAGTCTACAAGTCTCAACAAGGCCCCATCCTCCTCCCTAAACCACTCTGGATCACTTAGCTTAAAACCCATCAGTCCTTAAACACCTTCTCCCACCTGCTCAGGGAAGATGTCATCCCTGGTGCCCAGTTTCTGGAAGTTTCTGCCTTTCATTTTTAAGAGTTTGCTTTTTGCCCGGGGTTAAAGATCTTCCATTCGAGAAGCAGGCTGGGCAGGCTTTCCTCCACAGTCCAGCTGTGAGCCCAGGGATTCCTGAGCCTCCATGGGAAGCATCCCAGGTTAGCCCTGGAACTGCTGGTGGACTCATTCATTGAGCAAGTTTTTAGGGGGCACCTTCTACATGCTAGGCTTGATCAAAGCCCTGGAGACAGACACATGAACCAGATCTGCTCTCACAGAGCCTGTGCTGTGCTGTGCTTAGTCACTCAGTCATGTACGACTCTTTGCGACCCTGTGGACTGTAGCCCGCCAGGCTCCTCTGTCCATGGAATTCTCTAGGCAAGAATACTGGAGTGGGTTGCCATGCCCTCCTCCAGGGGATCTTCCCAACTCAGGAATCGAACCCAGGTCTCCTGCATTGCAGGAGAATTCTTTACTGTCTGAGCCAGCAGGGAAGTCCAAGAATACTGGCGTGGGTAACCTATCCCTTTGCCAGGGGATCTTCCTGATCCAGGAATCAAACCAGGGTCTCCTGCATTGCTGGTGGATTCTTTACCAGCTGAGCCACCAGAAAAGCCTCCTCACAGAGCCTACATTCTAGTAAATATTTGTTGTTTTGGTCACTAATTCATGTTCAACTCTTTGTGACCCCAGGGACTGCAGCATGCCAGGCTTCTCTGTCCATCACTATCTCCCTGAGTTTGCTCAAACTCTTGTGCATTGAGTCAGTGATGCCATCCAACCATCCCATCCTCTGTCGCCCCCTTCTCCTCCTGCCCTCAATGTTTCTCAGCATCAGGGTCTTTTCCAATGAGTTAGCTCTTCGCATCCGGTGGCCAAAGTATTGGAGCTTCAGTTTCAGCATCAGTCCCTCCAATGAATATTCAGGGTTGATTTCCTTTAGGATTGACTGGTTTGATCTCCTTGCTGTCCAAGGGACTCTCAATAATATTACTCTCTTAATATGGTATATTAGGAGGTGATGATTGCTATGGGAAAAAAAGCGTAACAGGAGTTGGGGACGATAGAAACCTGAGGACCCAAGTGAACCCAAATCAGGAGTAAGTCATTGGATGGGGATGTCTTTTGGCCTGAATGTCACTGCTCCCCTCACCTCAGGACCTTCACTTTTACCAAGAGCTCCTTCTAATGCCCGCCTCTCTTCTTTTGAGTTTTTTGTTCCTATCCCTTCCTCCACCACCAAATACTGGGCCTCTTCCTCTCTGTTACTAATCCTCCTTATTTCCAATGTCCAACCCAAGCCCAGCCTTAATGCAGCTCCTCAGAAGTGTACAGATGTGTCCTCTCTCTGAGCCCTGTAAAAGCATGAAGCCAAGCAAGCGCTCCTGAATCTTATCTTGTCTCCTGTGTCCTGTCAGTGTCTTGTTGGTAGCATTCTCAACTCGTGCTAAGCTGTTAAAGAGGACTGCTGAGCTCTCAGCACACGGCCTTGAATAGAAGATGCCTTTAGTCAGCATACTAAGTGGCTCCAGTGCGCTTTGCTTGGAGAGGACTCCTCATTCCCAGGAAGCTGCAGCTTTTTCTACTCAATCCCTAACCGCTCCCTCAAGCTCTCTCAGTTGAATCTCCATTTGATGAGAATTTGCTCAGTTTTCCCTCTCCTCAAAGTGAAAGTGTTAGTTCCTCAGTCATGTCCACCTCTTTGCAGTCTCATGAACTGTAGCCCACCAGGCTCTTCTATCCATGCAATTCTCCAGGCAAGAATACTGGAATGGGTAGCCATTCCCTTCTCCAGAGGATCTTCCTGACCCAGGGATTGAACACAGGTCTCCCACATTGCAAGCAGATTCTTTACCATCTGAGCCACCAGGGAAGCCCAAAGCACACATCGGGCAAAGGTAGGATTTGAACTATTTCAGAGAACAACGGATTAGCAGTCCATTGCCTTAACCACTCAGCCACTTCATCCTCATCTCTCCTCAAAACATAATCTGTATCTTTATCATCTCCTTCTTATCTAAGGAGAATTAGTGCTGACTGCGGCCAAGACTAACTGCTTCATCTACACTTTCCCACCATGGCTGCTCATGACTCTGGCAATCTTGTTCTGTTCATTATCCAAAAATTCTTGTTCATTCTATTAAAGTACTGACTCCTTCTTCTAAGCATCCCAGCAAGTTGAGGTCTTCCCAATTAAAAATAAGAAAAATCCCCGTACTTCTTCCTCAAATTACTACCAAATCATTTCAGAAGGAAAAGTGAGTTAGAAAATGGACTCTTGAACGAAATTTCCCATAGTTTAACTACCACTTCTACTGTTGATAACTGTGGGTTTGGGTAATTTACTTAACCACTTGATTCCTCAGTCTCTTCATCTGTAAGAATGGGGATAATCATAATAACAACTATCTCATCATGTGAAGGTGAGAATGAAGCAAATTAATTGTTTGTAAACCACTTAGAAACAATGTCTGACACCTTATAAATGCCATGTAAGTGTTTGTTAATTAAAATAAATAATGGCTAAACATTAGCTATTATTGCTTCTTTCATTTTTTTGGTATTATTTCTTCTTAAAGCTACCATCCAATCCCTCTATTGCCTTTCATCACTAAATTTCTCAAAAGGATGGCTTACACTGCAGATTCTCCACTAATTGCCTCCAGTTCCTCAAGCCACTATAAGACTGAAACCACCGTCTTCCAAGATGCTAATGGCGTTCTTGACCTATGACTCCACAAAGTCTCTTTTCCTTTCATTTGCCTTCTAGTATCTGACTTAGAACCTCTTCCTCCCGTTGGAGAATCAAATCCAGCGCCTTGTCAGCCATCATTGCTCCACGTACTCCATCCCTTGACACAGCCTTCCCAAAGGTTCTCCTTGCCTTCTTATGCTCCTCCCTCTCCCTGGTGATGCCATCCTTACTCCTGTCTTCAGTTATTGCCCTCATGCCATTGACTCTCACACCTACGAGGCCTGACGTTTTCCCCCTGAGCACTAGCCCAAAAGCCTGACTGTCCAGACAGAGAAGATATCCTACCAAATATTCAATTACAACATGTGAATCTGCTCCCTCTCATGTGTTGCCACAAGTCTCTGTTTCTGGCATTTAGCCTCCAAAGTTTGAAATCTTAGTCTTTGTTGTTCTGTACCCGTACGTGCCTTTGCATTTCACAAGTAAGTTTCACCTCCCTTAGTGCAGTTGTTCCCTATGACGACCTTAAGAACATTATTTGGTGAGTGATTTAGTAAGTCTCAATTTAGATGCGTCGTCTTTCCTCAGACTGACAAAACGAGTATATTTGCCAATTCTTTTAAGAAAGGCTGGTACAACTGCTTACAAAGGAAGAAAACAGGGCTCATGAAAGTTAGGTAGCTTGTCAAGGTGTTGGAAGGGTCAAATACAATAGTAAGTGCAATGGAAGCTTCATGGACCATAAAACATGATGAAAATACCAGGTTTTAATAATTACCAATAAAATATTAAATTATTGTTGAAACAACATATTTGGTAAATGTCAAAGGAGAAGTACTGCATGCTCATTCAGTCATATCTGATTCTTTGCAACCCCATGGACTGTAGTCTACGAGGCTCCTCTGTTATGGGATTTCCCAGGCAAAAATACTGTTGAGAATTACTTGGTGCATAAAACACAGAGGGGAGAGAAAGATTTCAGTTTGTTGACCTTCTAAATGACCAGAGGCAAAGTCTAGCAGTTGCCAACCTGGCTGGGCCTGGATGATGCATTCGGAGACTTTATCTTCACCTCCCCATATTCTGGGTGCCACACAGTCACTAAGGATGTCCCAGCATTATTTGACTAAGTGCCTGAGACACAGGCCTCTAGAATGTACCAGAGGAAGCCACCAAAAGCTGTGTCTCATTACTTCTTGTGTTTTTAAGTTATTTAAGAAAAATTAATCTTGTTTATTTTTATTGTAATAGGTTGACTTACAAAATTGTGTTTGTTGGTGGTGTAAAGACTCTTGTCCACTTATATTATAGCTATTCAGCTGTGCTTTTTTTTTTCACATGTAAGTTATTACGGAGTGTTTAGTACACCACTCTTGCTAAAGTAGGTCCATGTTGATTATATATTTGCAATGCTCCTTTCCCCAGACTGGAAAAATGGACATATTGCCAATGCTGTTAAAGGACTGTAGAATCCCAGGGACGGGGGAGCCTTGTGGGCTGCCGTCTATGGGGTCGCACAGAGTTGGACACAACTGAAGTGACTTAGCAGCTGTGAGGATTACTGAGATTATGCTTGTACAGGGCTTGAATTACTGCTAAGAAGAATGCTGAACAAATACTGAGCATGTGTGCATATACACTGTTGCTTTAGTCGTGTCCAGCTCTGTGCAACCCCATGGACTGTAGCCCACCAGGCTCCTCTGTCCATGAGATTCTCCAGGCAAGAATACTGGAGTGGGTTGCCATGCTCTCCTCCAGGGGAAGAGCATAGTCATTATTTAATCCAATTGCCATTTATTTTAATAATTACTCATGAATAGTGATATCTTGAGAACTAGGCCTAAAACTGGAACAACTATAAGCTGTCCAGTCACAAAAGTCAGTGGGTACGCTTTTACCTAGAAAGGGAGTCACAGAATGAAATGTAGTCAGTTCGCTCTGAAAGCTGAAAATAAGTTATGTCACATTTATGTTCAGATCTCTAAGAGCTCCTGTTGCTGGTGGTCTGGGGAGATGCCACCTCTCTGCCTGCGTGGTCATCAGATGATGTCCAGAGAGTGCCCCAGCCTGGGCCACTTTGTCCTGAAAAAGGGGACAAAACACTAGAAAGAATAGAGCTGATCTCAGCTTCCCAACAAATTCACGATCTGTTGATGATGTAAGAAATCTTCATTTCACAAATTGCTGTATCTGAATTTAAAAGTGAGGAGAAACCTCTCCTCGGTCCCCAAAATCTGCCCTGTGGGTTGCAGTGGATGTAAAGGACAGAGAGGTGGAGGAATAGAACTGAGTCATTAACCAGGGAGGAATTCAGTTAAGTCTCTGGGTTTGGGAATCCAGCTTCTTTGTGTAGGACTCACTGGGGCCAGCAGCTTTTCTCAAGTGTCTTCTGTTACCTGTTTCCTTGAGCACCCCACCCCTAAGGAACACTAACCTGGAACAACAGGATCAAGAGGAATTCCTAAAGTTTAGTCCAAAGCGGTACAGCTAGATGGTGGGAAGGCCAGCTGGAGCGAGGGTCTCCTCTCTAACATCAAAGGGGCTGTGGGGAAAGAACCTACAATAAGGTGCAGCTGAAAAGTGACATGCTTCCCTGGAATTCTTTACTACTTGCTTCCAGTTGGAAAGGAAAACCTAGCTTATGATACCAAAACCAGTGTTACTGACAAACCCAGGTGCTCCTGTGGATCCTCCGCCATGGTCCTGCTGAGGCCACGCTGCCTACAAGCTGCTCCCAGCCACTGGCAGATCACACAGGACACCGTGAGGCAGACCTGTTCCTCTAAGACTTGGGACTCTTCCAATACGTGACTTTGGCTCAAGGACATCCTGTCAGCTTGGCCAAGCCTTTCTCGGAACTGGGCTGCAGTCCATGACTCTTCCTACCCATTTCTCCTTCCCTCTTCCTTCCCTTCACTGTTGTCAGATCTGCATTATGGTCTGAAAGCTCTCCCCAGCGTCTGTTCCTTCCCCGTTTATCCTTCACAGGCACCAACCCTGTGCATCTCTATTGTGTCCAATCCTCTCTTGGGGCTGATAAGGACCTGAACTCACACATCATTAACACTAATATATCTATTGCATTCTCTGGGGAAGGTGCTATACTAAGATTGAGGGATGGTGGGACCATACAGAGATACAGGCCACAGTCCCTTGCTCTTTGAAAGCCTTTCACTGAATAGCTAAAATGATTCCCACAGATACAATCAGTTCAGTTCAGTTCAGTTCAGTCACTCAGTCATGTCCAACTCTGCGACCCAATGGATGGCAGCCTGCCAGGCTTCCCTGTCCATCACCAACTCCTGGAGCCTACTCAAACTCATTTCCATCGCGTCAGTGATGTCATCCAACCATCTCATCCTCTATTATCCCCTTCTCCTCCAACCTTCAATCTTTCACAGCATCAGGATCTTTTCCAATGACTCAGTTCTTTGCATCAGATGGCCAAAGTATTAGAATTTCAGCTTCAGCATCAGTCCTTCCAATGAATATTCAGGACTGATTTCCTTTAGGATTAACTGGTTGGATCTCCGTGCAGTCCAAGGGACTTTCAAGAGTCTTCTCCAACACCACAGTTCAAAATATCAATTCTTTGGTGCTCAGCTTTCTTTATAGTCCAACTCTCACATCCATATATCACTACTGGAAAATCCATAGCTTTGACTAGACAGACCTTTGTTGGTAAAGTAATGTCTCTGCTTTTTAATATGCTATCTAGGTTTGTTATAACTTTTCTTCCAAGGAGCAAGCATCTTTTAATTTCACAGCCACAGTCACCATCTGCAGTGATTTTGGAGCCCAGAAAATAAAGTCTGTCACTGTTTCCATTGTTACCCCATCTATTTGCCATGAGGTGATGGGACCAGATGCTATGATCTTAATTTTCTGAATGTTGAGTTTTAAGCCAACTTTTTCACTCTCCTCTTTCACTTTCATCAAGAGGCTCTTTAGTTCTTCTTCGCTTTCTGCCATATATGAGGTTATTGATATTTCTCCTGGCAATCTTGATTCCAACTTGTGCTTCATCCAGCCTGGCATTTCACATGATGTACTCTGCATATAAGTTAAATAAACAGAGTGACAGTATACAGCCTTGATGTACTCCTTTCCCAATTTGGAACGAGTCCATTGGTCCACACCCAGTTCTACCTGTTGCTTCTTGACCGGCATACAGATTTCTCAGGAGGTAGGTCAGGTGTCTGGCATTCCTATCTTTTTCAGAATTTTCCAGTTTGTTGTGATCCAACAGTTAAAGGCTTTACTGTAGTCAATAAAACAGAATAGATGTTTTTCTGGAACTCTCTTGCTTTTTCTATGATCCAGTGGTTGCTGGCAATTTGATCTCTGGTTCCTCTGCCTTTTTAATACCAGCTTGAACATCTGGAAGTTCACAGTTCACGTACTGTTGAAGCCTTGCTTAGAGAATTTTGACCATTACTTTGCTAGCGTGTGAGATGAGGGTAGTTGTACGGTAGTTTGAGCATTCTTTGGCATTGCCTTTCTTTGGGATTGGAATGAAAACTGACATTTTCCAGTTCTGTGGCCACTGCTGAGTTTTCCAAATTTGCTGGCCTATTGAGTGCAGCACTTTCATAGAATCATGTTTTCTGTTCATTTCAGTTCAGTAGCTCAGTCGTGTCCAACTCTTTGCGACCCCATGAATCGCAGCACACCAGGCCTCCCTGTCCATCACCAACTCCTGGAGTTCACCCAAACCCATGTCCATCAAGTCGGTGATGCCATCCAACCATCTCATCCTCTGTTGTCCCCTTCTCCTCCTGCCCTCAATCTTTCCCAGCATCAGGGTCTTTCCAAATGAGTCAGCCCTTCGCATCAGGTGGCCAAAGTATTGGAGTTTCAGCTTCAACATCAGTCCTTCCAATGAACACCCAGGACCAATGTTCTCCTTTAGGATGGACTGGTTGGATCTCCTTGCAGTCCAAGGGACTCTCAAGAGTCTTCTCCAGCACCGCAGTTCAAAAGCATCAATTCTTCGGTGCTCAGCTTTCTTCACAGTCCAACTCTCACGTCTATACATGACCACTGGAAAAATCATAGCCTTGACTAGATGGACCTTTGTTGGCAAAGTAATGTCTCTGCTTTTGAATATGCTATCTAGGTTGGTCATAACTTTTCTTCCAAGGAGTAAGCGTCTTTTAATTTCGTGGCTGCAATCACCGTCTGCAATGATATTGGAGCCCAGAAAAATAAAGTCTGACATTGTTTCCACTGTTTCCCCATCTATTTCCCATGAAGGACTGGGACCAGATGCCATGATCTTAATTTTCTGAATGTTGAGCTTTAAGCCAACTTTTTCACTCTCCACTTTCACTTTCATCAAGAGGCTTTTTAGTTCCTCTTCACTTTCTGCCATAAGGGTGGTGTCATCTGCATATCTGAGGTTATTGATATTTCTCCCGGCAATCTTGATTCCAGCTTGTGCTTCTTCCAGCCCAGCGTTTCTCATGATGTACTCTGCATATAAGTTAAATAAGCAGGGTGACAATATACAGCCTTGACGTACTCCTTTACCTATTTGGAACCAGTCTGTTGTTCCATGTCCAGTTCTAACTGTTGCTTCCTGACCTGCATACAGGTTTCTCAAGAGGCAGGTCAGATGGTCTGGTATTCCCATCTCTTTCAAAATTTTCCACAGTTTATTGTGATCCACAGAGTCAAAGGCTTTGGCATAGTCAATAAAGCAGAAATAGATGTTTTTCTGGAACTCTCTTGCTTTTTCGATGATCCAGCAGATGTTGGCAATTTGATCTCTGGTTCCTCTGCCTTTTCTAAAACCAGCTTGAACATCTGGAAGTTCACGGTTCACGTATTGCTGAAGCCTGGCTTGGAGAATTTTGAGCATTACTTTACTAGCTTGTGAGATGAGTGCAATTGTGTGGTAGTTTGAGCATTCTTTGGCATTGCCTTTCTTTGGGATTGGAATGAAAACTGACCTTTTGCAGTCTTGTGGCCACTCCTGAGTTTTCCAAATTTGCTGGCATATTGAGTGCAGCACTTTCACAGCATCATCTTTCAGGATTTGAAATAGCTCCACTGGAATTCAATCACCTCCACTAGCTTTGTTCGTAGTGATGCTTCCTAAGGCCCACTTGACTTCACATTCCAGGAGTCTGGCTCTAGGTGAGCCATCATGATTATCTGGGTCGTGAAGATCTTTTTTGTACAGTTCTTCTGTGTATTCTTGCCACCTCTTCTTAATATCTTCTGCTTCTGTTACCTCCATATGTTTTCTGTCCTTTATTGAGCCCATCTTTGCATGAAATGTCCCCTTGGTATCTCTAATTATCTTGAAGAGAGCTCTAGTCTTTCCCAGTCTATTGTTTTCCTCTATTTCTTTGCATTGATCGCTGAAGAAGGCTTTCTTATCTCTCCTTGCTATTCTTTGGAATTCTGCATTCAAATGGGTATATCTTTCCTTTTCTCCTTTGCTTTTCACATCCCTTCTTTTCACAGCTATTTGTAAGGCCTCCTCAGAGAGCCATTTTGCTTTTTTTGCATTTCTTTTTCTTGCGGATGGTCTTGATTCCTGTCTCCTGTACAATCTCACAAACCTCCATCCATAGTTCATCAGGCACTCTGTCTATCAGATTTAGTCCCTTGAATCTATTTCTCACTTCCAGTGTATAATCATAAGGGATTTGATTTACAGATACAATGGTGAACAATAAAAAGAAGTATATGCTTTTGATACAATATTCTTGTCATCTGTTTATACAACTGTTTCCCTTTCTCTATCTCAATGGAACCAGTTTTTTTTTAAACTGTAAATCAAGACTCATTAGGGAGCTGTAAAATCCTAACAGTGGGTCACAACCAGCATCACTTGAAACAAAATAGAGGAAAGCAGAAGGTAGCATACATAGTAAATATTATATGTGAAACTCTTGCATCTATATATTATGTGCACATACAAATATTTGTGTATAATGGACTTTAAAGTAAAATATTCCTTACTGAAACACCATTAAGAAATTCTGAAAGTGAGAAAACTCAACCATAAACTTCCTGAGGACAAGAACAGTGTCCTTATTGGGGGCTATAGTCCCAGGATCTAAAGCAGTGCCTAATTCCATGGAGGCATGCTGTAAATATTTGTTGACTATGTGTGCTTTTGATGGCTAACTTTAGAAAGCCATTTGACTGGGCTTAGTGATGCCCAGATAGTTAGAAAAACATTGTCTCTCTGGATGGGTCTGTGAGGGTGTTTCTGAAAGAGATTAGCATTTGACTTGGTAAGGGTGAGTAAAGGAGATCACATCCTCACAAATGCAAGTGGGCATCATCCCATTCTTTGAGGGTTTGAATAGAACAAAAAGGTAGAGAAAGGGTGAATTTGATTTCTCCTTGAGTGAGGATATCCATTTTCTCCTCCCTTCAGACTTCAGTACTGCTGGTTAATGGGCCTTTGGACTTGGAATTACACCACTGGCTCCCCCCGTTCACAGGCCTTTGGCTGTGACTCCACTACTGGCTTTTCTGAGCCTCCAACTGGTAGATGATAGATTATGGGACTTCTCAGCATCTATAATCACATGAGTCAATCACGTGTACTAAGTCTCTTTTAAATTATCTGTATATCTCCAATTGGTTCTATTTGTCTGAAGAAGCCTGCCTAATATGGTAGTGAATAAGGAAAAAAGAGTCAGTTTACAGAAGAGAGAAAACCTTAGAACTTGAAAAAAAGGACTGGATTTAGAAAAATGGAGAGGAAAAGGACAAAGATTCAGGGAGCGTGATCTGAGGTGGGAAGTGAAGGCTAAGATGCTCCTGATATATTAGGGAGATTGAGTAGACCAGTTTTTTGGTTTAATGACTATCAGTGTGGAAAAAGAGTAGAGAGGAAGAAGATGTTGGCCAGATATTTATGTCAAAATGGCCAAGACAGTTCTCCCAGCATGTGCTTTTGCAATGATAAGGTGATAAGGTAATAATGATAATGGCAAAATCATACCCAGAACTCACACGAGGCATTTTTCAGAGGTGTCTGAGCACATTACCATGCTGCATGATTCATCCTCTTGAGGATTCTGTGAGACAGGTTCGGGGAAGTTTTCAATTATCTCTATTATTCAGGGAGGGAAACCTGAATAGAAGTAGTGAGAATGTCTTAATTCCACATCCCTATTGTGAGCTGTCTGGAGTTCTTTGTCTCTCCATTTCAGCTACCTCTTCTAAAGCCAGTCTTTGTTGTTAAGCTGTGTCCCAGATCCCTTGTAGATGTAGAACCCTTTTAAGTCTATAGATGTGTATCTAGTTCAGGCAACTAACTAGATTTAAAGCCTTGGGAAGGAAGAAGGGCTACATCTTCTCTTTTAATGATATACAGATATTTCTCATTGACACCTAAAATGAAATCTGTGTGTCTAAAAGTAAGAGAGTCAAATGACACATGGATTTTTAAGTGCATTTCCAGTCTAATATGGGTTCATTCTGTTAGCCTACTGGAGTCTTCTGCCCTTGAAATCCATCAGTTTCTCTCTCTTTAGATTGTTCCTTTGCCCTTTTTCCCTCTTTCACCACCAATAAGACATGATACATAACTCCAGATACTGGTTACCAAATCTAGTGAAAAAATTGAATGGTTCACAAACCTCCTCAGCCTCCATTTATGGCCTTTTATTCTTCATTGTCCACCATACAGATTGGATCTCCAACCCAAGTTCCTTAAAGACCTTTATACTTACCTGAGTGCAGGTGCAGGGTCAGTAATGGCTACTCCTAGTTTTCCCAGAGCTCAGTTGAATAACAGCCTACTTGACCTCTTAAAGGTCACCTGGGCTTGCCAAGAGTTTTCTAGAAGTATGTTACCTCTTTCTGCTTTACTAAACCAATCAGTATTCCCCCCATGGTTTAAATGTAGACCGCTCTTATGTCAGGTTCATTCAGGTTAAATCAATGATATGAGCAATGACATGATCGGCCATGGCTTATACTTTATTTCCTAGCTGTCCCCAAGCAAAATTGGCCATGCTTAATGCCGAAAGGGCAGCACAATGTATCAGGAAGAATGTGAACTCTGGAGTCCTGCTGGGTTTCCAGTTTTGTGGCATCTACTGGCTTCTCACCATGGACTTGGCCTTTAGATGACTCTCTTTGAATCTCAGTACACTGCTTTAGTCTTTCCCTTCAGTGCTTAGCAGAGACCTAAACTCAAAGTACATCCATGGTGAGTTCTGGTCCATTTGATTTAACTGACCTGCCTATGACATTGTAGCAAGCTTAAAGCTTCTCCTTCTCCCAAGCTGTAGCTCAGTCAAGGTCATCAAAGAGTGAAAGAGACACTGGCCATTGGAATGGTTTCTGCAGCAGCTGAACACTAGTTGATACTTTCTTTCCTCTTTTTTCTCCCAGGACTTCTTCCTACCTGTTGGAGCACTCTCTGCTCTGGTATTAGAGGGTGGGTCACACTCTAAGGGAAACTCCTGCAGTTTATAGCAGAGGCCGACTCCTTCCTATGACCTCAACAGCAAATGGAGTAGGAAGAAATGGAAAACTGAAAGAAGCACTATTCTCTCTAAAGCTAAGGCCAAGTGAGAACGCCCCTAAGGGACATTGTACCATCAGGTACTTATATGGGAGCAACGATGCAAGAGCAGCAAGAATGCTGTAAGGATGATGACATGCCCCACCCCCCGCCCCTGACCTCACTAACTCTCCCACAGCTTCCCCACATATGTGCCAAGATCCAGACATACTGGACTACTTGTAACTTCCTAAAATTGCCTGCTTTTTGTTTTTGGCCTCTAGGCTTTTCTTTATGTTATTATTCTGTCTTCCTGGGTGGTGCTTTTCCCAGTCCTTCCCATAAGTAGGACTTCCTCCTACTTGTCCTTCTGGGTGTGACTAGGTATCAGTTTCCCTCCTCTTGTTCACCTTCTGCCTCATCACCATCCCAGACTATGCTCTTACAAGACTTTCCTCCTGTCTCCATACATCACAAGTGATATTGTAATTGTTGATTTATAATCACCATTCACCGTTTCCAGAATGATGACAGCAATGAAATCATATGTGTTGAGCACTGCCTATGTTCTGAGTACTATATTTTATGCCATTAATTCTCACATCAGCCTCATGTGTAGGACTGTTATTCCCATTTTGTGGTTATTCTTTAGTTGCTAAGTCGAGTCCAACTCTTTTGCGATGCTATGGACTGTAACCCACCAGACTCCTCTGTCCATGGGATTTTCCAGGCAAGAATACCAGAGTGGGTTGCCACTTCCTTCTCCAGGGCATCTTCCCAAGCCAGGGATCCAATCCTAGTCTCCTGTATTGGCAGGTGGATTCTTTATAGCCAAGCCACCAGGGGAGCCCTATTTCCACGTTAGAGATGGGGAAAATGAAGCTTAAAAAGGCTTTATCTACACTTACACAGTTAATAAGAAGTAGGGTCAGGATGAGAACAGAGGTCTAGTTTTCACCCACTGGGCTGTGCACAACCTCAAGGCAAGGCCGCATCTTTCATGTCTGTAGCCTCAGCGTCTAGCACAGGGCTTGGAATGAAGAGCAGATGTGTTGCTCAATAATGTGTCTGATAAATCAGTAAATGAATGGTGATGAACTGCTGTCACAGTCAGCCTTGATAATCTCAATATATATTTCCTGGTCCTGGATAACCATTTTAGAGGAACAGTTAAGTCTAAAATAAAAAGATACTTCAAGGACAGCAGCAAGAGAGTATTTTGTAACTTGACTTTGAGTACATTAGACATGACTGAACTGGACTGAGTTAACTGGGATAGACTGCTATACAGAACAGGTCAAGGGACTTCCCTGGTGGCCCAGTGAATAGGAATCCACCTGCCAAAGCAGGGGACGCATGTTTGATTCCTGGTCCTGGAAGCTTCCACATGCCTAGGAGCAACTAAGCCTGTGCCCCACAACTACTGAACCAGTGCTCTGGACGCCAGGATCTGCAGCTGCTGAGCATGTGTGCTGCAGCTACTGAAGCCCACATGCCTAGAGGCTGTGCTCCGCAACAAAGAGTAGCCCCAGTCACTGCAACTAGAGAGAGCCTGCTTGCAGTAAAGAAGACCCAGTGAACTAAAAATAAATAAATAAAATAGGTTGAGTATCCAATGAGGAAATGGATATAGATAAATTGTATTACTCCCAGGAACTACTACAAAGGGTTTAACAGAGTCTAATGTTCTGCTGAGGCAGAGCCTTGGGCAAATAGCTAGGCTTTATTTGCACAATAAACAAATGGTCCCAGTATGAGCTAAATTTCTCAGGAAGGCTGCTTGAAAAGCAGGTCTGGGCTTAGAACAAGTCTGAACCAGTTTTCTCTGTTGTAGGAGAATGAAAGAACAGATAATTTTTGGTGGAAATAATAAACCTGAAGAGAAGAGGCTTAGAAAGGCTTTGTCCCTAAACAAGTTCTCCCAGACTTGTAACCAGTAGGTAATTCCTGGAGATCTAATGCACAGTCATTATAGACAGTGCTGCTGCTGCTGCTAAGTCGCTTCAGTCATGTCCGACTCTGTGCGACCCCATAGATGGCAGCCCACCAGGCTCCCTCGTCCCTGGGATTCTCCAGGCAAGAACACTGGAGTGGGTTGCCATTTCCTTCTCCAATGCGTGAAAGTGAAAAGTGAAAGTGAAGTTGCTCAGTTGTGTCTGACTCTTTGCAACCCCCTGGACTGCAGCCTGCCAGGCTCCTCAGTCCATGGGATTTTCCAGGCAAGAGTACTGGAGTGGGGTGCCATTGCCTTCTCCACATTATAGACAATACTGTATTTTAAACTTCAAAGTTGCTGAAAGGCTAGATCCCATTTGTTCCCACCTCAAAAGAAGTGATAATTATGTGACACAATAGCGATGATAACTGCTGCTAAGGTGGTGATCACACTGTAATATATATCTGTATCAAATCAACACATTGCACACTTTAAATTCTTACAATATTATATGTCAATCATATTTCAACTTTTAAAAAAGCCCTTTGGTTTCATTTCAAAGTAGAATACATTCCACCACTGAGGTTGCCTACTTAGAGGATCAAATTGCTGCTATAGAGTTTAGATTTGAATATATTTATTCTAATTTTTAAAATCTCCTAAAACTTTAGGAAATTATAAAACAGTTACTGAGATGCAGAATGAATGCGTCAGGTAAGCATGTCTACTTACTAGGAAAATCAATTCCTGAGTGATAGAGCTGATGGCAAGGAATCATGATAATTTATTCCAGTTTTGACAGTTGATAATATATATGAAAGCACTTTTACATTTGTAAAGGGAAAACATAACTGTTGTAGTTACACAGTACTCTGAAAATCCATGACAATGGAATTTCATGTGATTGGATGTGAGTCTGGAAACCTGACCAATCAGCTAAGAATACTAAGAATATAATTATGTTATGTTAGTATTATATTAAATATAATACTAAGAATAGTATTATAGGATTTTTTAAAAAATATCTTTTTAAGCTTTAGACTTCTTTGTTTATGAAATGTGGTTATGTCTAATCTATCTACCTCACTGGGTGGGATGTATGATCAAATGAGATCATGAGGATTGAAAATGTAGACACCATCTTTCTCCCTTAACCAACAATCAACATCTCAAGTCTACTTCCAAGGGAGGAAAGTAAAGTAAAGGGTACTGCTAATCTTCCTGTGAATCCCTTTGAAGAGAGAGGAAAAGTAGATAATGTGGTGTCTTGGCTCACCATCCTCCCCGCCCCCAGTGTGAGTCTCAGTGAATCACTAGCTTTTGATACAATAGAAGCAGGTTTTTCAGAAACCTTGTAGCATATTTCCCTGCTTCTGCCTGGGCTGCTAAGTCCCTTCAGTTGTGTCCGACTCTGTGCGACCCCATAGACGGCAGCCCACACCAGGCTCCTCAGTCCCTGGGATTCCCCAGGCAAGAATACGGGAATGGGTTGCCATTTCCTTCTCCAATGCAGGCATGCATGCTAAGTCCCTTCAGTTGTGTCCAACTCTGTGCGACCCTATGGACAGCAGCCCACCAGGCTCCTTTGTCCACAGGATTCTCCAGGCAAGAATACTGGAGTGGGTTGCCATTTCCTTCTCCATTCATTTATTGTATCTACCTCATGAAAGACAATGGGCTTTAAAGGTGAAAAATCACAGTCCCTGCTCAGGAGTAATATTGCACTGGGAAGTAACCCCCTAGAAGTTTCAGACAAGAATAGTTCACAAGACAGGCTATGGGAAGGAAGATCTTTCCAAGCTAATTGTATCAGGGTCAAGATTAATTTAGAAACTTTAGAAGATATGTTTAAACTAAAGTTGAATGATTGTTCTCATCACTGGACAAGATGCATGAGATCTCATTTTTTGTGAAGTAAAACAACAGATCCCCCAGAATGATGGAGCGTCTTTCTTGCTTTGGAGATAACTTGGATTTCATTCCCAAGTTTTCTCAGATGTGAGGTTTCAATAATAAAGGTTTCAGTAAGACACAGTGTTCATTGCTCAGTCGCTCACTTGTGTCTAACTCTTTGTGACCCCATGGACTGTAGCTCGCCAGGCTCCTCTGTCCATGGAATTTTCTAGGCAAGAATACTGGAATGGGTTGCCATTTCCTACTCCAGGGGACCCTCCCAACCCAGGGATCAAAACCAAGTCTCCTATGTCTCCTTCATTGGCAAGCAGATTCTTTAATACAGCGTCATATGGGAAGCCTCACTAAGACACAGAAAAGCAACAAAATGATAAAACACTGGAAAATAGCAGAAATGGGTAGGCGACTTCAGGGGAATTGTAATGAAAGAGGGATGGCCGATCATGGCATTAAATCAGGGAATAACCCATGTATTCGCTTTGCATCAGTTACCTTACTAATTAGTGTGAAGGTAATCTAAAGGAAAGATTTTAAAAAGTTAACGTCTAGATTCAAGTTTTTTTAATTAATGTGCTATTTAGTTTACTTAAATCTTATTTTATAGTGTCTAATCGAAACGTGGGCCAAGACTTAAATCTGGTAACACTGAATATTGAATGGATGAAGATTTGTCCTTCATCTTCTTCTTCTTTTAATCCTTTACTTTGGGCACCAAACAAAACCTGCCTACGTTGATGAGAACCCTGTGGTCCAGACCTCTCCCTGACCTGTATACTCCATCAGCATTTGGGTTCTGAATCTAATTTCAACATGTCCCTGCTGTCCACTGAGAAACAAACCAGTTAATCAATAGCAGTAGAACCTCAATTAAAGGAGAAAATGGAACTGGTTAAGAGACATGATTTAGGGAGCTAGGAAGAGAAGCAGAGAAGCCAAAGGAGAAATGAGGTTAAAAAAGGAGATGGTGAAGAGTGGTCTTGGACAACTGAGAAGAATTGGATTTAATGATTTAATGATTAGAACTGCTGAACTGAGTAAAATGAGAGGAGAAAATAGAGAATGCAACACGTTAAGGAAAGAAATCAGCCCATGAAGAAGTGGAGACAAGATTATAATGATGATAACCAGTGTTTATTTGGGAGCTTAGCTGTGTGTCTAGTATTCCACTAAACGCTTGGCACATATTATCTCCTTACAGAGACCCTATTAGGTAGGTACTATCATTATGCTCATTTTAGATGAATATTGCGATACAGAGTAAACAGTAATTTATGTAAGTGGGCTTCCTTGATGACTCAGTGGGTAGAATATCTGCCTGGAGTGTAGGAGACATAGGAGATGCAGGTTCAATCCCTGGGTTGGGAAAAAGCTCTGGAGAAGGAAATGGCAACCCACTCCAGTATTCTTGTCTGAAAAATCCCATGGACAGAGGAGCCTGGTGGGCTACAGTCCAAAGAGTCAGATACAAGTGAGTGACTTAGCACACATGAATTTACTACATTGTGTTACTGATAGTCTGGAGCTGATGAAGCTCAGATTCAAACTCAGAACTGTTCAACTCTTGACTGCCAGGCTATCGTGCCTCTCTAGGTTTACTTGATTCAGAGGAAAAATAATTTTATCTGTATCTCACGAGGAGAATGTGGTTTGGGGGAACTTTTTGTCAAGATAAGGAGGATACAAGGATCTATGTGAGCAGATGGGAAAGAAGCAGTGGAGATGGAGGTTGAAGATACAAAGAGCTGAATCTCCTAAATGGAAACTTGCAATTGATGGGATAAAATTTCCCAAGGATAGAAAGGACTCTGATTACAAACACAGCTAGATGAATTAAGACATAAGAAAAGGAAGAAAATGCTTGCTGGGTTTGATGATTAGGAAATAATTTTGTTTGAAATAGCTTTAAAACTCAGATTTCACAGAGGAAGTCAGTTGTTAACAAATATTCAGTTATTTCTCAGATGAGTTATGCACCCTGTCAAGTAGAGTCAACAACAGCACTGCTTGTCATTTCTAATTATTTTCTAGACACTGATTATAATGATGAAAAACAGTTTATCATTACTGTGCCACGTAAAATATTTATGTTGCTCCATTCATCTGAGAAATTGTATTCTTCAGGTAATCTCTGGATAGATAGGGCACGTCAATTAGAATTCTTTTGATTGTAAGGATCAGGAACACAACTGGAACTAGCTTAGGTAAGAGGATTGCCATGTCTCACACAACCAGACCCAGGAAGGCCAGGGTTGTAGCCAGCCTTGGGAGAACTGGAACTGGGACTTGGGTATCAGCAGGGTTCTCTCTTCTCTCTGTTTCTCTGTGCTGCTAACTTCATGTGCTCCTACTCTGGGCTACAGTCTCCATTCCTTCCCTGCTAGAAAGAAAGGCATTTCTCCCAAACTCCAGTATGAAAATCTCAGGGAAAGCCTCAGAGTGTCTTATAACCCAGGTCACATGCCCGGTGATGCGGCTAATGACTGATCAGGGGAGTGAGGTCAGCTCCCATCCAAACCACGTGGGGCTAGGTGCAAGATGAGGAATTTCAGTTCTTCTAAAATAAGGAGATGCTGTTCCCAGAAGAAAGAAAGGGTGACAGTCAGAAACAAATAAAACAAATCCACTGCCTGAGTGTGGTCAGCTCTTTCACTGATGGGGAAGGGGAGGCACAGAGGCATTAGAAAATCAACTCAAGAGTCCTCTTGAGTCAGAACTGACAATAGATGTGGTTCTTTTTTTTTAATTAATTAATTTTTTTATTGAAGGATAATTGCTTTACAGAATTTTGTTGTTTTCTGTCAAATCTCAACATGAATCAGCCATAGGTAAACATACATCCCCTCCTTTTTGAACCTTCCTCCCATCTCCCTCCCCAATCCACCCCTCTAGGTTGATCTACTCATCTTCCTCATCTTCCTTCTGGCTATTGTGCTAAATGTTGGGTTCAGTTTTGGTCATAATTATTTTGCCCTCCAGTTGTATTCTTTGTGAGCAAATAGAAACATGTGGCTAGGAGTACATATTTCTGGATATATCCTCAAGAGTCAGCTTCCCTCTTCTCCAAAGAAAATAGTAGGAAAAGATTCATAACAAATTTCTCCTGGGTCAGCAAGACTCTGATTGCTTCAGCCCTGTCTTCACCTGGCTTATTCACAGTGATCTCAGAGAGAGCCCCACCTGCAGAGTCATAATGAGTGAGCTAAGAAATAGGCAACTTCAGCTCCACCCTGTCTGCTGACACAAGCCTTTGAGCTCCCATTTCATCTTTCACAGTTCATTTAGTGTGAGGATGTTCCCTTCCCAGTCCTGAGAATGTAGACATTTAGGCTCTCTAGAGCATGGTCATCATATGTCCAATTTGTGTTTTTTAACTTTAAATATTCTTAAGGAATTGGCATATTTTGCAAAGCTAAAGAATATTTTTTCTCCGCATTAATGAAAGGAATTTGCAGAAGCAATGATTGGATATTCAGAAGTAAAGCAGAACACAAGGATTATCATTGTAGGCAGGGTTCTTGGAAATATACATACATGAAAAGAAGGCAACATGGGCTTGAATAATGCTTATGTCTACTTAATAGTGTGCAGATCTTAGACTTGAATACTGAAAAGATTCATTGAGAAAAACCCAATTCATTGCTTCATTGTTGAGAAAATAAAAGGAAGTTTTCTATTAACCTCCAGATTAGTAAGTATAGGCTTCCTGGGTGGCACAGTGGTAAAGAATCTATCTGCCAATGCAGGAGATGCAAGAGACCTGGGTTCTATCCCTGGGTTGGGAAGATCCCCTGGAGGAGGAGGAAAGGGCAACCCACTCCAGTATTCTTGCCTGGAGAATTCCATGGACAGAGGAGCCTAGCAGGCTATGGTCCATAGGGACACTACTGAGCAATTAGTAAATACAACACAGAAAACATGGTCCTTGACTAGCAGAATGGCTTTTAAGACTAAAAATAGTCCCAATGGGTATTTTTCAAGTATCTGGTATTCTCTGCCACCACTGATTCAGACTCGGCTGATGTTTGTGACCGACTGCTCTCTTCTGGCTCTTCGTTGTTTGCCTGTGTTACCTCATTTGATTCTTGCTTCAACTTCAGAGGAGTCTCAGCATTCTCATTGTACAGAGACTTGGGGAAATTCAGGGCCTAAGTAAGGCCTCCTCAGTGTGGAGTGAGGAGTTGGGGTTCTGGAATAGAATCTGGTGTTTCCTGATACTACAACTCTGACCCTTGTCTCCATTTTATTGGAGTCTGTGAGGTGTATTGACATGTAGACATCGACATGTAGTCATTTGCACAGAAATAGCCAAGAATAGAGCAAGCATAATTTGAGCAGTCATGAGGCATGATCTGAAACCATCTGTTCTTTCCCATGTCTTTGTGTGTTTGCTTTTTGTAGTGTCAACAAGTTCTGTGTGTGGCAGAAAGGCATGAAAGATGAAACAGCAGGTTTGAATTACAGAGTTGTATGGGTCTGGCCTGTCCCCCCCACTCAGGGAATTTTATTTACTCATTGAAAACCTAGTGCAACATGTGTTCAAAGACAGCTGGGTCTTGAACGAAGCGATATCACATGGGTGATATCAGAGGGTCATGGAGCCATGTGGGACCTTAAGATAAAAACACTCCTGCACAGCCTGTCCCAATCAATACACAATGTGCCAACTTCACATGAAATGTCCTTTGGCAAATAAAAAGGTTCTCTTAGGGAAATACAGGATGGATACATGCTGGGTTTTACCTCCAATTAAAATTAAGTTATCAAATAGACTATTAAGGAACAAGGTCAATTATTCCTAAGCACATCACTCTAATACTATAGCTAATTTCACTTTTGTATATTTATATTCCCTTCCTAGGGACATCACTGTCTTTAGGATGCATCACTTTGGCTCCCGTGATCTCTTTTGATAAATGACAGTTTGCAAGAGATGCAATGCCTGACCTTGTGGTTTATTTTGCAAGCCTGTGGCCCTCAGCAGCATGATTGCATGGTGTTTTTTTTTAATTCCCTGGTGGTATCTAGATGTTCAAACCCACATCCTAAGAACAAAGTGAGTGTGCTAAGTAACAACTATTTCTCTGTAGCCCAGCTCTGCCCAGTTATTTCTGGTACACAAGGCAGATCCCCTCGAACTGCTTCCTGATCAAGCATTTTTAGTTTCTTAAGCAACTGCAACAGGAAGGTCTGAGACAAGGCCCTATTTCCTAAGAGGCATTATTTTTGTCAGCCCATTGCTCCTATCAGTATTCAGCTCTTAATTTTTACATTTTTAAATAAATCCCTTATTTTTTTTTAAAATAGAAAAGTCATACTCTAAACTGCACACTCATTGCTGCCAGTAAAAGCAATGAAAGAGGACAAAGGTATAGGAGCTTCCTTTGACAGTAGGTCAACACTTCCAAGCTTGTTTTTCTGGAAACACACAGGAGGACAGAGAAATAGTTTCACAAAGGGGATCTTAATGGACACAAAGTTACAGTACTCACCCCCTTATATTTTTAATATTTATTCATCTGGCTGTGCCAGGTCTTAGGGGCAGTATGCAGAATCCTTGATCTTCATTGTAGCATGCAAGATCTTTAGTTGCAGCCTGAGGGATCTAGTTCCCTGACCAAGGATCAAACCTGAGCCCCCTGAACTGAGAGCAGAGTCTTAGCCACTGGACCACCAGGGAAGTCTCTTGCCCCCTTCTTAATCACTCCTTTCTCCTCTCTCCCAGCTTCCTCCCTCTTCTTTTGTTTTTCTTTCTCCCTGTCCTTGACCGTATTCTCCCTTCTCCCCTCTTTCCCTTGAAAGTTTCTATCTGAACAGGTTTTTAATACTGTAAGAATATTAAGATTAATGAAATAATATTTGAGTGTTCTGATGCTCTCAGAGGAAGGTTCTTTGGATTTCCTTGTTCTCTCATAATTACTGTCTTCTCTGGGAGTGAACTGTTCATCCATCAAGCATATTAGCTCTTCTCCAGCCAGATAACCATCTGCTGGTCTTTGAGAAGTAAGAGATTCGTTAGGTGATTTTTTTTTTTTTTTTTAAGATTAAGACCAAGGATCTGTATTGGCTCCTCACTGGAAGGAAATGGAAACAGTTCCACCCAGGGCTGCTGTCCAATGGGAAAAAAAGAGAACAGGACTATTGGAAGATTGAAGAGGCATTCAAGGCCTTCTATAATATGCCCCAAACTACCTTTACAGCCTTATCTCCTGTAGTACCCTGACACGCCTGAAGCCTTCTCTCAAGGTAGACTGAACTTATTTCTCTTCCTTTAGTCTATGAGGCAGGCCCCAGACCTTAGCCTATATGCTCTTCCCACTGCCTGGAAAACACCATCCCCTTCCTAAAACACGACAGGCACACAGATGGGACCTCATGTGGTCCTTCTGCCGGGGAAAGTGCGTCTATCCGTGAAGGCTCCATCCTCGGTCCATCTCTTCCTCCACCTTCCTTGAGTGTCTCACCTTGCTCCATCTCTTCTTCTCTGAACACCTGTGGCACTTACTTGTGTCAGGCAAAATTTCACCTCCATGATGAAAACGTACTGACAGTGAACCTGAAGATGATGCTCTTGATAAAATTCAGCATGCTTTAAAAAAGCGGCATGTGTGTGTCTCAGTGAAGAGAGGGTGAGGAAAGTAGACGATGAAAACAGAGAGACTAACTAGAGAGAAGTGATGAAAGTAAAATATCACCTTCTGGTCCCGATTGTGTACCTTCCAGAACCCTTTTTCACTAGTCCTCTTGTATAGCTGTGCTAATTGTCTCTCTCTCTCTCTTCACTTTGACCTTCATCCTGCAACTCTCAGTCATACTGATAGTAGAAACTCAGCAAGGCTTCTCAAACTCCAGTTCAACGTTTTAGAAACATCTTTTCCATTTGGAGACACCACTATACATACCACACACACACACACACACACACACACACACACACACAAACACACACACACTATATCCCAGTTGGCCAAATGTCCACTAAATTGTGCTTAACTTCCTAAATGCTGCCGCAGATATTGCTTTTGGCTCTTTCTGCATCCTCTTGGCCAAAACTAAAACCTGAATAGTTTATATTCTTCTCCCTTCCCTTCTCTAGCCTTTTCCTGAAAGTTTGAACTTGGTGTTAGAACAGCTTCAGGCAGTCTCCCTCTTGTCCTGCAGTCTAGTCTGCGCATACACTGAAGGCTTTGACACATCAGACAAAACCACCTGGCGCTTTTGTTCTCTAGTGTTTATGTACCCATATCCTTACAATTTGGGATCACATACTCTCAATAAATTGTGAAAAATAAATTGTTAAAAAGCATTTTTCAATACCCTATTTTGCTTCTAGCTGCTGCTGCTAAGTCGCTTCAGTCGTGTCTGACCCTGTGCGACCCCATAGATGGCACCCCACCAGGCTCCCCTGTCCCTGGGATTCTCCAGGCAAGAACACTGGAGTGGGTTGCCATTTCCTTCTCCAATGCGTGAAAGTGAAAAGTGAAAGTGAAGTTGCTCAGTTGTGTCCGACTCTTCGCAACCCCATTTGCTTCTAGAGTAAAGACCTATTTGAGAAAGATAATGGAAACCTTGTAGACCTTCAGATAAAATCCTAAAAAGCATTTATATACATATACATACATATATATATATTCATAGCCATACACATGTCAAACCTGATAATTGATAACTCGTGTGGTTTATTTATTTATTTTAATTGGAGGATAATTACTTTATAATATCGTTATGATTTTGCTATACATCAATATGGGCTTCTCTGGTAGCTCAGATGGTTATGAATCTGCCTGCAGTACAGGGGGCTTGGCTTTGATCCCTGAGTTAGGAAGATCCTCTGGAGAAGGGAATGGCAACCCACTCCAGTATTTTTGCCTGGAGAATTCCATGGACAGACCATAGGGTCGCAAAGAATTGGACATGACTGAGTGACTAACACACTTCATAGGTATACATGTGCCCCCTCCATCCTAAATTGCCCTCCCACCTGCCTCCCCACCCTATCCCTCCAGGTTGTCCCAGAGCACCGGTTTGAGTACCCTGTGTCATGCATCAAACTTCCACTGGTTATCTGTTTTACATATGGTAATATATATGTTTCAATGCTATCCTCTAAAATCATCCCACCTTTGCCTTCTCCCACTAAGTCCAAACGTTTGTTATTCATGTAGTTTTGAGATGAAAGAACAATGAAACAAATATGTAAAATATTAGGAATAAATCTTTCCTTCCTTCCTTCCCACTTTTCCTTTCTTTCAACAAATATTTAATACCTACTGTGTATAATATCCAAGCTTTCCAGGTGGTACTGTGGTAAAGAATCCACCTGCCAACGCAGGAGATGCAAGACACGTAGGTTTGATCCCTGGGTCAGGAAGATCCCCTGGAGAAGGAAATGGCAATGCACTCCAGTATTCTTGCCTGGAAACCCATGGACAGAGGAGCCTGGCGGGCTACAGTCCATGGGGCTGCAGAGTGGACAAGACTGAGCACAGCAGTACATACATACATGTATTTGCTGCTACAGGGAGTGCTTATGCTTACTGTCAGTCACTCAGTGTGTTTGACTCTTTGCTTCCCTTTGGACTGTAGCCCACCAGGCTCCTCTGTATGTGGTATTTTCAGGTAAGAACCTGCTATATATGTATTCAGTACTGTAGGGAATAGAAAGATTAAAATACTCACCTCTGTCCTAAAGTCTCTTTCAGTCTTGTTAGGAAGACAAGGAATGATGGAAAAGAATATATGATACAAATATTAAAAGATTAATACATAAAGTGTCATGAAGTAATATGTGATTGTATAACAAATAAGTGGCATAGTGAATTAGTGCTATGATTTTGAGGTAGACATCTTTGTGAATTAGGTGGTCCCAGTAGGCTTCCTAGACAAGGAAGAGTTTTAGCTGGGCAGAAAAGAGAAGTGCAGGACCATTTTGATGGTGGGAACTAAACTAGTGGATTAAAAGACTGTATGTGGGATTAAAATATTGTTATCAATAATGTGGTCTCAATGAGATTTTTAAAAAAGATGCTTAGAAAAAGGAAGGACAAGGAACACAGAAAAAATACTAGCTGGTTGACTTTGAGCAGTGGAATGATTGTTTTCTTGGTAGTATCTGTATTTTCCAAATTAACTATCATGAACCTAAAAAAAATAAGATGTGATGAAACATTGAAAAATCATGCATCAACCTTTGTTGACTTTTTGATCACAAATCTTCTAGTGACAACACAGGATTATCTCTCCTAGCTCATGTTTACAACAGGCCACTCAATTATTTTTCTCACAGAAATGCGTGTGTGGGGATTTCCATGATTAATGTTTTGTTTGATATGTTAGGTAGCTTTTGTGTTCTCTTCCTTTCAGCGTATTAGCCATTGTTCCAGTTATCTTCTGAGTAATAAAATCATCTCCATACCTAGAGGAGTAAACAGGGCTTTATTGTGCTCATGGGTTCCATGAATCGGACATAAGTGTATGCAGGGAGGATTCATCTTTGCACCATGATGTCTGGGCCCTCTGCTGGAAGATGAAAGGTTTGGGGTGACAACAGCTGAAGTCTGGAATTATCCAAAGGCTCCTTCACTCAGACAATCTGGCAGGGGATGCTGACTGTTGACTGGAAGTCAACATTCCGATAGCTGAGGCTATCGGCCAGAACATCTCCATGCGACCTCTCTGTATCTCCTGGGCTTCCTTATAGTAGGAAGTCATTTTCTTCGGGTGTTTCCAAGTAAGAGAACTAGGCAGAATCCATAGCTCCTTATTTATTTATTTATTTGCAAGAGGTATTAACTGTGGCATGTAGGATCTAGTTCTTTGACTGGGGATCAAACCCAGGCCCCCCACCTAGGGAGCATGGAATCTCAAAACTGGACCGCCAGGGAATTCCCTGTGTCTTCTTTTCAGATCCTAGAAGACACAACCTTGGAAATCGCACAGCCTCACTTTCACCACAGTGTATTGGTCCAGGCAGTCACAAAGCCCACCTCCTCCTCTAGTTTCAATGGGAGGAGAGAGAGTCTCTGCCTCTTAATGGAGGAGTGACAAGGTTCCAGAAAAACACGGGGAACCAGACAAGTTTATGTGACAATTTTCAGTTCAGTTCAATCGCTCAGTCGTGTCCAATCTTCACGACCCTATGGACAGCAGCACCCCAGGCCTCCCTGTCCATCACCAACTCCCGGAGCTTGCTCAAACTCATGTCCATGGAGTTGGTGACACCATTCAACCATCTCATCCTCTGTCGTCCCCTTTTCCTCCTGTCCTCCTCCTGACAAGGGCAATTTTGGGAAGATAAAATCTACCACAGCTGTTGTCATGCTTTTTCTTGCAGTTAAGTCAGTTGTACCCAATTGCTGCTGAAAAAGCCAGATGAGCCAGATTTTCAGGCCCAGATCTTTTTTTGATAGCTGAGAGATCCCTTAGTGCAGTGATATCAAGTATCTGCTGCAAGTTGCTTTCCCGCTGAAGAAAGGCCTCACTTTCATCACTGAAATGGTTTGGTTTATAGTCCGGGAACTGCTGCTTATTAATATGTTGACCAAGACCAGGAAGTTCTGTTGAGAGATACCCTGTCTTATTGAAATTTATGTTCTGTGTTATATTTATGTCAGATTTTTTTGTTTTCTTTTGGCTATGCTGCATAGTACATAAGATCTTTGTTCCCTAATCAGGGGTCAAACCCTGTGCCCTCTTCATTGGAAGCTCAGAGTCTTCACCACTGAGGGACCACGGGAAGTCCCTTATGTTATATTTGTAAATACAGATATAAAGCCATTATTTGGGTATGGAAGGACAAAACAGACCCAACAGAGGGAGCAGGGAAAGAAGGAAAGTGAGTACATGGGAGAGAGGATGAGTGGAAGGAGCTTTTTTAAAAAATATCTTCCACTCATCGTTGCCAAGTGGGAGATCTAGGTTGATAGCAGTTGGGGCCTGGTCAGCAGAATATTAGCAGAATAATCTCCAAACCATTCTGCTTAGGTCTGTGAGATGTAGAGGCAAAATTAAAAAATGAGACTCCAGCCTTAGGATGTTTACTTGTCTCAATGAGCATGGGGAGGAGGAGGGCAAAGGAAAATCTCATACATATATACTTCACTTGTTCACTCTACAATGAGAATGGGAGTTGTCCATTAATCAGAGTGGTGGTACAACTTAAAAACTGACTGAAATTAGAATCAAGTTTATCAAATTTCCCCACAGCCACACTTTTAGTCCAAAACATGGAGATGCTTTATATACTCCTGTACAGATAATGGCTCAAGGAGACGAGGGAACAATGTCTTAGAATAGTGTTTCCAAACTTATTTGACAGCAAACACCACCTCTTATGTATGGATTTCAGGGACTGTCTTCTGGAGATTCTGATTTTGTATTTGTAGGGTGGGCTTAAGAAACCATACTTATTACAGAGGATTCCATTACAAGGAAAATTTAGAAAATTGAGATCTAGGAGAAATTGCAGTTGACCAAAGAGGAGTGAAAACCCAAAGAACAGCTTGTGCAAATTAAAAAAACAGAAGCACAGCTCATTACATGCTTTATGTACCTTTCACAAGTTGACTGAATCTACATCAGCAGGATTGCAGATAAATACAGTAAAAATAAATTAATTCAAAATACGTCTGTCAAGATATTTCCAACAAATGTGAGTCTCTGACTAAAAAGTACATAGTTACTCACAACTGTGCAAATAAATGCATCATGTTAATTTTTTTAGCCTATAAGTAGTTTTTGAAAAAAGGTAAAATCAAAAACATACAATGTTTAAATTTAATCAGTCATTTTAAAGGATTCAAAATTTAAATTCTCCTCATAATGATCAAAAATCCCTTTCATCTTCATCCTTATTCTTCAGGAATAACCTTTCTTTTTTCTCTCTTTCCAAACTTCTTAGAGTATGTTTTTGTTTTCAATCGTATCTTGAAAGATGGAACTTTAACTACTGACAGTCCTAATAAAGTCCTATAAAGAACGAATGTATCTAAACATTCTAAAAACGTGAGACTAATGTTCTATCTTATATAAGTAATATAAGGAGGGTCGTATTGCTTCACTGTAGCTTTGAGGTTTTGTTTTTTTTTTTTTAATGTAGTTGTAATTTTAAATGAAAGAATGGACACAAAAGCTCTAACTCTGAATATAAAAGATGCCCAATAAATTTAAGTGTCCCACTTTATCAGTCATTGTCAGCATCCCCAGTATCTTCCTCATAGGTTGACTTGATTCAGTGGCTCCTTTGTACCAAGACTCATGCTACGTGCTGTGGCGGTGACAGAGGTGGAATAAGATACTTCCCATCCCTCCAGTGAAGGACCCACTAACTGTAGTGTGTGTCAGAATATAATAATCCACACTACAACATTCACAGAGTGGAGGGATTGCACAGCAGGATTCTGCCACACTTTATAAAGTGGCTTTTCAGCCGATCTACAAAAAGTTTCTATATAAATGCAATAATCTCAACAACTTTCCCTAGAAGCATCCTTGTTACTCTTCATTAATTATTTGGCGATATGGAATGATGAATGTATAATGCTTTCTTATCAGACTTTCCCAATGAGTTCAATTAAATGGTTTGAGTCATTTCAGGGTCACATATTGAAAGTTGTTTTGTGGAAGGAAACTGCAAAGTTTCTTCAATGCTAGTTTACCTTGAATATCGTTTCATGCAGATCCTTTAAAGATTTACTGACTGACATGCCTTAATATCCCATTATCTCCCTGTGCAAAATGAAGAGGTGAAATTACTTGATCTATATAACAATCTTCACAGTTTAGGCCTCAAAACAGGATAATGACTGAACAAGGAGGCAAAGTAAGTATGCCTCAATTATCCAAGTAGTTGCTTCACGTCATGGAATAGTAGAAAGATGGTTTAAAAATAGATACAGATAACAGAGGGAAGCAGAAATTTTTAGGCCTTGGAAAAAGTTACATTTTAAACACTAAATAGGTGGTTCTAAAGCAGGAGTAGCCAGAACAGTTCTAATAACTGGCTTTCCTATTCTAAAAGAGAAAAATAATCAATAGGAAAGTGTTCATTTGCTCCACACCTCCACTTTTTATTATCTTCTTATATTTGACTCAGATTTTTAAATCTAGGCACTGAATGAACAATTGTGAAATCAACACATCATAGCAGGTAGTTTACTTTGTTCCACAGATCCAGTACAGACAAATGGAAAAGGAAAAGAATATGAATACATGAAAAACATGAATTTATTTTGCCACAAATCACAAACATTATAATGAAATATCTTAATTTGGGGGAGTACCCTCATGGGAACTAGGCTGGATCCTAGTGGCCAGCATTCCAGGCTTTTGTTGCTGTGGCCCAGGTTCAATCCTTGGTTGGGGAACTGAGATCCCACAAACCATGCAACATAGCCAAAAAAAAGAAAAGAAATATTAGTTTTTTAAAAATCCAAAGTTTACATGCACATAAGAATCAAACAGTTGTAACAAAGTTATGAAAAAATCAATTCCCTACTGCTCACCTCCTATTTCTTCCTGATCAAAAATCAACTGCTTCTACTACTTATTGTCAGCTATTTTCATATTTGCCTCCATATCCCAAAAACTGTATTGTTATTTTTTGTTTCTATTTTTCCAAGTTTTAGGCATTATTGATTGACATTCAGTTATGCAAGCTGAGGATTTTGCTCTTTTTTCTTTTTCCTGACCAAGGACTCCTACCAGAAACCTATAATCTTTCCAATCCTCCCATCCTTCTCATGCAGTTATAATTTTGTTTGGATTTAATTTTACTGTTTGTTATTAAGATCATATAAATGTTAATCACAGATGAAACTTTCTGCATGGCTGTTTTCTAAATTGTTATGTTTTAGTTTTCTAAGTGCTTCTCACTAATTCAACTCTTTATTTCATAAACATCTAAGTTTCCACCAAATCACTCAGATCCAGTAGATGTTCTACAGATGTCATCTTCTTGACAACATCTCTCTCAGGGCCGCTGACCTGCACCAGTCTGCATGGCTGCCTCTTTCCTATGTCTGGTTCTCAGCTGTCATGCTGGGTTCTTTCTTCACTATCACCCTGGGGATCCCTTTCACCTCTTTCCTCTGTACTGGATTTCCTGTTTCCTGTATCAAATGTCTTCTTCTTTTTGGTTTCCTCCCTTGTTTTGGTAGAGCAAAATCTCTTTTCATGAGAAATTCCCAACAGGTAAATTTGTTGAGATCTTGCCTGTCTCAAAATGTCTTTATTCCCCCTGGCACTTGGGGATTGATTGATGGCTTGAATGAACAAAGAATCCTTGGTTGGAAATAACCTTCCTTCAGTATTTTGAACATGCTGCTCCATTGCCTTTCAGCTTTCCATGTAAATGTAGACAAGTCTGAAACTAGTATTAATTCCTGATTCTTTGTGCATGGTCTATTTTTCTCTCCTGTCTCTAAAACTTCTGTGATCTTCTCTTTGCCTCCATTGTTCTCAAATTTCACAGTGGGGCACCTTAGCGTTGGCCATTTTTATCCAGTACGCTGGTCCCTTTGACTAGGGAACTTTCAATACAGAAACTCTGAACTCTAGGAAAACGTCTTGAAAAGTGTTTATTATCTCATCTATGTCTTCTCTCTTCTTCTATTTCAGATACATGTCTGGACTTCCTGGATGAGTCCTTTATCTTTTTGTCTACTTTCTAGATGATTTCCGCAACTTTATCTTCCAATTTTTTTATGTAGAGTTTTTTTTTTTTTTTTTTTATTTCATAGCTTTACTTCCTAAGAGTTCTTGGAAGATGTTGACAGATTCCTTCTTTTTAGTATCCTGCTCCTGTTTTAGGTGGCAATATCTGGCAATGTTACAATTTCTTACTTTCATTTAAGATTTCTTCTCACTTCGTAGTCTCATTTCTTCTCACTTCAAGTTAACAGCTGCTCCTATTTGTTCTCTCTCTTTGAATCTTTGAAAGTAGGGTGCCGTCACCACATTTCACTCTTCAATATTTCAGCATAAGTCTCCTTAATGTGAGGACATTTCCTACATAATGGTATTATCATATCTAAGAAAAAATAATTTATTAATTAATGACCAGTGCTTATTCAAGTTTTTCCAACTGATTGTCACAAAAAATACTCTTCTTCTTCTTTTTTTTTTTGCATGATACTTTTGCTTTAAACTATGCTCAGTTCAGTTCAGTTGCTCAGTTGTGTCCGACTCTGTGACCCCATGTACTGCAGCATGCCAGGCTTCTCTGTCCATCACCAACTCCTGGAGCTTGCTTAAACTATGCTGGATGTTCCCAAATCCAAGCTTTACCTTTATATTCCCCTGATAATAAATCTATAGTTTGTTTTTTTTTTTTTCTTTTTTGCTGGTGGTAGGGGAAGGGCACTCATTTAGCCATGTAGAGCAGTGGAGGGTCTCTATTTTTTAATTTGCAACCCCTTTCTACTACCACACTACCAAACACACATACCATCAACCTTACTTCCCATGGTACTTGGTGTATTGTTTCCTGAATGGGCTTTCTGGGGATTCTGTGTCACAATCGAGTCAGTTCTTGCCATTTCCTGTTGCTAATTAGGGTTCATTTTTTTCATGTCTGCTATGTTGAAGATTATTATTTATTGTTCCAACAAGAACATATTTGAAAGTAAAATTTCCCACTATTATTAATTATGCCAGTACCATCAATAAGGGTAAACCAGAATTGTCCTTGGAAGGTCACATGAGGAAGTTGTTTCCTTATCAATATAATTTTCAGCTTCAAAGTTTTGCTCTTTTGATTCTCTCACCTGACCTCTCCATCCTTGTGACTTTATGTACAAAGAACAAATAAAACTTTCCTGTTGTTTTATGGAGTTTTGTGAGTAAAGGTAATTGTGTGTGTTCAACTGTATTATTTTTACTCAACTTAATGATCTTGAACTCACTGTGATCACTTTGTACTTGGCATCACTTTTTGGTATTTTAATGTTCTTGAATGTCTTGTTTCTTGTTCTTGAAGGCTATCGAAGGGGATAGCATCTCTAATACTTAGTCTTTAAAGTCATCATATGATCTAATGTGAATTATTTTATGTACATATTCAACAAATACCTGTTTCTTTATTTTTTGTTTAGAACTCACTATCACTGATTATGTCAAACACAGAGTACCAAATAAATGTCAGGCAAACCAAAATTATAAGGTATGTGGTAAAAATTGTTAAGGTAGTTTTTAATTAAATTATAGAGTTTACTGTTCTCTATACCTGAAATAGGTTCTCCTCACATCTCTATCTATTCAAATACTACTCATCTTTCAAAGCTTACCTTAAATCTACTACATTTTCAGGTCTTCCCTGATGATTTCCTTGAAAGAAAAAAATTTCTTTTTCCTCTAAAATCTTGTGACACATATGATTTGTATTGTTTGTTGCATTTATTCCATGTCTTATGTATCTTATTTCCCCTAGTGCAATGGCTTTCACTTGATTTTTACTGCAGCCCACATTAAGACATATGTTTTATACTGCAACTCAATATGCATATACACATATAACAGAACACACACAAATATACAACATGCATACATGTGCATATATATATGACATTTATATCACTGAAACAGGAGTAACTGAGATAATACTACCCCTTACTGAGACACTAATATTTTATAAATTATTACCTTTTGCTTTTTAAAAAGTTCTACTTATGTCCCTGAAAATTGATTACTTGACCCTCTAATGAGTTGTAACTCACAATTTAAAAAATAACGCCCTACTGCAGGGATTCTTGACTTAGAATCCAAATATAAATTCACTGGTCCATGAACTTGGACAAAAAATAATTATGTCTTTACTTTCACTAAACTTTTACTGAAATTTAGAATTCTCTCTTATTACAAATGGAGGTAACTAATCTCAGAAATTTGTCACTAATAGAAGTCTCCATGTCACATGATACATATTGTGCTCCTGCTGCTGCTAAGTCGCTTCAGTCGTGTCCGACTCTGTGCGACCCCATAGACGCAGCCCACCAGGCTCCCCGTCCCTGGGATTCTCCAGGCAGGAACACTGGAGTGGGTTGCCATTTCCTTCTCCAATGCATGAAAGTGAAAAGTGAAAGTGAAGTCGCTCAGTCATGTCCGACTCTTAGTGACCCCATGGACTGCAGCCTACCAGGCTCCTCCATCCATGGGATTTTCCAGGCAAGAGTACTGGAGTGGGGTGCCATATATTGTAGGTATCTTAAAATACATTTTAAACTCATCACTCTTTTGATGATTGAAAATCACCACTGGCAATGGTGGTTTAGTCACTAAGTCGTGTCCAACTCTTGTGACCCCATGGACGGTAGCCAGCCAGGTTCCTCTGTCCATGGGAGTTTTCAGGTAAGAATACTGGAATGGGTTGACATTTACTTTTCCAAGGGATCTTCCTAATCCAAGGATAGAACCCACACCTCCTGCGCCTCCTTCTTGGCAGGTAGACTCAATTACTAATCACAAATTTGCTTTGAAATAGTTTCACAACTGTATTTCAGTTTAATTGGTTTCCTTTGTAATCTATTATTTTATTTTATTCCCTTACAAATACTCTGAAGGCTTCCCTGGTGATTCAGACAGTGAAGAATCTGCCTGAAAACACTCTGAGAAGGGACTCATGTGTATCATGAGCTTGCCAAAAGGGTGCAGTCTGGAAGAAGATTAAGAAGCTACAAGAACACTGAATTTCCTGGAGACAAATAATCTACTGCAGCACCTTTCATATAAAAAAAGCTCAATAAATATTTGTTGAACACATTATTTCTCCAGATTACTCAAGGATAATTTAAACCCAGAAAAGTTTAGTCACATACACGTCAAACAGTATTATGCTAAAAAGCTAATTTGGCTACTTGTAGTGGAAGAGATAGTTGGCTAGTATCTCTAGTCAGTTGCTAAAACTTAGGGGTTTGCTATTCCTAGGAATTGAAAATATTGGGCAGATTGTAATTTGGTATGATTAGACAAATGAAATAGTAACTAAGTAAAAAATCATTTTTTTGGCTCCTGTAAAAAAAACAAAACATCATGTTTTACATATATAACACATGACCTCTTTGCATAAGGAATTGATACACTGCTTGGGGAGATAGACATTAGGAGAAGTGAGAACACAGGGGTTTCAGAACTTGGCAAGCAGCATGGTCTGTGAGACGGTTGAGTCCTGAAAGGAAACAGTGGAGGATATGTCTTATACTGTCAGCTGAGTTGGATCCTGAGAAACTGTAAAAGCAGTACTTTATTCAACAAATATTTCAATGCTATTGGGGATTTTCTTTCCTTTTTCTTTTTTTTCCTTTCCAAAGAAAGGATGTGATGGGCAAAGATGTTTGTGTTTGCATGAGCTCTTTCCTTGGCCTGGAATACTCCTTCCCTGAATCCCTGGGTAGCTACAGATCTCCACCCAGATGTTTCCTCCTGGGGAGACCTGCCCTGACCCTTGCCCACCCAAGACATCCACCCATCAGCACCCTTCACACCCCTCAATCTATGCATCTTCTTCCCGGCATCTTGTCCTCTATGGGAGGTTCCTCGCTGTCCCGAGGGCTGGCACTCTGGGCCTCGGATGTGCCTGGCCAGTGGCAGGTGGCCACATGGACAGTACCATCCCCCACGTGGCTGCCAGTACTGCCACCCACAGGTCTTGAGAAAGCAGGTGCTGTGTTCCTCCCATAGGACGTGGGCACCATTAGGACTCATTACATCCTAGGTTCACGTCCGAACTTTGATGCTTGGGTGACCTTGAGGAAGTTACTTAGTGTGCTCATGCCTCAGTTTCTTTATCTGTACAATGGGGACAAGGCTGGTGCCTATCACATGGTGTCACAAGGATTAAATTAATTAATATGTGAAAACACTTAGCACAGCCCCAGCATGTGGTAATGATATCATGCAGGGCTCTGTGGGGCCCCTGGGTACAAGGCCTTTCTGTGTCCCCCATTTCTTTGATTATAGGAAATAGCCTTCATTCAACCCCCATGAACTTCCCTGAATTCCAATGGGCAGAGTCAAACAAGTAGTTGTTAATTACGGAAGGGAGACCAGGTAGGACAAACTGTTAAGAGCAGTGTTGGGCAAGGTCCTATTTCCCCATAAAAGGATACACACAACAATATCTTTGACTTGTATTGTAGATATTGAAACACCTTCTAGATGGGAGAAGTTAACAATTAATGATGGTGGGCGGCCCACAAGCATGTAGACCCCAGACCAGTTTGACCTGAAGGTCGATGATGCTGACTCCTACTTCAGTTCAGTTTAGTTCAGATCAGTCACTCAGTCGTGTCTGACTCTTTGCGACCCCATGAATTGCAGCATGCCAGGCCTCCCTGTCCATCATCAACTCCCGGAGTTCACTCAGACTCACGTCCATCGAGTCGGTGATGCCATCCAGCCATCTCATCCTCTGTCATCCCCTTCTCCTCCCGACCCCAATCCCTCCCAGCATTAGAGTCTTTTCCAATGAGTCAACGCTTCGCATGAGGTGGCCAAAGTACTGGAGTTTCAGCTTTAGCATCATTCCTTCCAAAGAAATCCCAGGGCTGATCTCCTTCAGAATGGACTGGTTGGATCTCCTTGCAGTCCAAGGGACTCTCAAGAGTCTTCTCCAACACCACAGTTCAAAAGCATCAATTCTTCGCTGCTCAGCTTTCTTCACAGTCCAACTCTCACATCCATACATGACCGCTGGAAAAACCATAGCCTTGACTAGATGGACCTTTGTTGGCAAAGTAATGTCTCTGCTTTTTAATATGCTGTCTAGGTTGGTCATAACTTTCCTTCCAAGGAGTAAGCGTCTTTTAATTTCATGGCTGCAATCACCATCTACAGTGATTTTGGAGCCCCAAAAAATAAAGTCTGACACTGTTTCCACTTAACTCACCGCTAACACATCAGAAGAATGTCCATGAGCTGATCCTGCCCTCTTTGGACAATTGATATAAAACTTTTCACTCTTTTCCATAAGTTAGGACCCACAGTTTTGAGGACATGAGCCCGTTCTGGCCCCCTTTGCCTGGCAAAACAATAAAGCTATCCTTTCCTACTTCATCCAGAAAAAAAGGATGTGAAGGAGGTAATGTTTTAGGAAACTTCACCTGAGAGCATTATACAGGAGGGACTGGGGGCCATGGACTTCCCTGGTGGCTCAGATAGTTAAGAATCTGCCTGCAATTCTGGAGACCTAGGCTCGATACCTGGGTGGGGAAGACCTCCTGGTGAAGGGAATGGTAACCCACTCCAGTATTCTTGCCTGGAGAATCTTATGAACTGAGAAGACTGGTGGGCTACAGTCCTTGGGGTTGCAAAGAGTCAGACACAACTAAACTATTAGCACCCTGAAGGACATAACAGTTAGAACTCTTAACACGTCATCATCAATTGCTTTGTTTCACTCCCTTTTGGGAAATATATATTTGTAAATACTTGCCAGATGCTTCCACCAGAACCTAAAGCTCAATACTACACTTCTAAAATCAAACTAATCTTCCTTACAAACCTGCAACTCCTGACTTTTCTATTCATGTCACGACCACATGCCTTCTCAGAAGTCCTCTTAGATTTCTCCCTCTCCATCACCCACTTCCTGAGTCATCCTTTCTCTGGCTGATTTCATTACTGCTAAACTCATGTATTTTCAAAGTAGACATTGAAAAGCCAATGTACCCAGTTGAGAAACCATGTTTTAGCATGGTTAACCAGTGATAGAAGACTAAACTGGTGGTCATAAAGTGCAAAGATTTTAAGGGGAAATCTTTTGTTATTTGCAATATAAACAGAACTAAACAGACTGACATTGCAGTTTGTGATTCTTCTGTTAAGAAACTGAGTTCTCAGGCTGTCCTAGAGAACCAAGTTTTTCTTATCTCCTTCTGAATTCTACCTTTAGTTCCTCAAGTAGCTACATCATCAGAGCTCTAAGGTAGATTTGGTAAAGTAGTTTAGGCTCTCCTCAGGCAAGCAAGCAATTTTAGTTGGTCAGTCATATCTGATTCTTTGTGATCCTTTGGACTGTAGCCCCTCAGGCTCTTCTGTCCATGGGATTCTCCAGGCAAGAATACTGGAGTTGGTTGCCGTTTCCTTCTCCAGGGGAATCTTCCCAATCCAGGGATCAAACCCGCCCCCCCCCCCATGTTTCCTGTATTGCAGGCAGATCCTTTATTTGCTGAGCCATCGGGGAAGCCCTCCTCAAACAAGGAGTGGCTAAATAAAACAGGCACGTCCTATTCTATGCACATATCTATACACACTCAAAGAAACAGCAGCAAATGGAGTAAAGACAAATAATAATAAATCTCTATCTCTACTGTATCTATATGTAGATAATATTTTTAAGTGCTGATCACCACATTCACCCTTCTTCCCATCTGGTTTAGTCCCTTTCCTTGTCTCTATATTAGTCTTTTCTCAGTTCTCTGGGCTTTCACTGATTTTTGTCCTAACTAATTTTACTCTGGAAGCATCTAATTTCATTGAGCCTCAGCTGTTCCTCTGTAATACACAGTGTCTCAGTATTTTATAATATTGAAAAGGGCAGATAAATTTTCAACATATTCAAAATATGTCGAAGCTTGCTCACCAAATACCACCAACTTGAACAAATATGTCTTCTCTGGGGCTTTTAAAGTGTGATTTATATATGAGACAAAGTACAAAGGAGCTGGCCAGAGGGGTTGACTTCTTATCTGAGATCTGCTTGTTTTTTTTTTCACCATGAGCAAACAGAGTATCTGATTTTTATCCTGGCAGGGACTTAACCTGTCCAGTGTTTCTATGTCTTTAACCTTTTAAGAACAGGAGAACTCCTGTTCACCATGTGTCTTGTCCTTGGTGACTCCCTAAATAATCCAAGGATCTGCAAGGCACATAAGTTACATGTGTGTAGTCAATGCTTCATAGATTTTATAGAATTGGGTGATTCTGTTATAGGAGGGTTTCCCAAGCTAGGCATTTTTGACTTTTCAGGCCAAATCATTTTTTGTTGTGTAAGGCTGTCTTCTGCATTGTAGGATGTAGCATCCCTGGTCTCTACCCATTAGATGTAGCACTTCCTCAGTTGTGATAACCAAAAACATTTTTAGACTTGCCAATTTACCCTCAAGGGAAACAGTTGCTGCTGGTTGACAATCACTGTAGTACAGTTAAGAGGTGGTAGATGGTGGTTAGTTAGCTTGCACATTAAATACACATTTTTCTTGCCATTTTCTGGCATGTGGTATATATTTAAGTATGAGGGCAGTTATCTATACTCAATTTATTTTATATGATACTTATTTTATCACATTTATTGTGCTAGAATAAAATTTATTCCATTATTTTTTCTCATATTTAACAACCATGTAGAAGAACATCTAGTTTTTCAAAGGTCAGCTCCACGGAACTTCTCTTATCCTATCTGAGGCCTCAAAACAAATAGGAATTAATGCAAATAGAAACTCAAGTGAAGAACTTAATTTATGGGGAAATTGAATTTATGCAGAAGCAAGTTCTATTTTATGTAGTGATGGTAGAATAAGTGTTATGTCCAGCCACTACTTGAAGAGAGGCTGGGATCTAGAGTTGACCTGGGAGTCAATTGTATAGCTGAGAACTGAAAGTATGAAAAATCCTAGAGAAAAATGAAAAGCTAAAGGGACTGAAGATTAAACCTTAACATGAAGCTATGGACATGAAACTAGCAAAAAGAGAAAAGGATATTTATTGCTTGAAACAATAGTAGCCAATGATTCATTAATAATAAGGGAATGACAACCCTACCACAGGGGTCACTCTAAAACCTCAACTGTAAGAAAAACGAAGAAAGAAAGGAAAGAAGGGAGGGAGGAAAAAAAGGAAGAAAAATTCTATCTACTAGTTGTATGTGGACTTGTGGGTTTGGAGTGAGAAGGACAGGATACAAGAGAGGCACCTGATAACTTGTCAGGCTTGAGATGAGTATGTATTCTAACAGAACTTTGTTGGCTGTGATCTATGGAGAAGCAGCTCAGGAGCACCTGTTCTTTGTCCTGAATAACCTAGTTCCTGGAGTGAAAGGAAGAGGGTGCCCAACATGGTAAAGAATGTAAAATAATCCCCATACTTCTTTTGTCCCTACTGCTACTGCTAAGTCACTTCGTGTCCAACTCTGTGCGACCCCAGAGACAGCAGCCCACCAGGCTCCCCCTTCCTTTAAATTTACATATTAATCATTTGATATTGCTCTTGGGCTAGTTAAGTGCTTGCCTACTGCAATGAGAGAGATAAAGAGCCTTTATTGTCATACACCAAAAGGGTCATGAACAGATCATTCTACATTTTGCAAGAAAAATTAGTTTAGGATGAATTCCTCTAAAACCAAATCATGCTTTGTAGAATTTTTTTAAATATCCAGTTGACTTATAGCAAGAATTTTAGAATGAGTCAAAACATTCAGTTTCCTGGGAATATAATTAACAAACAATTCAACCTAGAAGGTTTACAAGGAATTACATGGCTCAAGATTAGATGGACATTTTACGGAGTCTTTTTTCCTTCAATCACATAAGCAGTAAGTGCCTCATACTTTTGCTTTGACCACTGGACAATCGGACAGTTGGTCTCCATTCTCCCATCGTCTGGATGCTTTCTGGAGAAGGTAGTTCCGAGTTTCTGATAGCCAAAAAAAAGGGGGGGGGGGGGGAAACACCATTGACTTATATTTCTTATTTTATAAAAGAAAATAAGCGACTCGGTAGCGACTAACTTCCCTGGTAGTGTCAAGAGTCTGAAACAAATGTTATCACCAGGGATAGAAGAATTGCGGACTTTCAGGCAGACGGTCCCTAAACTAGCTTCTGAGAGATCTTTAGAAGCCTCAGGGGCATAAAAATCTCGGGTGGGTACATTGCTCATTTTACAGATTGAGAAGCGGTCATTTTTTCGTCTCAGACGGTAACGAAAGACGTGCGAAGGCGACCAATTCCCCCGATTTCGGTGAACCCCAGAACTTGAAAGTCCCAGCAGAAGCCGCAGTTTTCCTTTCTGACCCCACCACAGCGAACCCAAAGCACGAATCCAAAAGAATAGAGACGAATCGAGCCAATTCCAACAGAGGAATCCGGCCGGCTGCGAAATTCTCCCTGAGGCGGAAAAGATGAGAAAGTCGTCCCACTCCAACCAATCAGGTTAGAGGAAATCTTGGCACACCCCCTTCCCGCCAGCCAATCAGCATCTAGTTCGATGGGCCCGGCCCACTGACAGGGAAAACGCCTTTAAAATTTTATTAGTATAGCTTCCCACCCACCTCCCCCCCACCGTCATTCTAGGCCTTTCCACAAACTGCGGTCAAAAAAGGAAAACTGCATGTAACACTTTCAAAGCTTGTCAGTCTTTCGGTAAGAAGCGAAACCACAGACCTCTTAAAACAGTGATACTAAGAGGGACAGGGACAGGGACAGAGAAACGAGGGTTCTATAGGGAGGTTTCTATAGGGAGAGAAAACTATAACTCCCAAGGGCCTTTGCGCGGACTACGCGCGCCCCGAGCAAGAGGGCGGACCAGCGTAGGTAAGAGGCTGAGGGTCACAAGGGTGCTCTAGGACTTCCTGAAGTGGGCGGGACTTGAGGTGGGCGGGGCGGTGGCCACCTCGGCTCTCCCGCTTTGTGGCCTCCTCCTTCGGCGTCAGCCGCCAGAGACGTCGGAGGGGGCGTGGCCCGCGCGGAGGCTGGTGGGGGTGAGAGCGCCGCGGGACGTGGGTGATGCGTCTCCTTCCAGCTCAGCGGTGTGTGAGGTGTCGCGGCTCCGCTGGCGATTGGCTGTTGAGAGGCGAGTGCGCAGC
>NW_011494861.1:115181-120966 GCF_000754665.1 Bison bison bison
ATCTTGGCCTCGGCAGTGGCAGGTGCAGGGAGGATGTGCCGCCTTCTGGCAGGGGGAAGAAGGAGGAGAAGATGAAGAAGTACCGGCGTGCCTTGGCCCTGGTCTCCTGTCTCTCTCTGTGTTCCCTGGTCTGGTGAGTAGCCGCGACCACACGGGACTTTCCCTTGAGGGGAGACGGGGCAGGGAGCGGCCCGAGTCACACCCCCAAATTATCCTGGCTTTTGGGGTGCGGGTCTCCGAGGCGCCTATGAGGCAACAAACACATTACTCCGTGACTTCCCGGCGGACTGGCCTGGCAGCACTGTGTGTGGAGGTTTTCATGGTGCATTTTGGAATTTACAGAGTCTTAAGTGGCAGAGGAAGCGCCCAGGTGCCTTTGTACCCAATTACCCTGGCCCTTGGCGATGGAGGGGTGTTTGGGTAGTGTTCAGATAGAGACTGGCTAAGTTGTTCGGGCTTAGTACCAGCCACTTGTTTTCATGGTGTGCGAAGGGCAGAAAGCGTGTCGGATGTGGCGTGTTCCCGATAGGCGATTTTAACAACGTGACTTGGGAAGGTGAGTAATGTACGAACAGTAGTTCTCCTGGCCCTTTTCTCTCCTGGTCTTTGCCTCGGATACTTTTGGGGTTGCTGTTCTTGGAAACTTTGGGGGGCGTTATGAAGCCCTTTTTCAAGGAGTAGATGATAAGCTGTTCAGTAGCTGAGTGTGTCTTAGGTGTAGTGTGCACGGGTGTTTCTGATCGTGTGCCTCGGATAATGTCCCTTAGTAATAGAAGGATAAGCCCTGCATTTTGAAGGCGGGAAGAGTGCTTTGTCTATAAGTTTCTGTATGGAGTTTCTGTTAATCCCTGGCACATTTGGGTTTTTGGGGAGGAGCAGAGAAAGCTAGCTTATCAGTCAAAGGATCGTTACCATTGCACTTGAAAAATCCCTTCTGTACTCCGAGGGGATTTCTTCAAAGCTGTGTGATGTTTGCTGATTAAACAGGTGCTTCTTCAGTCAAAGTGATTTGCTGTTACATTAAAATCTAGGTAAACTAAGTTTCTTGTTTAGCTTATTTCCGCAAAACACCAACAGTTGTTTTTCATTAATGTGGGGTGTCTAACGGATTCCAAAGACACTTAAGTTGTACCAGAAAATAATAGATAAATAAGAAAAGAAAACACTTGCCTGGCTGAAGAATTTTGAGTGGTAGGTTGATAGACGTTTTAGAGAACAAGAAATTTGACCTTTTTGACATTTACTCTCAACCCTTTAGCAAGACCAGTGTTATCTCATCTTAATACTTATCAGCATCACGTTGGGTACAAAAAGTGCTTTTAGGAAGTGAGTACACTCACTCATTTTAAATTTAAATTTGTACGTGAGAGAGGGAAACCTTGTATTCATAACCACTTCTTTCTTTTGGCTGTTTAGTTGTAGGTTATGTGTTTTTTCTCTTTCTCCCTGATCTTGCCCATCTTTAGACCATGTTGTTATTCTTCTTTACTTTGTGAAATGGTTTAGGGCAAAGAGGTTACACTTTTCATTCACATTTAAAACACACCAGGATCTCTGATTTTTTTCTTTTTTAAGTTGAAATATACCTGACATATAACATTGTGTAAATTTCAGTTGTAGAACATATTGATTTGATACATTTACATATTGTAATATGATTACCATTGTTGAAATAGTTAAGCACCTCTATCGTATTACATAGCCATTTCTTCTTGTGGGAATAGTTAAGATCTAGTCTCAGCAAGTTGATAATTATCATAAAATAGTGTTGTTTATACTAACTATTCAGTGGTCTTCAGGACTAACTTATCTACCAGTTGCAAGTTTCTACCCTTAAATGGAATTGAAAAAAAATTGATTGGTGGCAGTGAAATCAAGCATTTTAGTGTAATTTTAAAAATCATTTGTGGATTTATAATAACTGTGCTTCTATTATTTTGTTTAATTTCTGGCTGTCTTTTGCTTAAGCTAATCTCAATATGGTTTCTCATCTTGATTCATTAGAAATAGTAATGAGCTCATGACTTGTTGTTCATTTGGTCAGTCATGTTCAATTCTTTGCGACCCCATAGACTGCCAGCACATCAGGCTTCTGTCCTTCACTGTCTCCTGGAATTTGCTCAGACTCATGTCCATTGAGTCGATGATGCCATGACTTGTTAGGGGAAAAGAAATCAGTTGGCCTATTGAAAACAATAGTCATAAAGTTCTGTAAAGTTTGTTGACTTTCACAATGAAAAGTGGATATTGAGGGTTTAAGTAGTGCAAAATTTAAGAAGCTTTTGTTTAAGAAACAACTGAGTTAGTTTGTTTTGAGATTTGTTTGCACTGCCAAATTCAGAGAGATTTTAATTGCTCTTTACTGAAGCGGTTGGGAAGGCATTAAAGTAGAATATTAAGGCTTGAGAATTTTTTGGAAGGGTCATGATGAGATCAGGAAGAGGAGTGGTGTATGGTGTGATTGGTAAAGAGACTTTTCTTCCTTGGGAAATTGGAATAATGAAATTAAGTCACTGACTCACCTGGCGATCTGGTCCTTGCTACAGTCTGGTCTGTTAGGTCATTTCTCAACATCTCCATTCTCCCTTAGCTTGATGCCATTGTAGGGTTCAGCAGGTTTTGCAAAACAGTCATTTTTGTCTTTGTCATTCATAAAGTGTTGCAAGATTTTGTGATTCTTTTCTTTTTTAAGTTGTATCATTTTGTAGATTTTTGAGTGCTATATGTTTATACTACAACACTCTAGTTTCTAAATTTCCAGCCTCCTCATCCTACCAATATTACTGCATTTTATAACCACCTTATTTATATTGTCACATATTTACAGATCTTGATTATGTCTCCTCTCTCCTTTTGTCTTTCCAGCCTGGCGTTCTAACCTTAGATTACTTTCACAGAAGACCCATCCAATCTTTATTATTCATTCTGATTGCTATTTTTTTCCTTTTTTCATACTTTTGTGTGATTATCAAGTAGCACAGAGTATTTTAGGCATAAATGTACTATAACATCAAGAATAATTATGATAGCTATTATTTATTGTCAGCTGCCTCTTTGTCAAACCTGTGGTGTATACTTTGTACATTTTAGCGCTTTTAATCTTCAGCACCTTTAATCTTCACAACCACCCTATGTGTATTATTGATAAATTAATTTTACATTTTATAGTTGAGGAAATAGAGAAGTAACTTGGCTAAGGCAAAGCAACTATTAAGTTCTGGAGCTTGGATTTGAACCTAGGCTGCCTGATTCATAGGATCCTTGATTGCTGTAATCCTTTGACTATGGGCTAGAAAGCCTATATTGTAGTTATGGCTCCATCACATAATAGATCTGTGTCCTTGGACATGTTTTGTGGTGTCTTTGAATCTTATTTCTTATATCCTAAAAGTGGGAAAACTAATTCGTTCACAGCCCACAGGGTTGTTAGGATGATAATATGAGAGAGAATATATATGATAGATCTTTGTAACATAGTAAGGGTACATTATCTATATATTTCACCATAAACTCATTCAACAAAGGTTTTTTGCTCATTATGCTCATTATGTACCAGATGTTGTTACTGGCATTGAAAACCTGAAAATAGGGTGACCAACTTATCCTGGTTTTAGCAGTAAAAGCCCCAAGTCCCAGGAATCCTCTGTGTTAGTTTCCTATTGCCCCTGTAACAAGTTACCAAAAGTTTAGTGACTTAAAAACAACATACATCTATTATCAGTTTTGTGGGTCAAAAGTCCAAAATAAGTCTTAACTGGGCTAAAGTCAAGGTGTCAGCAGGCCTGGTTCCTTGAGACTCTAAGGGGAAGAATCTACTTCTTGACTTTTTCAGCTTCTTGGGTCTGCTTGCGTTCTGTTGATCGCCATTCAAAAAAGGAAAAAAAAAAACAAAAAACACTTGCCTTAAGTGGTAGATATTCAGATTTTTTTGTGTCCTCCCCTCATCAGAAATTAAAAGATGCTTACTCCTTGGAAGGAAAGTGATGACCAACCTAGACAGCATATTCAAAAGCAGAGACATTACTTTGTCGACAAAGGTCTGTCTACTCAAGGCTGTGGTTTTTCCTGTGGTCATGTATGGATGTGAGAGTTGGACTGTGAAGAAAGCTGAGCAGCTAAGAATTGATGCTTTTGAACTGTGGTGTTGGAGAAGACTCTTGAGAGTTCCTTGGACTGCAAGGAGATCCAACCAGTCCATTCTGAAGGAGATCAGCCCTGGGTGTTCATTGGAAGGACTGATGTTGAGGCTGAAACTCCAGTACTTTGGCCACCTCATGCGAAGAGCTGACCCATTTGAAAAGACTCTGATGCTGGGAAAGATTGAGGGCAGGAGAAGGGGACGACAGAGGATGAGATGGTTGGATGGCATCACCGACTCAATGGACATGGGTTTGGGTGGACTCCGGGAGTTGGTGATGGACAGGGAGGCCGGGCGTGCTGCGATTCATGGGATCACAAAGAGTCGGACACGACTGAGCGACTGAACTGAACTCATCAGAAAAATATTGTGTGTATAGCTTTATTATGTACTTAGTTGTTTATAAGATTTATACATGTGCAAATATGGCATTAGTATATTTATATACTAATAGTGTACGTAATAAGTGACACAAATTAGGTGGTTAAGAAAGGTGAGAAGGAAAATAATCTTAATACTTTGTTAACAGACCTTTTTGTTCTTATTTAAAAAGTAATAATTTGGTGAGAGTTGTGTAATTGACTGACTAGATTATTTTGCATCATAATGGGGATGAAAAATAGCTTGTACTTAGCCCTGCGATTTTGTTGTTGGCTTATGCTTGCCTTACTATTATCTTGGTGGGAATTTTTTTCAGAGCCACTTCTCCATGTTGTGAGAGTCAGTTTAGTTAAAACTAAATAAGTTAATCCCCGAATCTGCTTCATTGGGCACATGTAAATGACATTACATCACAATATGCTGGAAGTAAAATATATTTTATGGTTTACTGTTTGTGGAATTTTCATTCTTTCCTTCACTTTCAGACTGTATAGTCTCTGCTGTTATGACTGGCTGACCTTTAGATGGAGTGTGAATCCTTATATTAATCTTGGTAAAGCTAAATAAATTAAAAGTTAACTTTTTTTTAGAGCATTTTTAGGTTCATAGCAAGATTGAGCAGAAGGTACAGAGATTACCTTTAATACTTGATCTCTGTCTCCACCACATGCAGAATTTCTTCTATTATCAGCATCTCCCACCAGAGTGGTTTAATTTATTTAAGACTAAAAAAGTCAATTTTTTTTCTTTTTGCACCGAAAAGGATCATTTGGAGGCGCTCATATTTAGAGCTAATAAGAGAGGAGCCTGACATTTAAACGATTCTCATACATTTGACAGATAGTTACAAAAAATAGTTTAAAAGGTCTTTAGGAACTCGAAGGGAAGACTTTGTATTCTATAATAGATATGGTCTATCTCTAGCTGTGTGTCCTGGGACAAGTTAGCTCTGTGAGCTTCAGTTCTCATCCATAAAATGTTTTGAGAATGGTGAAGTGGCAGTCACAGTAGGGGAGAGTTGATAGATAACCTAATTCAGAGTAGTCTGTTTTGTTGGCCTTTTTGGCCTTAGTATTAATAGTAATTTTTCTGAGGGTATGTCACCTAGTTTTCATTGATTTAAGAGGTTTATTGCTTGGTTTGTAATTTTGTCTCTGTACCCTTTATTTTGCGTTTTCTCTGACAGTTTTGCTGGTTTCTTGCTCATTTGTTAATATGCATAAGTGAGCAGAAAAATAAGAAACTTAATTTTTTTTTTGCTTATTT
>NW_011494861.1:121066-123312 GCF_000754665.1 Bison bison bison
TAGAAATTTCCTTGGGGAAAAATTTTTCCTTGAAAAATCCCTACTCTGTCTTTAATCTGGAGATTTTTTTCCCTATGTTTTGTTTCTATAACTCTTTAAAGACTCTAAATCTGCTTTTCTGAATCAAATAATATTCAAAATAAGTAAAATAATAAAATAACCCTTCTTGTCCAAATCATTGATGACTTTAAAAAAAAGTCTGTCTTGTTCTGGGAATGAAATGTTCAGCATGGCGAGTGTACGTAATGATAATGTATTGTATGTTTGAAAGTTGCTGAGAGAGTAGATCTTAAAAATTCTCATCACAAGAAAAAGCATTTATACTAGTGATGATGGATGTCAGCTAAACTTTTGTGGTGATCGTATTGCGATAAATACTAATATTGAATCATATTGTACACCTGAAACCAATATAATGTTATATGTCAGTTATATCTCAGTAGAAAAAATTAAATACTTTCTTATGGAACTTTATGTGAAAAAGTTTGGGAAGAAAGTTTATTTTTAGTCTGGGATATACATTCCATAGAAAATGTCTGGTACTTAAAAGAGGTCTTGGGTTGTTAAAAACAGTGTCAGATCCCTTCAGACAAATGAGATGAAACCAGATTGCCTAAATAGGAAAAAGTCTGTGAAAGAAGGTGTATGATGTCTTTGTGTAAAAGCTGAACACGTGTTTTCAGTAAAAAAAATATAAATAATTTACTTATAATATCCTTTGGAATTATTTTTTAAAGAAGTGGATGTATTTCATAATAGCCTCTTTAGATTATTAAACATCCGAGGATGTATTGGAATAGATGCAAGTAGTAGACAGTAAAAAATGTCTTGGCAGACACTGAAAAAAACAAAAGATGTCAGCACCAAACTTACCTTTGGCTGTTGGTTATTTCATTTTTCAACTGTTCATGTACTCTTTAAAGTATCTTTCACTTTCTCAACAATCTGAATAGAGAAATGAAGCTGCATGTATACCTAATAGTCTAGTGCTTTTTAATGAAAGGAAAGAGATAAGTTTACTAAAAATTTAAGTGCTTTATTATTCTCTCAAGTCATCTTTATGTAGAAACATTTGTATATTTGAAATACGTTAGTGAGAAACTCAATACCTTTTGTTGGAAACCTGTACATGTTGCAGATGGTACTTCAGTGCCAGGTGTAGTTCACCTGTTTTGTTTTCAAGGCTGTATTTTAAGTAGTTTAAGAAAATAAAATTGTACATGTCTCAAGGGAATGAAAATTGCTTTTGAGTATTTGCAGTATATCAGTCCTTTGGTATACATTTGTTTCATAAATGCTGAGTTTTTTGAAAGAAAATTTGATTTTATTTTTAGGACTTCATTTTTGTAATGACTCAGTTAAAAATTATTTTATATTTTTTGTAAAAGTAACACTTTGTTAGAAAATGTTTTGTAGCATTGACATAGCTCATAAATACTAAGTTTATTTTGTATTTCTTATTATGGAGTATTTGAAATCAGTAACAGGAGAAAATGTGTAAAGTGCTTAAAACAGTGCTTTGCTCTTAGTAAGCCCTGTTCTTATTATTCACTCAGTCTGGATACTTTGGCAGAAGTTGGATCCTAGGCTGAGGTATCAGAGTTCAGAAACAGGAATCCATATGTTTGTTCAAAATATTATTTGGTTGCCAACAATATATTGGATGTGGTGGGGGTTGCTGAAGAAGCAGGAGACTTGAGCTCTGCCCTGAGGAGTATACAAGTTGATGTCAAAGTATACAAAGATACTGGTATAGTGAAAATGGCATGAAACCAAGTTAGAGCTTGATTGTAATCCTTTCCTTCCTGTATTAACAGTGAACCTTTTTGGGTACTTATTTTTGTTCTAAGTGCTTTATCCGCACTAACTCATTTTGACTTTATTAAACTCTTTTTGAGATAGTCACCACATTTTAAAGAGACTAAGAAAGGCATGGAAAAATTAACCAACTTGCCAAAATTATCTGTAAGCAATGAACTGGAATTTAAGTAGCCTTTGAATCTGAGCCTGTGCTCTTAAGCACTACCCTGTGCTATGTGGAGGCTGACAGGTGGCCTTAGGCAAGTTTCTTTACCTTTTCTTTGTCAGTTTTCTTATCTAAAAAATGAGGCTGACTGGATTCACTCAATGAGGAATGAATATTGAAATTACTCATTCATGAAGCTTTAAAAAAAAGTGCCTAAGCCACTTACCTTGGAAGTTTGCTAAGTTTGGAATATTCTTTTGTGTGTTCCAGTAGTTACTAC
>NW_011494861.1:123412-128960 GCF_000754665.1 Bison bison bison
TGCACTTTTAACATTCTAAGGTACCTGATTTGAGCATTGGTGAACAGTACAAAAAGCTGAGTTGGTTAGTAGGGGCTTGAAGAGAAAAACTGGACAGGAGTTGTCAGGTAAGACTTCGTTTTAAGAGAAATGACGTCTGTGGTTTATAAAACTTGGCTTCTGTGGAATACAGGCGCTTTACAGACTGAAAGAAGATAGACTGGTGCTACTAAGATGAACAGTGGCCTTTCCCTAGTTTGCATGTGTGTGTGCTTCTGCTTGCCTGCCTTCAGTGGGCAGACAGTACTTAATTGTCAGGAGAAATGAGAAAGAGTTGTGGGTAAAGGAGACAGTGTACTTGATATGGGTGGAAATGATAGTAAGCAGACAAACCAAGGAAATAAAGTCATTCCTTGGTATTTGTGGGGGATTGCTTCCAGGACCCTACCTCGATGTTTAAGTCTGCTTTGTAAAATGGCATAGTCACTTTGCCCTCTGTATAAACGGATTTGGAACCTGTGGATGCAGAGGGCCAAATGTTTTCTGGAGATTATGATGGGTTTTGCAAGTTAAATCAAGGAGTTAGGCACCGAAGATCCAGCAAGAGAAGTGGTGTTTGGAGACTATTATTTTGACATCATTACTAGATATTTCTCAGAGAAGAACGGCTGGAGGGATGAATACTAAATGAAAAGCAATTGGAATAGTTGAAGTTTGTCATAACAAGGACTTAACTTGGCAGTAGAGATGAAGAGGATGTGTTGAACAGAGGTTTTGAGCAAGTCAGTGATAGGTTTGGTGATAGGTTGGCAATGCAGTAGAAACAGCATTGGGCTATGATTCAAAGGAACTGGGTTTTGGTTTGCCTCTGACCAGCTCTTGGTTTTTGATACTGCCTTTCTGTCATCTATCTCAGTGTCAAAAGATGTTTACTGAGGCTTCTGTTTGCTGTGTTTGGCAGGATTCTGGTGGACAAAACAAAGTAGCTGCTTTCTTGGAGCTGACCATGGTTGAGAAAATAAATTCTAGGGTCTAAAATTATGAATCTGAAATAAAGTTCAAAGAGAGGAGTGAAGTTTTTCCTTTTAACTTGGGCAACTAGAGGAATTGGAGGTGTTAAAAAAGAATTAGAGTTGCAAAGAGTTTTAAAAGAGAAGGAGCTTTCGGTTGAGATGAGTAGAATATCCGAGTGGAGACGTTTTATTAGTGAAATTCTGTCAGTCGTGTCTTACTCTTTGCGGGCCTATGGATGATACAGTCCATGGAATTCTCCAGGCCAGAATACTAGAGTGGGTAGCCTTTACCTTCTCCAGGGGATCTTCCCAACCCAGGGATCGAACTCAGGTCTCCTGCAGTGCAGGCTGATTCTTTACCAGATGAGCCACAAAGGAAGCTACAAGGGAGATGTTATATAGGCACTTAAATACAGACTTCAGTAAAGACGACACTTTGGCTGGAGCTGTTCTTGTAGAGGGGATCATTTAGGAAACAAAATCTTTTGACTGAACATGGACTTGCTGCAGATACTTAGAACAAAGAAAGGTGACGAGCAAACTAAGGCTCTGAAGAGAAGGAAGAAACTAGGGAAAGAAGTTTAATGAGGTCAGAAATAGAAAAGTCTCAGATAGCCTGAGAAGCTTGAAAATTGAGAAAAGGACCTTGTTTTCAAAAGAGAGAGGTGATTGATAAACTTTTGTGAGCAGAAATAGAAAATATTTGGAGAGAGGTAGGTGTGAGTTCATACACATTTGTTTGGCAGCCAGAAGGAATGCAAGAGGTTGGAGTAGCTTCCTGTATGCTTCAAATTATCCAACCCATTTTCATCTGAGGTTGATTTGCTTCAAAGTATCCAACCCGGTTCTATCTGAGGTTGATTGAATCCAAAGATGCTGAGGGCCTCCTGCAAGGGACGTGAGCATCCATGGATTTTGGCATCTAAAGAGGGTCCTAGAACCAAGATACCTAGACAACTGTTTTCACTACTTTGGAATTTGATAAATGAAAGACGATGAGAAGGACAGCAGCTGATAGCAACTGCTGCCATATGAATGCATATTCTATGCCAGACTAAGCATTGCACAGATAGATTCAGGGGATGAGGTTTGATAGACAGAGTGCCTGCAGAACTATGGATGGAGGTTCGTGACATCGTATAGGAGGCAGTGATCAAAACCATCCCCAAGAAAAAGAAATGCAAAAAGGCAAAATGGTTGTCTGAGGAGGTCTTACAAATAGCTGAGAAAAGAGAAGCGAAAGCCAAAGGAGAAGAAGAAAGATAAACCCATGTGAATGCAGAGCTCCAAAGAATAGCAGGGAGAGATAAGAATGCCTTCCTCAGCAATCAGTGCAAAGAAATAGAGGAAAATGATAGAATGGGAAAGACTAGAGATCTCTTCAAGAAAATTAGAGATACCAAGGGAACATTTCATGCAAAGATGGGTTCAATAAAGGACAGAAATGGTATGGACCTAACAGAAGCAGAAGGTATTAAGAAGAGGTGGCAAGGATACACAGAAGAACTATACAAAAATGATCTTCATGACCCACATAACCATGATGGTGTGATCACTCACCTAGAGGCAGACATCCTGGAGTGCAAAGTCAAATGAGCCTTGGGAAGCATCACTACGAACAAAGCTAGTGGAGGTGATGGAATTCCAGTTGAGCTATTTCAAATCCTAAAAGATGATGCTGTGAAAGTGCTGCACTCAATATGCCAGCAAATCTGGAAAACTCAGCAGTGGCCACAGGATTGGAAAAGGTCAGTTTTCATTCCAATCACAAAGAAAGACAATACCAAAGAATGTTCAAACTACTACCTAGGTGTACTCAATCTCAAGCTAGCAAAGTAAGGCTCAAAATTCTCAAAGCCAGGCTTCAACAGTACGTGAACTGAGAATTTTTCATATGTTCAAGCTGGATTTAGAAAAGGCAGAGGAACCAGAGATCAAATTGCCAATATACCGCTGGATCATAGAAAAACCAAGAGAATTCCAGAAAAACATCTACTTCTGCTTCATTGACTACGCTAAAGCCTTTTACTGTGGATCATGAGAAACTGTGGAAAATTCTTCAAGAGGTAGAAATACCAGACCAACTTAACTGTCTCCTGAGAAATGTGTATGGAGGTCAAGAAGCAACAGTTAAAACCGGACATGGCACAATGGACTGGTTCCAGATTGGGAAAGGAGTATACGTCAAAGCTGTATATTGTCACCCTGCTTATTTAACTTATATGCAGAATAGAAAGTGAAAGTGAAGTCGCTCAGTCGTGTCTGACTCTTTGCGACCCCATGGACTGTAGCCCACCAGGCTCCTCAGTCCATGGAATTTTCCAGGCAAGAGTACTGGAGTGGGTTGCCATTTCCTTCTCCAGGTGATCTTCCCAACCCAGGGATTGAACCCGGGTCTCCCGCACTGCAGGCAGACGCTTTACCATCTGAGCCAGCAGGGAAGCAGGATACATCATGTAAAATTCTGGGCTGGATGAAGCATAAGCTGGAATCAAGATTGCCAGGAGAAATATCAATAACCTCACATATGCAGATGATACCACTTAATGGCAGAAAGCAGAGGAAGTAAAGAGTCTCTTGATGAAAATGAAAGAGGAAAGTGAAAAATCTGGCATAAACTCAACATTCAAAAAATGAAGATCATGGCATCCAGTCCCATCACTTCATGGCAAATAGATGGGGAAACAGTGGAAACAGTGACAGACTTTATTTTCTTGGGCTCCCAAAATCACTGCAAATGGTGACTGTAGCCATGAAATTAAAAGACACTTGCTTCTTGGAAGAAAAGCTATAACCAACCTAGACAGCATATTAAAAAGCAGAGACATTGCGTTGTCGGCAAGAGTCCATCTAGTTAAAGCTATGGTTTTTCCATTAGTCGTATATGCATGTGAGAGTTGGACTATAAAGAAAGCTGAGTGCTGAAGAATTGATGCTTTTGAATTGTGGTGTTGGAGAAGACTCTTGAGAGTCCCTTGGACTGCAAGATCAAACCAGTCAATCCCAAAGGAAATCAGTCCCGAATATTCATTGGGAGGACTGATGCTGAAGCTCCATTAGGACTTTGGCCACCTGATGCGAAGAACTGACTCATTAGAAAAGACCCTGATGCTGGGAAAGATTGAAGGGAGGAGGAGAAGGGGGCGACAAAGGATGAGATGGTTGGATGGCATGACTGACTCAGTGGATGTGAGTTTGAGCAAGCTCCGGGAGTTGGTGATGGACTGGGAAGTCTAGTGTGCTACAGACCATGAGGTTGCAAAGAGTGGGACACAACTGAGCAGCTCAGCTGAAGCATTGCACATGCATTATTTCATTTTCCTGTTTTACAGTGTTTATATTGAGACTTACAGCTTTTGTAATTAGTTTGTCCAAGAGAATGCACATAATAAAAGGGGGAACCTAGGATGTAAGAGTTGGTTTATAAAGAAGGCTGAGCACCAAAGAATCGATGCTTTTGAATTGTGGTGCTAGAGAAGACTCTTGAGTCCCCAGGACTGCAAGGAGATCAAGCCAGTAAATCCTAAAGGAAGTCAACCCTGAATATGCATTGGAAGGACTATTGATAAAGCTCCAATACTTTGGCTACCTGATGCGAAGAACTGACTGTTTGGAAAAGACCATGATGCTGGGAAAGACTGAAGGAGAAGAAGGGGGTGGCAGAGGATGAAATGGTTAGATAGCATCACCATTTCAATGGACATGAATTTGAACAAACTCTGGTAAATAGTAAAGGACAGGGAAGCCTGGAGTGCTGCAGCCCATGGGGTCACAAAGAGTTGGACAGGCCTTAGTGACTGAACAACAACACGTTTTGACTCTGAGGTCCATGCCCTAGCCACTACACTACAAAACTTTGTCTCTTGGGGCTGTTATCTAAATCAAGGGGTAAACATTGCCCCTCCTTTGTGGTAGTTCTTATATTTGTATCTGCAGTAACTAGCCTTAATAACATGATCGGTTCTTAAGAGAATGGATTAATGTTATTTTCTCACCTTTCTTTTCATTTATCTGTTGACTAGAGAATATGACATGGGAAATGTAGCGGTACAAAGATGATAGGCTTTGGAGAGATCTAGATTGGTTGAGTGACTTTTGACCAATTAACTTCTGAGGTTAAGTTTCTTTATTTGTAAAAGTTAAATTAATATTTTAATGTAAACAGCTTGACACATTAGAGAAAGACTGTGTTCTCTTCTAGAGACATCAGATACTTAGGATCAGATTGGTCATACTCAGTTTATGCTACATTCTTTATAGGTCCCCCTTTTTCCCTCCACTTTACATCATTACTCTTTTATAGTCTATCTTCATTTTCGCTTCTATCTCCCCCATGTTGGGCATTTACCCTGGAGTATATTTGATGTGTTTTTCCAGTTAATCGTCATGTATTTACTTAGATTTCTGATTTCTTCCAAAACTAATGTTTTGTTTATATGTTTTAAAATTTGCGTAAATGGTATAATGCTATTAATCTCATTCTTTTTCCTATTTCCTTCTACCTAACACTTAAAAAAAAAAAAAAAAAAAAAAAAAAAAAAAAAATTTTTTTTTTT
>NW_011494861.1:129060-148587 GCF_000754665.1 Bison bison bison
AAAAAAAAAAAAAAAAAAAAAAAAACAACTAACTTGTTTTAGTTACTGGAGTCACCGTTATGTGAATTCTGCATAGTGTGACAGATGCCTCAGGAAGGGCTGATGTCATTTATTCACTGAGTATTTATTGAGCCCTTTGCATGTATGCTGCTTCTAAAGAGAGACTTTATACCAACAAATGCATTTGGGAGTATTTTGTTCCATTTGCTTATCTTTTGCTGTCCTAATACTATAGACTAATTAGAGTGGTTTTGTGATAAATCTTCATTATCTGGCAAGGTGAACCACTTTCCTTTGCTTTTTTTGTCAATATAGTTATTCTTAGATAAGTTCTTCCATATTTAGAACATCCTTCAGGTTATTTTCTCTAGGATTTTCTTAAAAATTTTTTTTTAGTTTATATGGGAGTATATAGTAAATTTACAGTGTTGTGTCAGTTGCAGGCATACAGCAGTGATTTAGTTATGCATATACATGTATCTATTTTTTCTCATTTTCTTTTCCCACATAGGTTATTACAGTGTATTGAGTAGAGTTCCCGGTGCTATATGGTAAGGATCCTTCAGGTGTTTTGATAAGAATTATATTGGAGTGCTGAAGTAGTTCAGGGAGAATTGCTGTCTTTACTTTGCTGTCAACAGCACTCCATCTATGAACGTACTAGATCTTCAGTTGTCTCTTCATTTTGTGGTCGTTATTAGAGTTAACATTTTTTCCTCTGTAAATGGTTGTGTAGTTTTTAAGGTTAATTTCTAAATTATTTTAAAAAATTGTTACTGATAATGGTTTATTATCTATCTTGTTATTAGTGGGGAGGAAAATATTGACTTTATTGCTTATTTTTTAAATTGAAATAATTTACATACAGCTAAGTGCACATGTTGTCAACTGTATAGTTGGATCAGTTTTGACAAATACATACATCTGTGTAACTCACACCCATCAAGATGCAGAGCATTTCTATCACTCCAGAATGTTTTCTCATGTCGCATTCTACAGAATTCCCTGAAGCAACTGACGATTTGATTTCTATCACCATGGGTTAGTTTTGCTACTTCTGGAAACCTATTTAAATAGAATTAATACAGTATTTATTCTTGTGTCTGACTTCTTTCACTCAAGTGTAATGTTTCCAAGATTTATCCATCTTATTTCATTCATTTGTAATTCATTCCTTTTGATTGTGAGAACTAGTATAATACATTGTATGAATATACTACAGTTTATTTATATTCTCCTGTTGTTGAACATCTGGACAGCTTCCAGGTTTTGGCTATTAGGAGTAAAAGCTACTGCGGACGTTTTTGTACATACAGTTTTCATTTCTCTTAAGTATGTAAAAGTGGAATTGCAAGTACTGAAACAGATGGATATCCTGTGCTTCTGGAGATAGTACCCTGAGAAAGACACATTGCTTATGAAGGATTCCAGCCAGGAATATATAACCTGAATCTGGTCATGATGAAGGGTAAGACAAACCTCAAAAAAGGACCATGGTATTCATGGTCAACAAAAGAGTCCGAAGTGCAGTACTTGGATGCAATCTCAAAAACGACAGAATGATCTCTGTTCGTTTCCAAGGCAAACCATTCAATATCACAGTAATCCAAGTCTATGCCCCAACCAGTAACGCTGAAGAAGCTGAAGTTGAATGGTTCTATGAAGACCTACAAGACCTTTTAGAACTAACACCCAAAAAAGATGTCCTTTTCATTATACAGGACTGGAATGCAAAAGTAGGAAGTCAAGAAACACCTGGAGTAACAGGCAAATTTGGCCTTGGAATACGTAATGAAGCAGGGCAAAGACTAATATAGAGTTTTGCCAAGAAAATGCACTGGTCATAACAAACACCCTCTTCCAACAACACAAGAGAAGACTCTATACATGGACATAACCAGATGGTCAACACCAAAATCAGATTGATTATATTCTTTGCAGCCAAAGATGGAGAAGCTCTATACAGTCAACAAAAACAAGACCAGGAGCTGACTATGGCTCAGACCATGAACTCCTTATTGCCAAATTCAGACTTAAATTGAAGAAAGTAGGGAAAACCACTAGACCATTCAGGTATGACCTAAATCAAATCCCTTATGATTATACAGTGAAAGTGAGAAATAGATTTAAGGGCCTAGATCTGATAGATAGCGTGCCTGATGAACTATGGAATGAGGTTCGTGACATTGTACAGGAGACAGGGATCAAGACCATCCCCATGGAAAAGAAATGCAAAAAAGCAAAATGGCTGTCTGGGGAGGCCTTACAAATAGCTGTGAAAAGAAGAGAAGTGAAAACCAAAGGAGAAAAGAAAAGATATAAACATCTGAATGCAGAGTTCCAAAGAATAGCAAGAAGAGATAAGAAAGCCTTCTTCAGCGATCAGTGCAAAGAAATAGAGGAAAACAACAGAATGGGAAAGACTAGGGATCTCTTCAAGAAAATCAGAGATATCAAAGGAACATTTCATGCAAAGATGAGCTCCATAAAGGACAGAAATGGTATGGACCTAACAGAAGCAGAAGATATTAAGAAGAGATGGCAAGAATACACAGACCCAGATAATCACGATGGTGTGATCACTGACCTAGAGCCAGACATCCTGGAATGTAAAGTCAAATGGGCCTTAGAAAGCATCACTACGAACAAAGCTAGTGGATGTGGTGGAATTCCAGTTGAGCTATTCCAAATCCTGAAAGATGATGCTGTGAAAGTGCTGCAGTCTATATGCCAGCAAATTTGGAAAACTCAGCAGTGGCCACAGGACTGCAAAAGGTCAGTTTTCATTCCGATCCCAAAGAAAGGCAATGCCAAAGAATGCTCAAACTACTGCACAATTGCACTCATCTCACATGCTAGTAAAGTAATGCTCAAAATTCTCCAGTCAGGCTTCAGCAATATGTGAACCATGAACTTCCTGATGTTCAAGCTGGTTTTAGAAAAGGCAGAGGAACCAGAGATCGAATTGCCAATATCTGCTGGATCATGGAAAAAGCAAGAGAGTTCCAGAAAAACATCTATTTCTGCTTTATTGACTATGCCAAAGCCTTTGACTCTGTGGATCACAATAAACTGTGGAAAATTCTGAAAGAGATGGGAATACCAGACCACCTGATCTGCCTCTTGAGAAATTTGTATGCGGGTCAGGAAGCAACAGTTAGAACTGGACATGGAACAACAGACTGGTTCCAAAGAGGAAAAGGAGTACGTCAAGGCTGTATATTGTCACCCTGTTTATTTAACTTATATGCAGAGTACATCATGAGAAACGCTGGGCTGGAAGAAACACAAACTGGAATCAGGATTGCCGGGAGAAATATCAATAACCTCAGATATGCAGATGACACCACCCTTATGGCAGAAAGTGAAGAGGAACTAAAAAGCCTCTTGATGAAAGTGAAAGTGGAGAGTGAAAAAGTTGGCTTAAAGCTCAACATTCAGAAAACAAAGATCATGGCATCTGGTCCCACCACTTCATGGGAAATAGATGAGGAAACAGTGGAAACAGTGTCAGACTTTATTTTTCTGGGCTCCAAAATCACTACAGATGGTGACTGCAGCCATGAAATTAAAAGACGCTTACTCCTTGGAAGGAAAGTTATGACCAACCTAGATAGCATATTCAAAAGCAGAGACATTACTTTGCCAACAAAGGTTCGTCTAGTTAAGGCTATGGTTTTTCCTGTGGTCATGTATGGATGTGAGAGTTGGACTGTGAAGAAGGCTGAGCGCCAAAGAATTGATGCTTTTGAACGGTGGTGTTGGAGAAGACTCTTGAGAGTTCCTTGGACTGCAAGGAGATCCAACCAGTCCATTCTGAAGGAGATCAGCCCTGGGATTTCTTTGGAATCCCAGGAATGATGCTAAAGCTGAAACTCCAGTACTTTGGCCACCTCATGCGAAGAGTTGACTCATTGGAAAAGACTCTGATGCTGCGAGGGATTGGGGGCAGGAGGAGAAGGGAACGACAGAGGATGAGATGGCTGGATGGCATCGCTGACTCGATGGACGTGAGTCTCAGTGAACTCCGGGAGTTGGTGATGGACAGGGAGGCCTGGCGTGCTGCGATTCATGGGGTCGCAAAGAGTCAGACACGACTGAGCGACTGATCTGATCTGATTTAAAAATAAAAGGATTATGTCCTTCAAAAGTGTCAGTACCACATAAGATAAAGACTAAGAACTGTTCCAGGTTAAAGGAGGCTGAAGACACAGGACATGGTCTTAGACTTGATTCTGGGCTTGGGGTTGAGGAGGGGAGGGGGAGTGCTGAGAGGACACTACTGGGACATAGATTATTGTGTCAGTGTAACATTTCCTCAGATTGTTAATTGTAGTGTGGTTGTGTAAGAAAATATCCTTATTCTGAGGAAATACGTACAGAGATACTTCGAGATATATTACATGCAGTGGGGAAAGAGAGGGCCATGAACTTGCTGTGAGAATGGCAAATGATGGGACAAATGGGTCACAATAGGTAGAGAGGGTTTGCGGTTGTTCTTTTTACTATGTTGGCATTTCTTCTGAAAGCTTGAAATTATTTCCAAATAAAAAGTAGGGGGTAAAAGATTGGGATTTCCTTTTCTCTAGATAAGGTGTTGATTAATCCGCTCAAAATTTTTAAATTATTGTCAGTGATTTCCAATTTTTGTATACTTTGTCCCAGTTTTGTTATTTTTCTAGAAACATCCATGTCTTCTGAGTTTTCAAATATATTAGTATATATAGCTGTTAATATTTTATGATTTTAAAAAGTATGTCTTGCCTGTGGTTATTTCATGCTTTTAGAACATATTTTGTTAATTCATATCACCAACTCTCCTTTACCAGTTTTTCCAGAGGTTTGTCTTTTTAATATTTTCCTTGGAGAACCAACTTTTGGTTTTAATCTTTTGGTTTGGTTTTCTCTCAGTGATTTCTGTCCTTAAGAGTCTTCCTTTTTTCCTTAGGTTGAAACTGTCCTTTATCTTCTTGAGTTGAAAGAGGAGCTCTTTTGTGTTCAGTTTGTCTCCAGATATGCTCAGAAGGATAGCTTTCCTGCTGCTGTTTTACCTGCATCCTACCTACCAGTTTTGACCTGTAGTCTTCTGCTCTAATATTTTGTAATATGCCCTATATTTTCCTCTTTAATAAAAAATTATTCTGCTTTATAACTTAGTTTACAGGTTTTAGAAGGTGGTTAGCTTTTTCTATCCTAAATGACACTCAAATGCAAATTTTACAAGACTTTTAATTACATCTACTCTAAAAGTTAATACCTTTCCATATGAATGGTGAATCCATGCCACATTAGCGGGGTGGGGGCGGGGAGGTGACAAGAAGAGACAAGTGTCCTCTTATTTTCCAGATTCTATTTTTTGAGTTTGTGTGTTTGTGTGAGGGGGTGGTGGATGGGTGGTTGAGTTGGGGAGGTAGTGGTAGTGGTCGAGGCAGGAGATGGGGCTGATGGGAAGAGGAATGAAAAGTGATTGAATTTTGTTTCTGCTGTGTGCTGCAAAACAGTTCCCCTAAGAACCCTCATTAGTAAGTATTTGTTAAACACCTAATGTTTGCAGGTTTTGGCTATGTGGGGAGGGGCTAAAGTAGTTAGGGATATGAAATTGATTCTCAAAGAGTTTAAGTGTAAGACGATATACTTGGCTCACAATCAATTTAATCAATAGTAATAGAGTCTGAGGGGAGAGTGTCAGGGGCTCACAGGGGCTCCATTTATCTTGCTAGTTGTGATTTCTGGTGCTGAATTTCTTAAAACTTTTGAAAGTAATTTCATCAGGCTTGGGGTTTTTACAGTACAGTTTTTGAAAGTTGCTTCAGTAGTATGGAATCAGATCCATTTAGTCATGCAGCAAAGTGCCCTCAGCTATTTCAATGTGACCCAGTGATTCTTAATGATGGGGCATGCGTATCTAATTCACCTGGGAGAACTTGTTGACAGTAAAGAGTGTATTATAGAGTTTCATTGTTCTTCAGTGTAGTTGTGTTATTTCATTTTACTTTGGTGATTTAAAATTTCTTGACAGTTCTTAGTTGGTGATCATTTTTATCTATTTTAGGCTTTTTTCTTACACACAAAATTAAGGATATCTTTGCAGGTCTGTCTTTAATTAGCATCTGTCTTTATATAGGGACTGATATATTAGAGGTAAACAGTGATACTATTGATAAAGCTACTCTATAGCTTTATCAATAGGGTAGATAAGCTAATAATGTATTACATACTAATGTCAGGTATACTAGGGTTCTTCAGAGAAATAGAACCCACTTTATATGTAAAATGAGATGTTGAGTCACACGATTATGGAATCTGAGAAGTTCTACTGTCTTAAAGCTGGAGACTGAGGAAACACAGTGGTATAATTCAGATCAAGTCTGAACGCCTATTAACCAGTGAAGCAGAAGATACAATCCCAGTAAAAAGGCTAGACATGAGACGCCACAGCTCAGATAGTGAGGCAGGGGAAAAACGGGTGAATTCTTCTGGTCAGTCCCTTAAAGGATTAGATGATGCCCACTCATATTGGGGAGGACAGTCTACTGAGTCCACTGATTCATATCTTGTTGTTGTTGTTCAGTTGCCAAGTTGTGTCTGACTCTTTGCAACCTCATGGACTGCAGATTCCAAAGCTAATCTCGCCCAAAAAGCTCCTAACTTCAGATAATGGAATTTGATTATGTGATAGTAAAAATAAGTCTCATGAGATTTAATGTCTTTTGGCTGTCTTCACACTAACTGTGAATATTGGGATTTATATATACATATACACACGCAGAATTACTGATGATAAAAGTAGTATATGCTTGTAGTAGAAATTTAAAAAGTATAGAAAAGAATAAAGAAAATAAGGGGGCATAATCACCAAAATTCTAACACCCCTAGTTTTGAATATCTGAAACTTTTTGTTGTCCCAAATGTGTGTATATATACCTGACAAATACAACTACAAACACCCATGTGAGAAACAATGCAAAAATCTGTCAATAAAGAAATGTTTAATAAATAATGATATATCTGTATGACAATTTGAATAAGTAATATATTCTTATGGCTCAAAATTCAGAAGACTTAGAGTATTAAAAAGTGAAAAATATCCATCTATCCAGTCAATCAGTTTTCCACCCTGGAGGCAACCACGGTGGTGCTTTTTTCCCCTTTTGTTTTTAATTCTTTCAGAGAAATTTATGGACCTACAAGTGCCTTTAGTAAACATGTGCGCACATAGTAGCATACTATATGTGTATGTTGTTATGTACTTTGCTCTTTTATTTGATTTTAATTTTTATCAAAATGATGTAACAAAAAGTCAGGTAGCTCTACAAGGATTTTTGTTTATTTGCTTTTGCAAAGAAGTCAGTCCTTCATCCCTCTTTCCTCATTTTTCCTTTCCAAGGAAACCACTTTGATCTTTTACCTGATGAATTTTGTTTACTTCTTTGTCTCTAAAATAATTGTTTTAATGTCACTTTTAGGTATGTTACTGCAAATGATCAGATTCTCCTGGTAATGTAGTTCAGTCATAATTTGGATTAGATCAGTATTATGACTATAAATGATACAGCTGAGCCATGTGGTAAAACATGGTTACTTTTCCTTTTTCTGTTCTACTTTTCCATTTTCATGGGGCTAATATTTGACTTGTGTTTTCTTATTTTTCTCTTTAATTACAAATTATCTGCTAGTTGTGTAGATCTGTTCTTGAGATTTTCAGAGACTCCTCTAAGTTGTGCTGTTAATTCCGTCCTCCAAAAGAGGACTCTTCCAGAGCTTCTGATGACCTCCAGTTTAGTTTCGGTTGCCCTCTTTGTGTACATACAGCTGTCATCCATGAAATTCTCTTTGCAGTCACCCTGGGAATTCTCTTTTACTCTTTCATCTCACTACTATATTGTTGTAATTATTGTGGTTTCTTAGATGTCTAATTTCCCCACATTAAAATCTTATTGACTATTCTGTTTATATTGGAGAAGGCGATGGCACCCTACTCCAGTACTCTTGCATGGAGAATCCCAGGGACGGGGGAGCCTGGTGGGCTGCTGTCTGTGGAGTCGGACATGACTGAAGCGACTTAGCAGCAGCAGCAGCAGCATGCTGTTTATATGAACTTTAGAGTCAGTTTGTCTAATTTTTTTAACGCTTTCTTTTTTGCAACTTCAGTGTGTGGTTTTCAGATCTTCCATATAACTTTGAATTGTGTAAAACTGACTCTTTTTTTTTTTCAACTTAAAATAATATCAATTTCAAATATTTTTACTATTAAGAACACAGAACACATATGTGTGTTTGTGTAGAACATTTCTCGCTAAGTTTATATTTGGTATTTTATTGTTTCTATTATAAATGGGGACTTTTCTTCTGTTAACTCTTACAACTGGTGGTAATGATTTGAGTAGAGTATCTGTTGATTTCTTTCTTAATTTTATACCTGCTGCTACTGCTAAGTTGCTTCAGTCGTGTCCGACTCTGTGCGACCCCATAGATGGCTGCCCACCAGGCTCCCCCATCCCTGGGATTCTCCAGGCAAGAACACTGGAGTGGGTTGCCATTTCCTTCTCCAGTGCATGGAAGTGAAAAGTGAATTCGCTGTCTGACTCTTAGCGACCCCATGGACTGCAGCCCACCAGGCTCCTCCTCCATGGGATTTTCCAGGCAAGAGTAATGGAGTGGGTTAGGAATATTATTTTATACCCAAGTCTTCTTTTAACACTTTTTAGTTTTCCAACCATATAAACTCATTTGCAATTAATGATAATTTTACTGTATCCTTTCTCATTTTTATACTGCCTTTGTCCTCATATTATGTAATACTAGTGATAATGGACATTCTTGTCTTGTTTCAGATCTAAATAGGGGTATTTCAGTTTCTTCACTGATTATGATAGTGACTCTTAGGCTTATGTGTTATGCATGTACTATGTATTCCCCATGTTAAATATCTACTTATTACTATTTTATTAATTTCAACATCTTGATGCCTGCATAAATTTATCAAATGTCCTTTGGTGAGGATAATCTTGAGATTTCTTTTCCTTGGTATTTTTGCATAGCAAAGTAAATGTATTTTAAACCATTTTGGAATATCAGAGCTAAACTCTACTTGACCATAACAGTGGTGTGTTACATCTTTGGTATGCTAATGGAGATTTTTTCTTTTTTATTTTCTTCAGAACTTTTGTGTTTGATTCCATATGTATTATTAACCTATAGTACTTATATATATGTACTGTTTCCATTAATTTTTGATATCATTGTTACGTTCCCTATAAAATAATTTGGAAGCTTTACTTCTATACTTTGAAATAGTTTAGGTAGCTTCAGCATTATCTGTTCTTAAATATTTGGTAGAATTTAGAATATCAGTGGCATCTGGAGCTTTTGAGGAGGTTAGCTGTTTGTCAGCTTTCTCTGTTCTTTCTGTGATAATTGTCAGATACTCTTATTATTGTGAAGTATTTCCTGTTTTACCTTTGTGAGATTAATGATGCCTTACTTGGAGTGCTGATAACACTATATTTTTCTTAGGGTATTAAATAAAAAAACCTTTGTCTTATGTACATTTGTCTTCATCATTAAATTGTCAAATTGTCAAGAACATTAGGATAAGAACCATCTATTGTCTATTGCCTCAAATTCTAGTTCATGGTATGGAATATGTTGTTTTAACGACCTTACTTTTTTTTTTTTTTGATGGTGTCGGTGGATGTTTTACAGGCTTCCCAGTTGGCATGTGTGTTGTAAAGAGAGTTCTTCAGCTTCATCGTATTACTCTCAAGATGACAACTGTGCACTAGAAAATGAAGATGTACAATCCCAGAAAAAGGTACCTTAAATAAAGATGAAGTTGTAATTTGTGTATTAGCTTTCTGTCTTCTCAAAACATTTGGAATAAAAATATTTCAAAAATACTGTGACATTATTTTTGATGGAGATTTGTAATTTTCTTTGCTATACTTTGAGAAGTTACTTAGGTAATTCTGAAATTAACCTAAAAATATTTATTTATTTATTCTTATTGCTTGTGTTTGGAATATTGTAGTCCTACAGTATGGAGAAGGCAATGGCAACCCACTCCAGTACTCTTGCCTGGAGAATCCCATGGACAGAGGAGCCTGGTAGGTTGCAGTCCATGGGTGGCTAAGTCGGACACGACTGAGTGACTTCACTTTCACTTTTCACTTTCATACATTGGAGAAGGAAATGGCAACCCACTCCAGTGTTCTTGCCTGGAAAATCCCAGGGACGGGGGAGCCTGGTGGGCTGCCATCTATGGGGTTGCACAGAGTCGGACACGACTGAAGTGACTTAGCAGCAGCAGCAGCAGCAGTCCTACAGTAAGGAGAAAAATAGTGCCTGTTCAGAGAACTGAAAACTAGGACTTTCTTTTTAATACTTTAACTACTTAAAGTGTTTCTAAAGAAACCTGAGTCTTATAAATTAAAAACTATTAGAAATGAGAATTATAGAGAGCATCTGAAATGATTGGCTATGTACTTTGTTTCATACATTTGGGTAGAGTGAATAGACAGAGGCCAAAAAATCTGATGGTCTCTAAATAGTTTATTATTTTATCATTTTAAATGGTAAAAGGTGGTTATTGACTTCAGCTAGATTTGGCTCCTCCTCATCCCCCCCGAAAATCAATGTACTTATTTTAAATTAGAGGAATAATTTATACACACTGTAAGATATTCATCTTTGTATCCCCTTCCCATCCCCAAAGGAACCAAAATTTGCGTTTCTTATTAAAACACTCAGACCATTTTCTTTGGGTGTAGATACATCATAGCTCACAAATTAATGTTTTAATTTTTAGTAAAATGTCATAAATATTGCACAAGTTGACTTCCCCTCTTCCCCAGCAATATCTTGTGGATACCTTTGTATGTTACTGTATTATTTTGAATAGCTACATTTTTATTCCATTATATGGATGTGTTAAATTTAAGTACTTTTTTGATTGAGAGGCTCTCAGCTGTGTTTATACGTGCATGTTTGTGTCTGCATTTGTGTGTGTGTGTGATTGTGGATGCATAAACTTTAAATTATATGCTTGGGTGTTTTCTTTTTTTGGCATGATGTTTAGAATGGATTTATATTTCTGAGTTATACAGGATCTGTTTCAAGAATAGAGCAGTTAAAATTTTGAAGACTCTTGCTGGATACCTCTCCAAAAAAAGTGTGATTGTATGCTTCTATGCACAATCTGTAAGACTTAAAGCTAATCTCTTCTTTGATGAGAAATAAGACTTAAATGTTCAGAATGATTTAAGCAAAGCATTAAGGAAGGGGAAATAGACATTCTTTCAGTAAACATTTGGTTACCTATTATGTTCTTTACAGGGTTAGAATATGATGGATATGAACTTTGCTTTTATGAAACTTGTATGCTAGAATATACATTTAAAGACAATATATCTGAAATTCTAACTTAACAGTATCAAAAGAGATGACACAAAAAGCTATAAGCGTATATATTTACCAGATATTTACTGATCTTACTGTGTGTCTAACATACAGTGCTGGGTGGTAGGACTAAAGTGCGTATTAAGAAATCAAATGTAGTGTATGTTTGGAAGGCAGCTATGCTCATTACTATACCACTAGTGTACACATGTAGTATACATTTGAAGTGAAGCAGTACGGAGAGTAATACATGAAGGAAGACAATAAGCATGGAAACAAAATTATTAAAATCACAATCAAGTGTTTTGGTTGTATAGAAAGACAGTCTTAATATTGCTTCAGGACTATTTTGTGAAGCACTTTCATCAGTCGGCCTTTTCTTTGTTGCAATATAGGATGAAAGAGGGGGACCTGTCAATGCTGAATTATCGGGAAAAGTAGGTTCAAGCTTACCTGTTCCTCCAGAAGAAAACAAATTAAAAGATGATTACATTGTGAATGTACAGGTAAGATTTGTTGCTTTGATTTTTTAATGATATGGCTTTTCAAACCACTTTACAACATAGAATACATTTATTTGGTCAACATATTGTGTATTTTTTTTCCCCTTTCTTTTTGTGATACCATGCAACAGAATTACCAATGTAATAGTAAATGTGACCATTTTCCTTGTAGTATGGGTTTGGCTGTAAATCTTTCTTTTTAGGTTCATTTTGGCTCAGTATTATTTACCTTCTCTCAGGTTTTCAGCTGTCAGGGGACATTTTTTCTGACTTAAAGTATTTGTATGTAGAATACAGAATATTTTGATACCAAATTTTATCACTTAGTGTGGAATATTAATAAATAATCATTAATAGATTATGTTTTTTCCCCTTTTCTCTCATATTATATCCTAAGTATTTTTCATTTTGTATACCAGCTTTTATGAAATATGTAAAACTAGACCAGAGTGTAAGTTGATCAGAATGCTGATGCATCTGGAAACCATTTAATATCAGGAATAACTGAAGAAACTGGGGATGTTTGATCTGGAAGGAAGAAGGACTAAGGAAAAACTAAATATCTTAAATATTAACGAAAATAAATTTCAGCTTAAAAGGAGGGAAAATGCTCTTAAAAAAAACACAGCCAGAGTTATTTTATTGGGTTATCTAGGGAGATATAGTACATTGCATTTTAATGAATTTTGGAGGAGGTTTGGAAAAGATTTATGCATAAGAGTAAGGGAACAGTGATCTCTGTAGCCCTTCAGTTATATGTGTATCCCAAAGTCTTGCCATTGTTCATTTTCCTGAATTTTCCTCATGGTATCCTCTTATTCAAATATATTGAAGTGCTTACTGCATCTTTAGAGACCTGTGCTGTTCAATACAGTGGCCACTAGCTACCTGTGGCTCTTGTGCATTGGAAATGTGGATAGTCCTAGTTGAGATTTGCTGTAAGTATAAGATTCACATCGATTTTGGAGACTTAGTATTAATAAAAGAGAAAAAAGAGTGTAGAATATCTTATTAATTTTTTATGTTGAATGATAATGCAGTATATGATAATAATGTGATAGTTCTTTTCTCAAAGCCTCCGTCATAAAATACAAACTATTTGTATTCTTTTGCTAACTTTTCATTCCAGTGTAAATTCCTCAAATGATCACATTTCATTTTATATTCTTATTTTATAAAGAATTTTTGTTTTATATCACATTTATTTTATGTTCTTTTATATTTATATTCTTCTACATTTTTATTTTATATCACATTCCTTATTTTATATTCTTCTGACTCTGCCTCTTATTTTCTTTCTGCTGCTGTACTGCCTTCTTTTCTTCAAAGTCCTAGTTCTTCTAGTTCATAGTAGTCCTTAGTTTCTCTTTTCTTTGAACTGAGCATGAGTACCTCTCTCTCATTTGATACTCAGTAAGTATTGTCTACTGTGTGCTAGGTACTAGTACATGCGAGGCACTAAGAGCATGAAGATCAAGAAAACATAGTCCGTACTCAAGACATTTATAATGGAATTGAAGAAGAGAAATAAATAAGGGCAATTGAGGTGTTATAGATGCTGGGATTAAAGTCTATACAGATAACAGTAGAGGCATAGAAGAAGGGGAATGGCTAATTCTATATGGAGTTGGTTGGTGGGGGAAGTACTTATAAGAGGTTTTCAAACATAAGTAGGTATTAAGTACACTTCAGATTATGTTTTGGAAGAGTGAAACAACATACAGTCCTTAAAAGAGCAGCCAGAATTGTGTATTGCTTTGTAATGTTATTTATGCATGCCTTGTATTGTTATTTCTTGATACACATTATCTTCTAAACTGCTCAGGGACAAAAAACTATGTGGTACACTATTTTATACTAGTTTAATATATACTATTATATATTAAATTCTAGTATATAGTATTTTATACTAATAAATAGTAATGCTATTTAATAGATACTGTTTCATGTATTTACATAGGATTTCTGTGTTGCTATAGGATACATTAAGGTAATTATAGTAAGAAATTTTGTAGGTCCTGATACAAAATAGGAAAGAAGAAAGATAAGCTGCTTTGTCCTGGTTTATGAAATGCTATGACAAATCTATAGAGCCTGTATTGTAATATGAGATGTATTCCTTAGGGTGTTTGTGTTAGAAGAAGGGACTTTTATAAAAGTAATTTTTTAATGAACATTATATTGTTACTTTTGAGACATACTTTTTATAATATCATCTTCAAATAAAGAGAGAATTTGTTAATCCCAACATTAAATACAACTGACTTTTTTAGAAACAGGATACGGAGTCAAAAAAGTTAAGTCCATCTGTGACTGAGACACTCCCTACAGTTGATGTTCATGAAGATTCTTCCAGTGTAGTTGTGGACAGTGAAAATACTGAAAATATTTCCAGTTCATCTACCTCAGAGATCACTCCAATCTCAAAACTTGAGTAAGTCATTACAAAGAAAAAAAGAACATCATTAGATAATGACAGAAGAATTTCTTTGATACTGAAATTTGACCTTTAGTCTATATAGCAGACCTATACAATAATGCATTTGTTTTGTGTTTTTTTAATGATCTTATGGCATAATGAGTATTTATACTTCTGTCTAACTCAGGGAAGCTGATTGTATCCCAGGCATGAATTATCTGCATAATATAGGTAAAGTGAGATTCTTGTTTAAGAAACATGGTGCTTAACTGAATAATCTTCCCTATAATTATCAAAAATTCCAATGTCAGAGTATTCATTTCCATTAAATATTACTGTGTTATTCCATTCATAATATGTCTTTGTATGATAGCTAACTTTTTCAAGCTTGATAATAAATATTCAGAATATTTAGATATATTTGGAATATTTTGTTTCTTTTTCTCTCTTTTAAAAATGTTTTACAGCATTTTTAAAGGCTACTTTCCATTTTCAGTTATTACAAAGTATTGGCTCTATTCCCCGTGTTTTATACTACATACTTGAGCCTGTCTTATACCCAATACTTTGTGCCTCCCACTCCCCCACCCCTATTTTGTTCCTTCCTTCAGAAAAGGAAAGAATACCCATTTGAGTGCAGAGTTCCAAAGAATAGCAAGGAGAGATAAGAAAGCCTTCCTTAGCAATCAGTGCAAAGAATTAGAGGAAAACAATACAATGGGAAAAACTAGAGATCTCTTCAAGAAAGTTTGAGATGCCAAGGGAACATTTCATGCAAAGATGAGCACAATAAAGGACAGAAATGGTATGGATCTAACAGAAGCAGAAGATATGAAGAAGAGGTGGCAAGAATACACAGAAGAACTATACAGAAAAAGATCTTCATGACCCAGATGATCACGATGGTGTGATCACTCACCTAGAACCAGACATCCTGGAATGTCAAGTCAAGTGGGCCTTAGAAAGCATCACTACGAACAAAGCTAGTGGAGGTGATAGAATTCCAGTTGAGCTATTTCAAATCCTAAAAGATGATGCTGTGTAAGTGCTGCACTTAATATGCCAGCAAATCTGGAAAACTCAGCAGTGGCCACAGGAGTGGAAAAGGTCAGTTTTCATTCCAGTCCCAAAGAAAGGCAATGCCAAAGAATGTTCAAACAACTGCACGATTGCACGCATCTCACATGCTAGCAAAGTAATGCTCAAAATTCTCCAAGCCAGGCTTCAATTGTACGTGAACCGTGAACTTGCAGATGTTCAAGCTGGATTTAGAAAAGGCAGAAGAACCAGAGATCAAATTGCCAACATCCACTGGATCATTGAAAAAACAAGAGAGTTCCAGAAAAACATCTATTTTTGCTTTATTGACTACGCCAAAGCCTTTGACTGTGTGGATCACGACAAACTGTGGAAAGTTCTGAAAGAGATGGGAATACCAGACCACCTTACCTGCGTCCTGAGAAATCTGTATGCAAGTCAGGAAGCAACAGTTAGAACTCGACATGGGACAACAGGCTGGTTCCAAATTGGGAAAGGAGTACGTTAAGGCTGTATATTGTCACCCTGCTTATTTAACTTATATGCAGAGTGCATCATGCGAAATGCCAGTCTGGATGAAGCACAAGCTGGAATCAAGATTGCCGGGAGAAATATCAATAACCTCAGATATGAAGATGATACCACCCTATGGCAGAAAGTGAGGAAGAACTAAAGAGACTCTTGATGAAAGTGAAAGAGGAGAGTGAAAATGTTGGCTTAAAGCTCAACATTAAGAAAACTAAGATCATGGCATCTGGTCCCATCACTTCATGGCAAATAGATGGGGAAACAGTGACCGACTTTAGTTTTGGGGACTCTAAAATCACTGCTGATGGTGACTGCAGCCATGAAATTAAAAGACATTTGCTCCTTGGAAGAAATACTATGACTAACCTAGACAGCGTATTAAAAAGCAGAGACATTACTTTACCAACAAAGGTCTGTCTAGTCAAAGCTATGGTTTTTCCAGTAGTCATGTATGGATGTGTGAGTTGGACTATAAAGAAAACTGAGCATTGAAGAACTGATGCTTTTGAACTGTGTTGTTGGAAAAGACTCTTGAGAGTCCCTTGGACTGCAAGGAGGTCCAACCAGTCAATCCTAAAGGAAATCAGTCCTGAATATTCATTGCAAAGACTGATGCTGAAGCTGAAACTCCAATTCTTTGGCCAACTGATGCAAAGAACCAACTCTTGGAAAGACCCTGATGTTGGGAAAGATTGAAGGCAGGAGAAGCAAGAGACGACAGAGGATGAGATGATTGGATGGCATCACCGATTCAATGGACATGAGTTTGAGTAGGCTTCAGGAGTTGGTGATGAGGGATAGGGAAGCCTGGTGTGCTGCTGTATGTGGGGTCACAAAGAGTTGGACGTGACTGAGCTACTGAACTGAACTGAACCCTCCCCGTTGGTAGCCACTAGTTTCGTCTCTATACCTGTATGTCTGCTTTTTTTTGTTACATTCACTAATTTGTTTTATTTTTTAGATTCCACAGATAAGTTATCTCATACAGTATTTATCTTTCTCTGACTTATTTCACTTTTAGCGTAATGCCCTCCAAGTCCATCCATGTTGCTGCAAATGGCTAGATTGCATTCTTTTTTTTTTTTGCTGGGTAGCATTCCATTGCATGTGTGGATATATATACAACAGGTTCTTTATCCATTCATCTGTTGGTGAACACTTAGGTTGTTTCCATGAGTTGGAAATTGTAAATAATGCTGTTGTGAACATTGAGTACATGTATTTTTTCAAATTAGTGTTCTGTTTTTTTTCGAGTACATACAAGTGAAATTGCTGGGTCATAGTTTTAATTTTTTTGAGAAACCTCCATACTGTTTTCTATAGTGGATGCACCTATTTACATTCCCACCAGCAGTGTGCACGGGTTCTCCTTTCTCCACATCCTTGCCAACATGTGTTACTTACTCTTTTTTTTGGAATTTATTTAGTTTTGGCTGCACTGGATTTTCATTGCTGTGCATGGGCTTTCTCTCAGTTGCAACGAGTGGGGATTATTCTCTAGTTGGAGTGCACAGGCTTAGGTGCCCGGCAGCATAGGGAATCTTAGTTCCCGGACCAGGGATTGAACCCAGGTCCCTCCATTGGGAGGTGGATTCTTAACCACTGTACCACCAGGGAAATCCCTGTAAACTTTTTGAGAATAGCCATATGACAGATATCTCTTTGTGGTCTTGATTTTCCTTTTCCCTGATGATTAGTGATGTTGAAAGTTTCCTTAATTTAGAAAATCTGTTTTGTACGCCTAGTTTCAGCAACAGTACAAAGAACAAAAACCCCTTTCTTTTAATAGTATATTAAACATATCCTTTGTCAAATGAGTTAGCTTATGTAAAATGTATAGGATAGTATCTGGCATAGAGTAAGAATATATGCATCAATTAATACAATTCTTATCATCAGTACTATTTTTCTCTTTTCTAGAATATGAGGGACTGGGTTTAGGAGTTTGCCCTGGTAAGGGACGAGGGAACAGAAGACATGCTTAGAAATAATGATAGTTTTTAAATTTTTAAAATGTTAAACACTTAGTATTTAAGCCTAGATACTATATATCTGAACAGTACATCTTATTTTCTCATTATATTGAACATGATTGTTTAGTGAAATGAAAGTAAGGTAGGGAAAGACTCTTGAGAGTCCCTTGGACTGCAAGGAGATCTAACCAGTCCATTCTGAAGGAGATCAGCCCTGGGATTTCTTTGGAAGGAATGATGCTAAAGCTGAAACTCCAGTCCTTTGGCCACCTCATGCGAAGCATTGACTCATTGGAAAAGACTGATGCTGGGAGGGATTGGGGGCAAGAGGAGAAGGGGACGACAGAGGATGAGATGGCTGGATGGCATCACTGACTCGATGGACGTGAGTCTCAGTGAACTCCAGGAGTTGGTGATGGACAGGGAGGCCTGGTGTGCTGTGATTCATGGGGTCGCAAAGAGTCAGACACGACTGAGCAACTGATCTGATCTGATCTGATATTTTAAATGAAATTATGAAAGTGCTTTAAGAACTTTAGTAAAGCATTTTGAGATAATAGATGATTTCTTGATACTGTAGGCAATAACTCTAATATTGGTAGGATGTACTAATAGAAGTGAAACATGAGAGAAGATGCATTTAGAATAAATAATTTAAAAATCTTATTTTTGACAAAATCAAATATTAACCTACAATATTTTGTTTTAAATGTTGGTAATTAGCTATTTAGAGGCCAGGCAAGAGCACCAGCAGATCCAGGGTCTACAGTTCACATGTTTTAAATCTTTACACAACTTACAGTATGTGAATTCTTGAAAACCCTCTGTAGAACTATAAAGCATTTTTTCCTGGCTTGGATTTGTTTTGGAAATCACTAATATCACTTTTAACTTATGCTGCATTATGTCCATTAAATTGTCAGATCGTCTTTTTTGTTTCTATTTTAGTGAAATAGAAGACTCTGGTACTATCCCTATAGCCAAGCCAGGGGAAACTGAGCATTCTGAAACTGATTGTGATGTTGGTGAGGCCCTTGATGCAAATGCTCCAGTTGACCAGCCTTCCTTTGTCAGTCCACCTGAAAGGTGAGTGTGAGCTGTTGTTTGTCCTTTATATGATTCTATAATAAATGGCAGTGTCACCTTTGAGTACACTTTGGTGCATACTTAATTCAGCTTTATGATTGAGAGGAAACTTCTTTGTGCTCCTTTCTTGGTTTACTTTGTATTCATGTACACTTTTTATAGTTTGGATTTGTGTGTACTTGTTATTCAGCTGAAATTTGTTGATTTAATATGCCTTTTGATTTCAAATAGCCTTGTCGGCCAACATATAGAAAATGTGTCATCTTCGCACGGCAAAGGAAAGATAACAAAATCAGAATTTGAATCAAAAGTTTCATCAAGTGATCAGGGTGGTAGTGATCCAAAATCTGCATTGAATGCTTCTTCAAATAATTTAAAAAATGAGGTAGGTAAATAACATGCACTGTCTCCTACTTTGTTACACAATGCATTTTCGTTTTTAACTAATCTTGTAATTTGTTAATTGTATTTGCCATAAAGTTAAGGGATCAATAGTTAGTGATAAATGTGGAACTGAGGTGAAGTGTGCTCCCAGAGAGCAAGTGGTTACTTCATGAAACTATTGCCAGTGTAATGTTCATAT
>NW_011494861.1:149019-182471 GCF_000754665.1 Bison bison bison
TTGTATTTAATTATAAATGGTTTTCTGCCGCCATAGACTGTTTGGTACCAGATGCATAAAGTCCTTTTTTAAGCAATTTTTAAAGAGAGCTTTATAGAAGTTATGATTGTTTTAAGTATCTTCAAACTATAACTCAGTAATACAGGATTAAATTTAGGCTCTTCAACTAGAATTATTTTAAAGGGACATTTTACCCTTTGTTATTTGTGTGCAAAATACAACTAGACCAGCTTATATTAACAAATATGATTCTTAAAGGCAAGGCTCATCCCTGTATAATAGTTGTATTTTCTTTTCTCTTTTTGAGTTTTTACTTTGACTTCATGTGGAGGCCAGTACACAGGCCAGTACAGAATTTCCTGAAAGAATGTTGGCAGAGAAGTGTATTCCCTTCATCTAAGAAATAACTAAATAAAAGAGAGAAAGGCCACTCAGTGAACTTAACAAAAACAAAATGAGGAATCGGAGTTCAAAGTACTGAGTGCCACATCTGTATTTGTTTGTTTCTCATTTAACTTTTCTGTCCTCCACTTTTTCTTTTACATATTTTCTGTGAATCTGCATTCATTACTAACTAAATTTCATTCTGGAGACCTGACTATCATTGGGCTAGCTGTTTCTGTAATGCTGCTTATAAATGTAGGAAGTTAACATTTCATAGTCCAAGATCTTGTAGGAACAATTTTCCAGTGAAACCAAGACAAGTGTGTGTTACGGTTCAGTTGTCAAGTACCACAGGCATAAATAAAATTAGACAAACATTACAAAAATGTCTTCTTTGAGCTATTTAAGTACCAAATCTAGAATTCAAGCAATGCAGCTAGTTTTGCCCAAGATTTGCTTGTTCGCCTTGACCATTCACAGCAGTGTCTTGAAGATCCTTGAGATAACAGGGATAAGCTCTCCCACTCACACAGACTTAACTGGGCAGAACTATTCTCAACTGGATGGTGTATAGAACTACTGGACACTCTGTGATAACGTTCATTCTCTGACAGCTCTTTTGGAGTATTAAATAATTTAGAAAGTAATTAATTGTAAATTCCATTCCTTTGCTTGTTATAATGCTTTGCAAAGTAATTTTATTGTGTTGTTTAGTTTTTATATTTGTTGCTAAGAGGTGAGAGAGAGTGCTCTGCCTGGCCCTCAAAGAGTGTGTGTGTATTCTTACTTTTTATTGTATTTCTTTTAGTATTTGGGCTTTACTCTCAAGCATCTCAACTAGATTAATTTTTATAAATATTTGTTTATTTTCTCACTTAAACTAAATTTTTATTATTTAATTTTTAAATTAGTGTAATGTTGGTCTTTTAGTTTTATTTTCTGTGTATTAGTTTTTAAATAGCTACATACTTTTATAAGCTTGTGTGTTCTGCAAAACACTCCCAACATGGAGGTTGTAGAGGAACCAATTTGCTAGTTTGTCTTCCTAAAGCAAGATTATAGAAATTCGGGTTGGTGTGTTATACTAATATACGCATTAGCATTAGTACTCAAAAATGTACCCTAATATGAGATTTGTGCCATTTACTGAAGTGAGTGAGTTTTAGTCTCTCCATTGTGTCCCACTCTGCAACCTCATGGACTGGAGCCCACCAAGGCTCCTCTGTCCATGGAATTCTCGAGGCAAGAAGACTGGAGTGGGTTGCCATTTCCTTTTCCAAGATTTATGGTCTAAATAGATTTTGTATACTTCTCAAGGCACTATTAATAAATGCATTATGTATTGTTTTAGGAAGACAGAAATAATGTTAAAATGGAATGAACATCCTTGCATACATTCTTCTAATTAAGGTTAAAATGACAGATTGAATTGTATGCCCTCTCCAGTTACATATCTTCTCTCTGCTTCAGATATAACCACTATCTTGAATTTGTTTTTTGTTTACATTTTAGAGTATATTTTAAAGCTTTTTTCAAATATTCATTGCTATAAACAATACATACTATTATTACTTGGCATATTTTGAAACATAAAATGATGTCATTCTTAAATATCATTTTACTCAACATTGTTTTTAAGTTTTATTTATTCTTTGTTTTCACTGTTATATTTGATTCTACCACAATTTACCTGTTCTTCAATTCATAGATATTTAGATTATTTCTAATTTTTTGACATTATGAATAGTGCTGTAATAAGTGTCCTTATGCATATTTTCTTAGGCACATATGTATGTTTTAATTGATATTTATACATGGGAATTAAATTATTGGGTCATAGAGTATGCATATCTTTAATATTGCTAAATGTCACACTCACTTTAGCAGTCCATAGATGTCCGTGGCTCAACAGGCTATCACATTTTAACCTCCATCAGTTTGGTATACTTTATTATCTTTAGTTTTCATTTGCACTCCCTGATTTTACTAAGAGTGAACACTTTGTATTTTCTCTTTACTCAGTTGGCTGTTCCTCTTCCACTTTTCCCCATTATTGATTTGTAGGCAGTATTTATGGTTAGTAATAATCCTTTGTTGTCTGAATGTGTTTCATATATTTCTGTCTGTGGCTTATTGAACTGTGTGGTGTATGGCCTTTTGATAAATTTAATTTTCAAATTGTAATCTAGCCAGATTTTATCAGCCTTTTAAAAAATGCTTTCCTTCATCTTGCTGAATCCTGGTACAGCCTGAATCATGAAGATATCTTTTCTATACTTTCTTTAAAGCTTTGCTTTTCACATTTAAGTTTTTACAGCCACCTTAGAATTTTATATAAATGATACTTTAATTTTTAAATTTTTTATTGAAATCTTTGGTGGCTCAGTGGTAAAGAACCACCTGCCTAAGCAGGAGTTGCATGTTCAATCCCTGGGTCCAGAAGATACCTTGGAGAAGGAACTGGCAACGCATTCCAGTATTCTTGCCTGGGAAATCCATAGACAGAGGGGCCTGGCGGGTACAGTCCATGGGGTTGCAAAGGGTTGGATACCGCTTAGTAACTAAATAACAACAGCAACAATAGCTGATTGATAGTGTTGTATAAGAGTTGGACACTACTGAAGTGACTGAGCATGTTGTGTTACTTTCTGTTGTATAGAAAAGTGAATCAGTTGTATATATATGTATATCAACTTTTTCTTCAGATTTTTTTCCCCCAGTATAGGTTATTACAGTGTTCCATGTGCTATAATGTAGGTCTTTATTGGTTATATAAATGGTACTTTTTATTAAGGATTTAGTAGAAACAGTATGCATGCATGTATGCAAGCTTAGTTGCTCTGTACTACCTCTAAAATTAGCTTGCTTTAATATATATTACTTTAATGTAGATTTTAAGGTGGATTCACAGCAATTATAGTATCTGTACAGTTTTTGTATGGGTAATTGTTGGCTTATGAAATTATATAGAGTTTATTACAACCCATGCTAATACTGCTAACATATGAAGGGATTCATCCTGTGATACTCAGGTAGAAGGTTTTAATTCTTCAGAGAGAAACTCAGCTTTTAAGTTAAACCAAAACTTTCCTTTGTATGTTTTTGTTTTTTCCAAAATACTATCATTCATTATAAAATTGGACTTCTAGTTTAATTTGACAGAAACATTTGTATTTACTAGTGTAATTTATTCTGTTTTCTCTGTATTCTTTGAAACCTGAAATCTATTTATTTTTGACATTTCTTTCAGAGTTCTGATTATACAAAGCCGGGAGAAATTGACCCTACACCTGTCACAAATTCCAAAGACCCAGAAGATATACCAACATTTGATGAATGGAAGAAGAAAGTTATGGAAGTAGAAAAAGAAAAAAGTAAGGAAGCACTATAATGTAATTTTTTTAAGGGATTGGTTTAAATATGCAGTTTCTCTTTTTAATTGGTAAAATAAAGTAAAACTTCTGAAAACTTTTTAAAGGTGAAACTTACCAATATGCTTTTGGTTGCCCACATGGAATTTGTCTATGTCTGTGTCTTATTAATCTTAATTAAAATACATTATTGTAAATTATTAAACAAGGCTAAAATAAGATAAAGTGGGCAAAGCAGTTGATTTTCCATCTCAGTTTGTAAGAGGAAAGTTGAAACATGGAAAGTTCTCAGTCATAAAGCTTTAAACTGTAAACAGAATTGGACTAAAGTATTACACTTTCTCTTTGTCATTGTAAAAGTCTCAGAGTTAAAAATTTTGTTGGGGTTAGTGATGGATAAACTTCTTTTTTTTTTTTTTTTTAAACTTCTATCCTTAATACAGTAAAATGTATATGCAAAAGTTTTGATTCTCATAGTAAACTTCATTTTATGAATTACACTAAGCATAAGTCAAGTAATGTGGATTTTTGTAGTTAATTTGTTTACTAAGGATATAAAGCTATTTCATATGGGTTTTAAAAACATTCTCTTTAGTATTAAAACCTGGACTCTAGATGGCAGCCTGTTGTTCTTGAGATTGTTTGTTGTGGGTATTTTCAATCATAATCATCATATATATATGTTCATAATAAGGTTTGTCTGCAGGTCAGTCAATGCATCCATCTTCTAATGGAGGTCTACATGCCACAAAAAAGGTCCAGAAAAATCGAAATAATTATGCTTCAGTAGAATGTGGTGCCAAAATTTTGGCAGCTAACCCAGAAGCCAAGGTACTTAAGTACAAAATTCTTCTATACATATAGGAAGCTAGAGATTTTATTAAATATAAGCAGTGGTTTCCTGGAAACTATATTTTAACATGAGCTATTTTCCTAATCCACTAATAAGTGCAAGATTATGCTTTTAAAGACATAATTTCTTACGTGATTTCTTGGTGTATTGGTTGATGCATTGCACCATTTTTTTTTAAGAGCAGTTATAGGTTCCCAGCAAAATTGAGAGGAATGTCCAGAGATCTGCCATATGCCCTCTGTCCCCACATATGTTAGTCTCCTCCATTACCAACATCTCCCACCAGAGTGGTACATTTGTTATAGTTGATGAATTTATATTGACAGATTGTTACCCCCTGAAATCCATAGTCTACGTTAGAGCTCACTCTTATATATTCTGTGGGTTTGGATAAATGTATAATGACATGTATCTGTCATTATAGTATCATATAGAGTATTTTTACTGTCCTAAAACTCCTCTGTGCTCTACCTATTCACTTCTTCCGTCCTCCAGCTTTTGACAGCCACTGATCTTTTCACTGTCTCCCTAGTTTTATCTTTTCCAGAATATCATATAGTTGAAATCATACCATATGTAGCTTTTTCAGACTGACTTCTTTCACTTAGTAATATGCATTTAAGTTTCATCTGTGTCTTTCCATGACTTGATAGCGCCTTTCTTTTTAGTCTTGAATAATACTCCATTGTCTGGATGTACCATAGTTTATCCATTCACCTACTGAAGGGCATATACTTGGTTTTTAAACTTTTAAAACCTGTGTTTTAAAAGGAAATAGCTAATAGGAAAAATCATTTTGCTTCTATAGCAACAGATGTTTAATTTTAGTTGTTTTATTACAAGCCTTACTTAGCATAGTATAGACAAAACTTGTAAATTTTAGCCGCTGTTATGCTTTCTTCCCAGGTGTTTCAGTCTCTTAGGCATATTTTAATATCTAAAAATATAGAAAACCTAGAAAACTTGAGAGTTGAAGTAAATGTTTTTCTTTAATTTATTCCCTTAAAATAGAGCACATCTGCTATTCTTATAGAAAATATGGATCTTTATATGTTGAATCCTTGCAGCACTAAAATTTGGTAAGTAATATAAAATTTAATAAAGTATGCTTCATATATATATATAAACCTTTTATGTTAGGGTTAGATTGATTTGTTCATATATTCACTTAATAAGCATTTATGATTGGTGTTGGTACTATACTTTCCTTAGGTTCTGGGGTCTAAGGACCTAAAATGTCTTTCTTTTTAAGGATGTCACACAAAATTGACAGATCTAGTTCAACAATTATCAAGTAGTATGAAAAGTATGGCTGAAAAGATACTGTAGAAACAGAGATGATATATAACTGCAGAAGAGAATGAGCTTGCTAGAAGAGGTGATTTATGAGCTAAATCTTGAAGAATTAATTCCTTGAATTCATAAGTAAGTCACAGATAAGGGAGACAGAGGTATTCAGGAATTGTAAGAAGAGACCAGCTAATAGGAGCGAATGTCTTCTGGGCAGCTGTAAGTAGGAGCAAACTGAAGAAGCTGTTATAGTGATTTCAAGAATAGAGGTACAACTAGAGTAATCATGAAAGATGAGCCAGGAGACTCAGTTTAGCAGTAATTAGGCCATTCATGCTATGTATACACAGCTTAAAAGTTTCTGATGTTTATCTTAAAGACCATAGGGAGTAATGTTAAGTAAGGTAGTAAGTAAGGTAGTTTTAAGTTTAAGTAAGGAAATGACATGACCTCACTGGCATTTTGGAAGGGGTTTTCCTCAAAAGATGGCCTACAGCATAATGCAGTTGGAAGCAGTGAAACCAGTTAGAAACCTGCTGTCATAGCTTATGTGGAAAATAAGGGCTTTAATTAAGGCATGGCAATTTGGATAAAGAAGAGAGAGGAAAATCTGAAAAATGTTTATAGCAGTTAAAATTGACAGCTTTTGCTTAGAAATCGGATGTGAAGAAGTCAGAGGCATCTGGTAAATCTCCATGGATTTTGGCTTCATTGCTTCAATCTAATTCTTCCATTAACTAAGAATATAGACAAAGAAACTTATGGGGGATATATAGGGAAAATAATGTTTAATATGCCAAAAGTTTTATTAGATTACTTGGTTTCATTGATCAAAAACAGCTATTTTAAAAAAGAATTGAGGTAAATCACCACTATTTTACTGATTGATTAATGATGTGGTATAGTCACTAAGTCACGTCTGACTCTTTGCAACCCCATGGACTGTAGCATGCCAGGCTCCTCTGTCTGTGGGATTTCCAAGGCAAGAATACTGGAGTGGGTTGCCAGTTCCTTCTCCAGGGGATCTTCCCAACCCAGAGATTGAACCTGCATCTCCTGCTTGGCAGGTGGATTCTTTACCACTGAGCCTCCTGGGAAGCCCGTTTTCCTCTTTTAGATAATTGTTTATTCACACTTCTCCGATTTACAATAATACATTTATCATAAAATTCTCTTATATATGGGAATTTGTTTCTATACTCTTTGTCCTGTTCCTTCGGTCAGTTTATCATTACCTGCAGAAACACCACACTCTTTAGCTTCATACACCTTAATACCTGGTAGGGCAGGTTTTTGTACCATATTCTTCAGGACTGACTGGATTGTTCTGCCGCTGCTTGCTTTCTTTTTTTTTTTTCTGTTAAATCTTAAACTTATTCTATCGAGTTCCCCAAGTGTCCCATTGGATTTTGTTTGGGATTGTATTGCATCTTTTGCTGACTTTTAAATTTTGAGTTTACCTTATCCTATATAGGGCATATCTTTAAGTTGTTTTTAATGTCTTTCAGTTATTTTTTTTTTAAACTTTTCATGAAAGTATTGTGTATCTTTTGTTAAATTCATTTGTGGGTATCAGCAGGAAACTAACACAACGTTGTAAAGCAACTATACTCCAGTAAAAATTAATAAAATGTTGTGTTTAGACATCCAGTTTTTTTTAATGTATGAGTATTAGATCCAGCTACTTTTTTATAGTCTCTTATTTTATTAGTTTATATGTAGAATCTTTGAGGATTTCTGCATAGAAAATTATAGCTTCCCTACATATTTTTCTCCTTTTTAAAATTTTCTAATCCTTTTTATTATATTTTACTTTCTTTTTGTCATCACACGCTGGCTAGATCATTGAGAAAATTGTGCGTAGTGATAGTAGGCAGTTTCATCTTATTCCTTATTTTGAAGGCAGTGCATCTAACCTAATACTTATAAGATATGTTTTTTGTTTTTGTTTTTACTGAAGTGTAGGTGATGCTAGTGGTAAAAAACCCATCTGTGAGTGCAGGAGATGTAGAGATGTGGGTGCAATCCCTGGGTTGGGAAGATCCCCTGGAGAAGGGCATGGCAACCCACTCCAGTGTTCTTGCCTAGAGAATCCCATGGACAGAGGAGCCTGACAGGCTACAGCCCATAGGGTCACAAAGAGTCAGACAAGACTGAAGCGACTTAAAGCACATAGTTGATTTCCAAAATTGTATTAATTTCAGGTGTACAAAATAGTGCTTCAGTATTTTTCTTGATTATATTCCATTTAAAGTTATTACAAAATAATGAGTATATTTCCCTGTGTTGTACAATATATCTTAATCTGTGTATAGTATTTTATGTCTCTTAATTCTGTACCCCTATCTCGTCCCTCCTGTTCCCTCTGCCTCCTGTTAGCCACGAGTTTGTTTTACTTTCTTCTTGTCTTCTTCGTCATGGGTGGATCGACCCTATGTTCGTGGGGTCATTTCTGGGCTCTCTGTCCTGAGCTGCTGATCTGTGTGTCTTGTTTCTGTATCTACCATGCTGTTGTGATTACTGTAGGGTTGTTGTATAATCTGCAGTTAGGGAGTATGATATCTCAAGCTTCTTTTTTCTCAAGATATTCTAAATTTGAATCTCAACTGTAAAGCCTTCCATGTTTCAGGGAAGATGTTAATTTTAAATTAAATATGTGATTTCAAAGATAGGACATTCATGTGGCTCAAACTCCAAAAGGTGTTTAAAAGAGGTAGAGGAGCTACAATGAGAAATACACTTCCAGTCTATCATCTATCTTCCTATTCACTGTTGAATTTTTAGATACCTTTTTATTTTCTTTATGCAAAAACATAGAGATTTTATTTATCTCTCAGTTTTCACAGCAGCATATTATACATAATATTTATCACCTTGAATTAAGTTTTAACTTAAAATTTTCTGGTGATGATTCTATTTCATTCATACATAAAACTTTTTCTTTCTTTTTTTTTTTTTTTGATAACTTCATGAAATTCCATTATATACTTGTACCAAGATTTAACTACTCTTATGTTGATAGTATTTGGGTTGTTTATAGTAATCTTTTGCCATAACAGATAGTTATTATAAATAAGCTTGTGCATGCATTGTTTCATACTTGTGTGAATAGGTGGCAAGGTTTAAAAACCATATTTAAAAGCAGTAATTATGAGACTGTATGTGTGCTAAGTTGCTTTAGTCTTCTCTGACTCTTTGCAACTTCATGGACTGTATAGCCCACCAGGCTCCTCTGTCCATGGGATTCTCCAGACAAGAATACTGGAGTGGGTTGTCATATCCTCCTCCAGGGGATCTTCCTGACCCAGGGATCAAACCCTTGTCTCTTAAGTCTCCTTCATTGGTAGGTGGGTTCTTTACCACTAGCGCCACCTGGGAAGCCCATACGTGAGTTTTCTAGAAAATAGAAAATAGGTTTTCTATTTCTTCTCAACTTAGTTTTAGTAAATTAGTTTGGTTAATTACATTTTTCTAGAAATTTGGCTTTAATCCATTTTGAAGGTTTTTGTAATGAAGTTGTTCATGGTATTCTCTTATAGTTAAAAAATCTTTTCTTTGTACCTTTGCAGATAAGTCTAAGGTTAGCTCTGTTCTTTCTCAAGATTATTTTGGCTATTTGGGGTATTTTGTGTTTCCACCTAAATTTTAGAGTTATGCATTCTAGTTTTGTAAAAATGTCATTGGTATTTTGGTAAGGATTGCATTGCATTTGCAGATTTGTGTAATATGTTCATATCATCTAAATTTTGACACGTGGTATTTTATCAAAGTACTCTTATATTTACGTTTGCTACTTCACTGATCTTTTAAGATTTCTGACCTACTATTAATTAAGAGAAGTATGTTGAAATTAGATGTGTCAGCTTTTATAGTTTAACTAATTTACATGTGTTATCTACTTCTAAGAAAATATAAAAGATGAGGCTTAGATAAAAAAGCATTTTAAAATCAACCTTTATGAGGCACAATAACATATGTACTACTAATTTTATATATATATTATGAATGTTTACTGCTGCTGGTAAGTCGCTTCAGTCGTGTCCGACTCTGTGAGACCCCATAGACGGCAGCCCACCAGGCTCCCCCGTCCCTGGGATTCTCCAGGCAAGAACACTGGAGTGGGTTGCCATTTCCTTCTCCAGTGCATGAAAGTGAAAAGTGAAAGTGAAGTTGCTCAGTTACACTTTAATATAAGTTTTAGAAATGTTAAATCTTCTTGGTGGATTGACTGTACACCTGGTAATACATTTGTCCAAAAATTTATTTTAATAGTATCAATAATATAGCTCATATCTTCTTAGAAATTGAGAACGTTGTATGCAAAAGAGGTAGAGGAGAATTTGCTTTTTCTTATTAGTGCTCTATTAGATTTGTAAATAAAAAGCAAAATCTGAGTCTGATTTTCTTTAATTTCCTCTCCCTGGGGTGGTAGTACAGTGTTTAGGCTTTGGAGCCAGATAGATGTCTCTTTTAACTTTTAACTTTGTTACTTACTTGCTAAATAATTCTTAGTTAGGGCTCTTGATTCTGCCTTTTTAACAGAGACGAATGAACTGTGGTTTGAAAAAGATAGTTAATTTTCTCTGACACAGAAACCTCAAGTTGATATGTGGGGCAGGGGTATAATAGAAAACAATTAAAGGACACATACCACTCCCGAGATGTTGTCCCTGCCTGCATTGCTGTGATGATTTCTTCCTATCACATCCTCATTGTGACCTGTAAGGTGGGAGAAAGCAGAAGTAGAGGTAGCAGCTTCCTTTTGAAGGCTTGACCTGAAAGTTGCACTGGAGACTTCTGCCCATATCCCATCACCATAATTAAGTAACCTTGCCAAGACTGGGAAAAACAGTCTTTGATTAGTGACTATATGCTTGGCTACATCTTTGGAGAGGGGAACAAGTTTTATTTTAAAAAGGCAGAAAGGAAAAATGTGAAGTAACCAATTGAATGATTCTGTAAAATAGAGATAATCTCCTATGCATTTTGGTTGTAAGAATTAAATCAGAGCATGGACATAAATCATCTAAAATGGTACCTGACACAGACTAAACATTCAGCAACCGTTTAGTTTACTTTTTATCAGGAGCTGTTCTCTGAATCATGGCTGTTCTTACTTACCATCTTCTGGAATTCAGTTCTGTTGCTCCCCAACATTAACACAATATGTTAATTGTAATGCTTTTAATTTAACATTTACTTGTCAGTGTATATAATCTCATTTGATATAATAATTAGTTTATTAAAGTATTGATTAGAGTCCTAGATGTCATGAGTATTTCTTTCCCCAAATGTCAAGCAGAACCATACTGTTAATGTTTTCCTAAATAGCAATATTTTGTGGCATCTTTTCCAGGTCCATGATACGTATCTCAAATATAATTTTTTTTTTTTCAAAAATTTCACACACGTGATTTCATATAGTTCCATAATAATCCTTACTTTTCTTTCCCTACCCCTATTTGCCATCCCCTGTTCCGTCTCCCCACTGGTAACCGCTAGTTTGTTCTCTGTACCTGTGAGTCTGCTTTTTTTTTGTTTTATTCACTAGTGTGGTATTATTTTTAAAAACAGTTTTATTGAAGCGTACTTGACATATAAAAAACTACATGTAAAATAAATTGTAAAATGTTAAAGTGTACAATTTGATAAGTTTTGATATGTATTCATCTATGAAGCCATCACCACAGTGAAGATAATAAACATAATCTGTCTCCCCCAAAATTTTCTTCATGCTCCTTTATAATTTTTCTCTCCCACCCCTTACCCCCATAGCAATTACAGATCTGTTTTCTATCACTATACATTGGTCTGTATTTTCTATATTTTTATATAAATGCAATATATAGTTTCAAGTATCATTTTTAATAGCTGTTTGTTATTTCATTGTCTGAATGGGGCCATAATTTGTCAATCAATCCTCTGTATTAAACATTTAGGTTGACTTCCCTCCCCCCAGCCCTCACTTTTATAAACTGTGCTTTGATATGTTTATTAAGATGCATATACAAGGGTGATCATTTGGAGCTGTGTGTCCATAGATTAAATTTCTAAGAGTATATTGCTGAATCAACAGCTGTGGTACCTTTTGAGATAATATGGCCAAACTGCCCTCTAGACTAGTCAGGTGACACTCTTACTAGTTCTTCGTCAAATCATTCCTTCTCTAAGAATGAGCTTTGTCATTAGAAAAGAATCTTTATTAAAAAAATACTGTAGGACAAAATCAGTATTTTTTTCCCCACTAATGCTGTGCTTAGGGAATACTTAGGGGTGTTCTTTCTCAAATCCTCTTCCTTCCTTACATTTTTTTAATGAATAACTTAATGGAGGCCTAGTTTATGTAAGCTGTTAATGTCGTGTTTAATATGAATTGTTATTCTAGTTGGTTTATCTAAATAATTGTCTTGTGCTCTTTTTAAAGGTTTGTTATTGAACTCTGTGAACCAATTCAAGTAAAACAGTTTGATATTGCAAATTATGAATTATTTTCTTCTACTCCTAAAGACTTTCTGGTTTCTATCAGTGACAGGTAAATTCTAAAGCTGGTTTCTATGGAGTTAATATTGGATTTTCAGAATAAAACTTTTAAAATGGGTCATGTTTTAAAACTTTAATTATTTTGTTTTTTGTTTCAATCAACTTGTATCCATTTGGAAGAACAGTAATAATACTGTTGTAGGGTAGTCATTTGTTAGTTTACTTTCATTAACTTATATAGTGCTTATAACAACCCTCTGATGTTATTCCCTTATGAGATGAAACAGAGAGAGATTAAATAGCCTATCTAGGTCACGTGATTTGTGAGTTGGACAACCAAGATCCAAACATAGATCTCTATGATTTTGAAGTCCTTACTTTTAATTATTATGCTGTATTGCTTCCAAACATTTCTTTAAAAAGTTATTAAAAACATATATGAATATTTCATTTTACATCATTTTATAGCATATGATTCTGTTAAGGTTTATTTTAAAAACTTTGGTATATATGTGTGATTATAAGGGAAACATACAGTCTAAGGAATTTGGTAGAGAATCCCAGTTCTATCAACGAAAGATACTGTATTAACATTTTAATACGTTCCCTTCCAGTCTTTTATACACATTTATATGTTTATCAGATCAGATCAGTCGCTCAGTCGTGTCCAACTCTTTGCGACCCCATAAATCGCAGCACGCCAGGCCTCCCTGTCCATCACCAACTCCCGGAGTTCACTGAGAGTGAGTCTCAGTGAACTCAGTTCAGTTCAGTCGCTATCGAGTCAGTGATGCCATCCAGCCATCTCATCCTCTGTTGTCCCCTTGTCCTCTTGCCCCCAATCCCTCCCAGCATCAGAGGCTTTTCCAGTGAGTCAACTCTTTGCATGAGGTGGCCAAAGTACTGGAGTTTCAGCTTTAGCATCATTCCTTCCAAAGAAATCTCAGGGCTGATCTCCTTCAGAATGGACTGGTTGGATCTCCTTGCATAGTTCTATCAAAAATCAGTTTTGATGCTTACATCTTGAGAATATCCTTTTTTTTTTTTTAAACACATCGTTTTTAATAAATACTTTATATTTTCCTCCAGATGGAGGTATTTGTTCATTCCATAAATGCTTTTTGAGTGCCCGCGATGTTACCATGTAGGATGCTGTTATTTATTTAATCCTTCTTTTATTATTGACTATTAAGAATTTTCTGTGGTGTTTCTTCCCCTACCCTACATGTAGCATTGCCTATATACAGTTTTCAAAATGATTTCTGAAGATCTCTTACTCATTTTTCTTTAACTAACTTTGCTCAGATCATTTCCTTTTTCCCTAAGCCGTAATTTTCTTACCTGTCAAATGAATGTGTTCAGTTATGACAAGTAAAGTGTATTTTTTTAGTGTGATAAGAGAATACTCATTACTTTGAGGGATTCTCTAAATGCTGTAGTAAAGAAAAACAGTAGTTTGGGGCTTTTACATTAGATTTCCTTTAAAATCGGAAAAGCTGTGTAAGTGCTGTGAAATTCAAATATGATAGTAAATGACTTTTTCTGTTTCCCTTTCAACCAGTACTTATGCTTTATATCATCGCACACTTCAGTTCAGTTCAGTCGCTCAGTCATGTCCAACTCTTTGCGACCCCATGAACCGCAGCACGCAAGCTTCCCTGTCCATCACCAACTCCTGGAGTCCATCCAAACCCATGTCCATTGAGTCAGTGATGCCATCCAACCATCTCATCCTCTGTCGCCCCCTTCTCCTACTGCCCTCAATCTTTCCCAGCATCAGGGTCTTTTCAGATGAGTCCGCTCTTCACATCAGGTGGCCAAAGTATTGGAGTTTCAGCTTTAACATCAGTCCTTCCAATGAACACCCAGGACCAATGTTCTCCTTTAGGATGGACTGGTTGGATCTCCTTGCAGTCCAAGGGACTCTCAAGAGTCTTCTCCAGCACCACAGTTCAAAAGCACCAATCTGAGCACACACACACTGGTACATAAAGAGTAGTACCTCATCCTTCCAAAACACTCTCTTGGCTACTTTCTGTTTTAAAGCCTCCAGTTTACTTGGAAGCCCTCTAAAACTCCAAGAGGCACTCCTGGTTCTTTTTGTCTTCTTCTTGTCTTCTATTTGATAGTGTGATTTTTCAAGATAGTCTTTCTTCAAAAGGAGAAACCTGTCAGAGTTTAGTTGGAAAAGAAAATGTATTTATTCAACTTGATGCTTAACTCATATTTAAACTATGTTAAGTGAATGTGTTACCTGGAGAGGGGGAAAAAAAGTACAAGATCTCATTTGAAAATGATAGGACCTCTCAATGTGTGATTTATGATTTTCTAAAAAGGAATGTTAATATTTTTTTTTATTTTCTAGATACCCTACAAATAAATGGATTAAGCTGGGTACTTTCCATGGTAGAGATGAGAGGAATGTCCAGAGTTTCCCTTTAGATGAACAGATGTATGCAAAATATGTGAAGGTAATGTTTATCTTTACAGAACTGTGTTCTATAATGAAACATACCTATTATTCATACTTGATACCTCACCTATTTAGAAATAAGAAAAATTAAGAGGAAATGTATTGCTGTATTCCTTTTAATAAAATAATTCTTTCTTGAATATATTATTTTATGGGACAAATACTAATACATTCCCTTTTATGTAACTGGAAACCTAGGCTGGTTTTTTGATATCTTGGCTTTGATGAAATTCCAAATTATAACTCTTAATATTTTTGAAGTCTTGATATAAAATGTCATCTTTATAATATTATGTTTCTTTATATTTTAAAACCTGAATCAGTTACTCATTGCTGTCTTTAAAGCAGGTCTGGTTTCTTATCAAAATCTGATTCTGAGATTTCTATTTTAATGCCCAGTTATTTTTCATTATAGCTTTTTGTCTTTTGTATATTCAGGTGAAATATTATATGTCTAAGTAACAATTTCAAATAAAGTTTTAACCATTTAAATTCCTGCTGCAACCTAAATGTCCATTGACAGAAGAATGGATAAAAAAGCTGTGGTACATATATATGATGGAATATTATTCAGCCATAAAAGAGAACAAAATAATGCCATTTGCAGCAACACAGATGGACCTAGAAATTGTACTGAGTGAAATAAGACAGAGAAAGATAAATATCATGTCATATTGCTTATATGTAGAATCTAAAAAATGGTACAAACGAACTACTTACAAACAGAAATAGAACTACAGATGTAGAAAACAAACTTACGGTTACCAGAGGGTAACGTGGAGGGTAGGAGGAGAGATAAATTGGGAGACTGGTATTGACAAATGCACACTACTATACATAAAGTAGGTAACTAATAAGAACCTACCATATAGCACAGGAAACTCTTCTCAGTACTCTGTAATGACCTGTATGGGTGAAGAATCTAAAAGAGTGTGTATAAAAGAGTGTGTATATATATATATGTATGTGTGTATATATATATGATAAATTTTGCTGTACAGTGGAAACTAATGCACCATTGTAAATCAACTATACTCTAATAAAAGCCATAAATTCCTACTGCCTCTCTCACCAGTCTTGAGGTGAATTATCTACCAAAATAGAATTATTATCACTCTTGAATTTAGACAAAATATGGGAATTTCTTACTCCTTTTTACTTCTTCCTTTTTTTTTTCTTTATGATACTATAGCCATACCTTAAAGTACAACTGTGTTGTTAGTAAGACCTTTTGGAATGACAGCAGCTCTAATTTTCTTCCTAATTATTTCTTCTTTAAATGTGAAAACTTATACCTACCTACTCGTCTCTTGGGATTTTACTTTCTGTGTCTTTTGTAAGCATGTATTAAATTGGCTTCTGTAAATGGGTAAACTTGTAGTATTCCTACTCTCCATATAAAAATATTTTTATAAAAATGCTGTTTTTAAAGTACAGTTGATATTTTCAGTTAATGATTCAACAGTGTTCAGAAAAATGATGATACATTTTCAGTTTCTTTTTAAAGTGAATTCTGAACCAGTTTAATGACCTTTTTATGTAGCAGTTTCTATACTGTAATGCCAAAAAAAATACATAAAATACTTTGGCAGATGATACAATACCTGATTTTGCAATGAACACAACTCACATGTTGTGAAATAGTTCCAAGAATCATTCTTTATAGAGTCTACTTTGTTAATAACAGAACATTTTATTAGTGATAACAGAAAAATCCTATATAAAGCTCCCTACTTTGTCTTCTTTATAATGGGAGACTATAGAGCATTTTGATGACTGGTTTTCTTAAAAGCCCTATTTGGTAGATTTAAACCTAAAAGCAAAAAACATTTACTTCTGATTCTTATTTTATATTGATAAATGTTATATAAGTTTACCTGAGTTTTGCTCATCCCAAAAGAATTAAAACCCATATTTTAAAAAATGCTTTTTAATAGCTTATATTTTAAAAATGAATTGATAAATATCCTCTGGTTCTATAAGTTATACTTAAAATAGCAGCATGTCAGAAATCCAAATTTTCCCCCAAATAGTTTGTATATAGTATTGTGCAAGAATAAATATTATTTTTTATTATGTTAATCTTTTTATCAATATGTATGTTCATTAGATACGTATAGCCACATATAGGTATCAATGTATTAATATGTAGGTATATACATGATAACATTTATAATATTTAGTGTAATATAAGACAGGTTATTTCTAGATATGCTTTAATTACTTTTAGAATGCTTTCAGATCTAATGGATAAATAAAACAGCAGCAGTGGATTTTAGGTTAAAGTTAATTTATTTCATTACAGTTGCACTATATTTTCTAGTTGTGATGGTAAAAATAAATGCAAATCATTGCTTTGGTTTCTGCAAAGAAATGAGTACTACAATGTTATCCATCACAGTATATTGCTTTCTATACTTTAATTATACAATATAATTTACAAATATTGAATGTTGCTTATGGCATGTTATTCAGACTTCGGAACTGATTTCTTTTTCTTTTCCTTTCTCTTGCTTCAGATGTTCATCAAGTACATAAAGGTTAGCAACCTTCTCTTTTGCAATATTGAATAATAGGGCATGACATATTATTGCATGGCAAAGCAAAACTTGACAAATACTAGTTTTGGGGAAAATTAGGACTTTATTTTTAGAAATACTGTAATGAAAAAACAATATTTTGTTAGATAATTTCACATACACTGTGCTGGCTTGCCATTTTGTGTGCTTTTATTCTTTAGGTGGAGTTGGTATCACATTTTGGATCAGAGCACTTTTGTCCATTAAGCCTTATAAGGTAATACAGAGCAAAAATACTTACTGAGTGGTTTAAAAAGAAAAAAAGGCAACATAAAAATCCCAGTATATTTAAAGTGAAGAAATCATTTGTTATTACGTGAGATAACACCATAAAAAATATACTGCTAAACCTTTCTTCCTTTTGCATACAGTTTAGAAAAGTGTAAAAATTTAGATAGGAATTTGGCATGTATCATTTCTAATTTTTTTTGAGAATTTATATTCATAATTATATCCTTGAAAAAAGTATTTTAAATTTTTTATGCTGAACTGTATGTATTTTGCAGTTTCATTTTGTATCTATCAGTATGATTTGATAATGACCGTAATAGTGTATTTCTGATTTCTTTAAACTGCTATGTAAGTTTCACAATCTGAATAAACCACGATTTGTGAATCCTCCTTAAAAATTTTTTTTTCCTTTGTTAGGAAAAAAGAACCTTCATTTTATATGTTCAGTTTAGCTTGCTTGATATGATGATAATAAATGGAAACATTTTAGGCCAGTAAGTCATTGGCCTATTAGTCATTATATTTTTAAATGCCTTAAATAGATTAACATTGTAATGAAAACAGTGGATTGAGAAAGTCATTGTTTTTGAGTTCAAAGTTAACGATGCTCAAAACAACCAAAATTATTATAGTTTGTCATTTATTATGAAGAGATGAGTCTTAATAAGACATTAATGAAAAACTTCAATGAAATTGTTGTTAACAGGGTTTTTGGCACTAGCATGGTGGAAGAATATGAAGAGATTGCTGATTCCCAGTATCAGTCAGAACGTCAAGAACTATTTGATGAGGACTATGGTGAGTGATTTTTAAAAAGTAACTATTTATGTATATGTTTTTGTTTTTTAAATGGGTAAATGTAGGTCACTTAAAAAGACTGCCATGATGATTAGTCTTTAGTTTATTCCTTGTTTTTAACCCTAGTAACTAATTTTCTCCTAAACCTATTTTCTAAAATAATTTTCTGCTTGTTGATCAGTTATTTGACTTGAAACTCCCTTCCATTACCCCAGTGCTAATAAATTATGGTTATATCCCTATGCCAGGCCCCAAAGCCTATTACTCAAAGGCAACTGACATAGTAGAATTGAGCATGAGTTTCTTTGATTTGCCTTTAGCCTAAGAGCAAGCAAGCAAGCATATTGAGGCATGAGTTTTTGAGAAATTCCCATGAGCCTGCAGAGGTCAGAGAATGTTTTATGACACCTTCCATTTCTATTTTATTAAGTTCTTGTTTTAAGATGTCTTAAACTGTAGTCTGAAAAATCTAATTTTTGCATTCCCTAGTTTTCCCATAAGTGAAGTCATTTACTAGGGGTTGGTAAACTACACTGAAAGCTTGAATAAAAGTCTTATAAATGTGATTAAAATTTTTGCAAGCAGTAGAAATATATTCTTTGGTTTTTATCTGTTTGATAAATGGTTTATGAATTTCCTTTTTTGTGAATGTGCTTTGGATGTATAATGAAAACTGTAAAATTGTTTTGTCAACTGACTTGACATAATTTGTGCTTTTAAACATATCATCTGAGATAATTCTCAGCATAATTAACCTTCATTTTCTCTGAACAGATTACCCACTGGATTATAATACTGGGGAGGATAAATCCTCAAAAAACCTTCTTGGTTCTGCTACAAGTGAGTATTTGGGGGTTTTTCTAGTCACTATTATTAAAGTATATCTCAACTTCTGTTTCCCGGCATATGTGAACATTTTGTTTTGAAGTTTAGGGGGCTCCTTCTGTCTTAGTGTTGAACTTTGAGTTGAAATCAAAGAATACTTTTTTAAAGTATTTTCATAGGAATAAAGTAGAATATATGTAAACAAAGAAGAGAGGCAAAATGCAAGCATAGGTCGGTTCTTTTACAAAAAGAAGTAGTTATATTTTTAGGCAAGTTCCTTAGAGTGAAGAATGGGATATGAATTTACTTGGGGAAAGAATTGTTAAAGAGGTCCTAGACCATATAAATAAGAGCATCTAGGTAATCATACTTGGTAGGAAAGGAGTTTATTTTGGAAGTGGTACTCATCAGTGAAATCCTACCAAATGAGGATTTGTTAATGTATGGATATGGTTAGTTTCCTGATTAATTATAAAGCATAAAGGCTGTTCTTATTCATGATAATGGTGATTCCCAAGCAGTAACAATAATAGTGATAATAATACACTCTTTGTAAACTGAAAAAAAAAAAAGGACTAAGATACTAGTTGTTTAGCTTCTTGTCTTGCCAGCCTATTATCTGAACTTATAGATAGGCTAGCCAAGTAGACTCCTGGAAAGACGTTTACCGACTGACAGTTTATTTTTACTGTTAGAATGCAGGTAGGTGTATTTTACATTTGTTATTTTTGGTTAGTCCCCCAAAATAAGGACTTTTTATTTGGAGGTTAATAATTGAATTTAATGAAAGTAAATCTTAGTAACATAGAAGACGATTTGTGCGTTTTTATTTTACTCTTGAGTTGTTTGAATCCCAGTCTCACTGTCTATATTGTCTTCATAACTTTTTAAGGTACTCAACCAGTAGTACCTATACTTAGGTAGATATTTGGTGACTACACTATATGAAATTAAGAGTCACTTGTCTTTCTTCTCATCTTTTATCTTTTTCCCTTTCTTCCTTTCTTGTCCTCTCCCTCTCCATAGAAGACTATAGATTTCAGTGGACTTTCTTAGGGAATAGGAAAAAGAATGTTAAAAAATAACTGCATAAAGGGAATGCTTTTATGTAATATTTAACTTTGTTGTAGATTAGCTTAATATATTTTTACTCTGTTGCTAGTCAACTGACTTTTTAGATATTATTGATTACTTTTAAGTGTATCCTTAGCAATTTCTTGGAGAAGGCAGTGGCACCCAACTCCAGTACTCTTGCCTGGAAAATCCCATGGACGGAGCAGCCTGCTAGGCTGCAGTCCATGGGGTCGCTAAGAGTCAGACACAACTGAGCGACTGAGCGACTTCACTTTTCACTTTCATGCATTGGAGAAGGAAATGGCAACCCACTCCAGTGTTCTTGCCTGGAGAATCCCAGGGACGGTGGAGCCCGTTGGGCTGCCGTCTGTGGGGTCGTGCAGAGTCGGACACGACTGAAGTGACTTAGCAGTTAGCGATTTCTGCTGATGATAGCATTAAAAACAGGTGCCTCATTCGCTGCTTTGGGATAGTTTTTTAGGAATGAGACAATGATGCTATTTTATTTAATTGGATGTTAAGATGTTTGTTCTTGTCCTTAAATTTGTAGTTTAAAATTTATATTTTAAATTAAATATATTTATTTATATTTAATATATTTATATTTAAAGTTTATATTACGTAATAGTCATCATATCATAATTCAGTAATGCTGATTTAGCTGTGAGGCGGCATTGTTATTTTATGGGGTCAGAAAATAGCCCCAGACTAAAAGTTCTCTAGTTTTTGGTGGTTACTGGGAACAAAGGAGCACCTTCCAGAAGTAATGATTTACTATAGTTTTAGATAGGGGAAAATTTTGTTGATATTTTGCTTTCTTTCTCTATCTTCCTGTGGGATTAACTCCAAGACAGCATTAAAATGTTTTCAGTAGAGGACATTTCCTTATTTGTAATCACTTCTCTGACTGATGTATTATTTTAATTAATGAGACATAGAATTTTTTTAGACCCTATTTTCTGGATCTTTTTCCTTGAAGATACGTTTCTTGGTAACACATTTCATTTTTGTTTCTATGGCTTTCTGGAAGAGCAGTCCATTTACGTTCTGGTGTTCCTAGGTGTTGAAAAATTTTGTATAGTGGAGACAAGGTGGATGGGAGGATATCAGCTGAGCCCAAGTATGAGAGGTTTAAAAAGATATCCATTTCTTGATGTTTCAGAACAAGAGAGGTGGTAGTAGCTGAGTGATAAGACTTTGCTGTTATTAAGTTAATAAGCATGACCTAATACTGCTGCCTTTGATACCTATATCCTTCTGGTTTTCTCTGAATAGTCTAGACTGGTTTTGAGCTTGACCTAGTTACTTTCTCCAATGTAATATAATGTTAGGAAAAAATAACAAGGTGGAATCAGGCCAAAGAGCTCGTCTCTGGCAGTGGAATGTCTGAATTTGACTATAATCATCACCACTTTCTAAATTAGCTTGAAATTGGCCAATTTTGCACCTAATTTATTTTTAATATTTACACAGTGTCTCCAAAACAGAATTCTGTGCCTTTAATTTAAAAGAGAAACTCTTTTTTTCTTTTGCTATTGAGTAATTGGTAGTCACAGGAAATATATGTCACCAGAGTATGTTGCTTCTAATGGGACTTGATTGTCAAAGAGCATGCATGCTACTCTAATAAGCATGCTGCTTATTTAGACATTTTTGATATTATATAATTTACTGAACTTCCAGAAAGGAGAGAGTACTATCTTAGAGCAACATTCTTGGCTTTCTATGTTTGCCAATTCTGGGACTCTTCTGCCTGAATCTTTGTTTACATTCTTGAGCTAGAGCATTTTCATATTTTACATCAACAAATTCTTCGTATCAATCTACTCTACTTGTGCTTGGTCATGTGGCTCTTCCAGGCCACTCTCTACTTTGATATTCTTGCAAGTCTGCCTTTACTTCTAAATATGATCTGTATTTTATTAGAGTCATCAGATTTGCTAAGGGCCAGATTTCTGCTTCTCTTTCTGCCTAAGTTTAAGACAAACTGTAGTTTTTGTTTTAAGTCAGAATACTTTTTATGAATGTATTTATTTTAAGATCCTAGAAGGAGTAACAGAGAATGAAGGTAGGTGTGTTGCAGAGTTAGTAGCTCAGTACACATAGGAGGAAGTAGTTTTTTTACTGGTTTGTCTTGTGTTGTAGCATAGGCATTTGGTTTTCTGTATCAAAAAGAGCCATTGGTGTGTTGGGGACTTAGTGTATATAGCATGTTGATATTTGGTCCGTAGGAGAGAGTTTCATTCCTAAAGTAATGGGATGGGATGAATAAGTTACCCAATTCAAGAGAAAGGAGTTGGCAAATCCATGAGAAATTGAGAGCAGGTGTCTAGTATCGCACTATATTCCAAATTGTTGCTTTTACCCTTTAGCCTTTCTGAAGGCTTTTCAGTGATTAGATTATGATCGTGACAAGTAGTCATGTGTTTAGATGCAAAGTGAGACTGGTAAGAAAATTCACAAAGCTGCTTTCTCCCAAAAGAAAAAAACTGTATTTGACAGCATTCTGTGAACATAGCAAGATTATTTCTTAATAGGTTAAATGGGCTGAGAAAGAAGAATCTGCCAGATTTTGCTTTTGTTACCAAATGGCTCTCTGAAATAATAAACAATATTTTTAAATGATGAGTAGTATGTATAAATCTTCCTTATTTTAGGTACTAGTATAAAAATTTATATTAAAAAGTAGTACTCTAAAACTTCTTTCTCTACACAGATCAACAGATACAGATTTTTAAAGCTTTTAATAATAATACCAAAAAATTTAAATGCAAAAATTTGAAATCTGAAGTAAGATTGCCCTTTGAAGCAAGTATAAGGGACTTAGAATATAAACTTAATTTCAGAATTTGGGTTCTGTGAGCAGTCAATTTTGATTGAACTTCAGCTGTCAGGCTAAGTAGAGGATCAGATACTACTATTGAAATATTCAGTGCAGTTCAGTCGCTGAGTCATGTCCTGCCCCTTTGTGACCCCATGGACTGCAGCATGCCAGGCTTCTCTGTCCATTACCAACTCCAGGAGCTTGCTCAAACTTATGTCCATAGAGTCATCCAACCATCTCATCCTCTGTCGTCTCCTTCTCCTCCTGCCTTCAATCTTTGCCAGCATCACTGTCTTTTCTAATCAGTCGGCTCTTCACATCAAGTGGCCAGAATATTGGAACTTCAGCATCAGTCCTTCCACTGAATCTTCAGGACTGATTTCCTTTAGGATTGACTGGTTTGATCTCCTTGCAATATTGGTTGACATTAAAATTTGATTTATGAGGAAATACAGAGTTTCCATTGCTACTTAAGTTTTGTTTATAAGGGAATGGAGTTTCCATTTCCTGTTTTTATGCTGAGGTGTCCTTTAGCCTAAGTTCTAAGACTGCTTCTCTGTTTTTACAATTTCCCAGGTGAAAGGACAGGATTGACCTATAATCCTAGATATTTCAAAAGCAAATATAAAGCTTTTGTGTGTTCAAGTAATGATTGGAAACAAAGTACCACTGCTTGTTGTCTTTCAGATTATAGAATCATAGTTATGTAAAGTTTAAAATTAATAATTATGTACTACTAGTTATCACATTTAAAAGTCTAAAATCTCCTATTTTTACCTGTCATAAAACGTATGTTTACAGTATCAGCACCAGGTGACAGTGCTTGGCTTGTTCCCAACCTTCTGATTATGCTAGCTTTTCCTTCTTTAGATCCTTTCCTACTTCTCACATCTCTGGTTTTCATGAATGTGTGATGAAAACTCAGATCTCTTTTAGGAAAGGAAACCAAGATGGAAAAAAGTGATGAGGTTTAATATGTAGCCCCTGCCAGATGTTAGTATTTTAATGGTAGAAAAACCTGGTGAATTACCTTCTAGTAGAATTTCAGAGATTAGATTGGAGTTGGAATTTAATTTCCTGTGAAATTACATTAAATTACTAGAAGGAAGTCTTCTGTTCCAAGCCAGCTTTTTATGGAGTTATGATATTTCGTGGTCCTCATGTATCTTCAGCCATTTATGTAGATATTAAGGTTTGTAGCACTTTACTCATCATTGAGATAACCACTTTGGAAAGAGAGGAAGAATTAGAAAGTATGCAGATTGCTTTACCTACAGCACTTAAGTTTTATGACTTTGACTTTTAATTCATCTTCCTGTGCCTATATTCACCCAGTTCAGAAAAGAATTTGTCGTTTATTGTCCATTAAACATTGTTATAAGTCATCAAAGGCATGATTCTATGCAGTGTCAATTTGGGATTTAACCATATTACTTAGATATTTTATATTCATAGTTGAAAATAGTCTTTCTGCTGTCCTTTGAAGAATAATCTTCCTATTTTATTTATTTTTACCTATGAAAGACACATGTTTAGGAAAAGGATTTTTTGTTTGTTTTTGGTTTAAACTGTAGAACCTTTTCTTTAAAAAAAAAAAAACAAGGCTTTTCTGTAAATTATGGGTTTTGGTTGTCACATTTTTTTCCTGTCTCAGTGCAGGCTATATGCTGAATATAACTTGAATCTTGTGATATGCTGAAGGTAGTATTTGCTGAAAGGTTTGGAGAAGTTTTGTAAAAAAAGTATAATTAGATTTTAAAATCCTTCTGAATATAAAAGTTCAGATTTATATATAATACTTTTTGCCTGAAATTTGTATCCTGTATTGGACTAATAGTAAGGTGAGCGAAAAGGTAATTAGTCCAAAAAATGCAAAAGACCATTACAAATGGTTTTTTACTATCTGATATCAGTTATATGAAAATATTTAGGTGTATTAGTATCTTTTTCTGATTGAATTTTGTTTTAGATGCCATTCTAAATATGGTGAATATTGCCGCTAATATTCTGGGAGCAAAAACTGAAGACCTGACAGAAGGTACCTAATCATTTTATGGGTCTTTTAAATATATGATACTCCAGGGGTCTTCCTAGTTAGTAAAATTAATTAATAAGCCAAGCAGTTTGATTTTTTTATTTAGAAATACAGAAACCATTCACAGGAACTTGCCAATCTTCTATTATTCATTGTTTATTTGAATTTCACAAGTTCTCTTTAATAAGTAGGATCTTGTCTATATAAAAATCATTACTTTGATTTTTCACTCTTAACCTGCTGTAGAAGTATTGATTTTATCCCTAGTTCTTTCCTGAGGTTTTGATGCTCTAATGGTTACTTGGAGTATGCTTTTATTTATCAAATAGCAATTCAATTTAGAAAGTAATAGAAATATGAATATTATGAACAAGGGGAAACAATCTTGCCCTTTTTTTGTTTTCAAAAATACTTCATTCCATTTATAAAATAAGTCATGGGGTTGTAATATATAACATGGGGAATGCAGTGTGGTGGCAGATGGCAGCTAGACTTATTGTGATCATTTTGCAATGTATACAAATGTCATATCACTACGTTGTACACATGAAAATGGATATAATGTTGTATGTCAAATATACTTCAATAAAATTTAGTTCTAAGTGCAAACTTAAAATGTCCCATTTATTTCTTCTTATTCTCTTTAGTTAACTCCAGTGTCTTATTAATCATGTAAGATTACACAAAACTCATAGTTACTTGCTTTAATTTTCTGAGAAGTTGAGAAAGAATATGCACTACTTATAGTTGTGACTTTCAATGATTATTTCTTTTTAAAAGAACTTGATGGAAAAAAAGAAAAGCAGAGTCTGCAGTAGAAAACCTGTTTGCCTTTTTTCTTCTCCCTTGAAGAATCTAAAGTTCCTTATTTGTTATAGTGAAATTTTCATGGTATAGCTTTTTAAAATTAAACTCAATATGGACATCTTTCTTAAAATAGGAAATAAAACTATATCTGAGAATGCTTCTGCCACAGCTGCACCCAAAATGCCTGAATCAGCTCCTGTTTCAGCTCCTGTTCCATCACATGAGTAAGTTATACTGGGATATTAGAGTTCTATTAAAAGGGAGATACACTTGTACATAAAAAGGTATTTGTGATCTGTGGAAAATGAAAAACTCCGAATCATGGGACAGACATTCCACAGCCACTTAAAACATCTTTGAGTTGCTTTTTGTATACTGGCAGTTCACCGTAGATAGACCAAATGTGCGTTATTTTGATATAGTGTTACTTTTATTATTTACAATACTTAATCTTTTCCTTATTGCAGATAATTAACTCTGCAGGTATAAGTTTGAGGACAAATTTTAAAGACCTGTTTTTATTGAGTTCGGATTTAAAAGCCTTGATTATTTATATATCTGTGCTATGCCTAGAAAGCTATACAGGATACCTGAAATACTTAGAGCAGTGATTTTTAAACGATGTGTTGGTCACACAGCTTACTCTTGGAGTGTTCATTTTCTGAAATTGAATGATACAGGTCTTTCCCCAGGTTGCAGTGGTTACTTTGGGCAGGGATATATACGCGTCAGTCAGTCAGTTCAGTCGTTCAGTAGTGTCCGACTCTTTGTGACCCCATGGACTGCAGCACACCAGGCTTCCCTGTCCATCACCAACTCGGAGCTTACTCAAATTCTGGTCTTTTCTAGACCAGAGGTAGAGGTGATTAAGGTTTGTACCTCAACCTCTGATCTAAAATAGATAGGCTTATTAATGATTTGGGTTATTGGGATAATCTGGTTATAGTTATTATAAATTTAGCTGTGTATATTTCATTAGATATACTCCCTGTAAACTTTGACAGACATTTCTCTCAGAGGAACTCTACATAATGAGGCAAGATATTTACATGAAACAGTTCAAGGTAATAAGTAATGAAACCTCAGTGAGCTTTGGAGCTGTAATTTCAAGGTACTATGTTAATTTAAAAATGAGATTTTTGTGCTTTGACGGGCACAGTGTCAAATTTGTGTTTTCCTGAAATATAACATTATGTGTTACTGATTCCTAGATGGTCCTAAGAAATCTCTGGGATAGAAATTCTTGCTGTTTCTAATTATGTGGATCTGTCTCGGTTTTGTAACTAGGTTCTTCAGTGACTAACACATAGTATGTCTTTATTTTTCAAAACTAAATTAATTTTATTTTACACACACACACACATTTACCCCTTCATGTGTGTGTGTGTGTAAATATTTATTGAAAGATACCACATCTGGCTAATGTAGCAGTTTTTACTCTTTTGCTTTAGAGTTTTGTTTTTTAGTAGATATTCTTACATAAGTTTCTTTACTTAATGTTTCTTCATGTATGTTTGTTTTAAATTCTTTTTGATGATTATATGGCAGTCCTCTGAAAAAAATAAAAGAATCCATGATACAGTATCACTCAAAAATTTTTATGAAATGATGACTTACTTTCTTTTCCCAGGTTTGAGTTTCTAAAAGTGTAACTCTGATTAGAGTGTATATAGATGATAGGGCTTCCCTGGTGACTCAGATGATAAAGAATCTGCCTTCAGTGTGGGAGACCTGAATTCGATCCCTGATCTTCTCTGGTTGGGAAGATTCCCTGGAGAAGGGCATGGCAACCCATTCCAGTATTCTTTCCTGGAGATTCCCCGTGGACAGAGGAGCCTGGCAAGCTACAGTCCATGGGGTCGCAAAGAGAAGAACACGACTGAGTGACTAAGCACAGCACAACACAAAGATAGTATAACTTAATTTTTACCAAATTATTCAATTTAGTTGTAAGAAATATTGTGTAGAGACTATATACAGCTGTCTATATCTGTATCATCTGTTAAGGGAAGCTTAGCCTAATTATGTTTTAATTTAGTCTGTTTACTATTTTATTATCAACAAAATGAAAGTCCAGCTTTTAGATATTGTCTTTTAAAAAAAATTTTCTGTAGAAAAAAAATTTTTTTTAAATGTGGACTATTTTTAAAGCCTTTATTGAATTTGTTATGATATTACTTTTGTTTTGTTTTGGTTTTTTGACTCTGAGCATCTGTGATCTTAGCCTCCTGCTGCTGCTGCTGCTGCTGCTAAGTCACTTCAGTCATTTCTGACTCTGTGCGACCCCGTAGACGGCAGCCCACCAGGCTCCCCCGTCCCTGGGATTCTCCAGGCAAGATCACTGGAGTGGGTTGCCATTTCCTTCTCCAATGCATGAAAGTGAAAAGTGAAAATGAAGTCGCTCAGTCGTGTCCGACTCTTAGCGACCCCATGGACTACAGCCTACCAGGCTGCTCCGTCCATGGGATTTTCCAGGCAAGAGTACTGGAGTGGGGCGCCATCGCCTTCTCCTGACCAGGGATCAAACTCATATCCCTGCATTGTAAGACAAAGTTCCAGTCAGTGGACTGCAAAGGAAGTCCCTAGATACTGGTGGTTGTTTTTTATTCCTACTTTTGCTGTTATGATATTAGACTTCATTTAAAGACATTTCCTGGCAATTTTAGTAGTGTTTCACAGTAGGAAAATTTACATATGAAAATTTCTTTTTGGTATTCAAATTACTTTGTTTTTTTCAAATTATACCTTTGTTGCTACAAAGCCTGCACCTAGAAATTCATTACCTTTATCTTGGAAGGGACCACATAATTTTCAACACTGTTCCCACCAGCTTGAATTCCCCACTCTTCCCTACTGGACACGCATACTCCAGAGACCAAAGATAGGACTAAGTTAGTGACACTAATAGTTTATTATTAGCCAGGATTTCCATTACAATGGTTAAGTATTTAGCTTTCAATAGCAGAAAATTAGCCTAGATAATACTGTGATTATTTGGGGGGAGTAGGGATATTTTCTTCTTTCTAGAGCAGATAATCCTGTGTGTGTGTGTAATGCCACATTGAAATTCCTCAAATCTCCACAGAGAAATGATCTTTGAGAAATCTGCAGATGACCCTTGAATAATGGGTTTGAAGTGTACAGATCTATTTACACGTGGATTTTTTTCGTTAGTAAATACTGCAGTACAGATGATCTCGGTTGGTTGAATCTGTGGATGCAGAACTAAAGTACAGAGGAACTGTGGATATGGAGGACAGGCTGTAAGTTACACAGTGTGTAAGGCTGCAGCTCTGACTCGCTGCATACAGTTCAAGGGCCAACTGTAGGATGACTCTTGAAAGTAGGATACTCAGGCACAAAGTGCATTCGTAGTAAGAGTCCTGGGTTTTTGTTCTAACTGGGACTTGCATAGCCCTTGGGTAGCTCAGTTTCTGATATAAGGGGTGATAAAGCTTGTGATATTGATGAATATGGGAGGAAGGATACTATCTTCACTAAATGGAAATATATTCAGTAAAGGTACTATGTTCAGTAAATGGAAATATTCGCATAACAAACTATTCTTAAATAGGGATTAAAGACAAACTTGATTTGGTAAATATGGTGATTTGAATCATCTGGCTTGTCATTTGATAGATTATCTTTCTGTACCATTCCTGAATAATACTGTTTTTATAATGAAAGTGATTTAAAGGATAGTAATTCATTCAAAGTAAATTTGAGTGTTTTCTGTACTGCCCCTTCTTTTTATCTTATGTGTGATACATTTATTTTCCTTAAGCATAATTATGGATATGTATTTCTAGGTTTGAAACCACTGAAGGACACATACATGACATCGAGTCATTGTCACCAGATACTACAAAAGAAAGTCCCATTGTACAGCTAGTTCAAGAAGAAGAGGAGGAGGCAAGTCCTTCTACAGTGACCCTTCTGGGTAGTGGTGAACAAGAGGATGAAACATCACCTTGGTTTGAGTCAGAGACACAAATATTTTGCAGTGAACTCACCACAATTTGTTGTATTTCTAGTTTTTCGGAATATATATATAAATGGTGTTCAGTTAGAGTTGCTCGTTATCGGCAACGCAGCAGAACTGCTCTGAGTAAACAAAAAGAGTATCTTATGTCAGCTGAACCACCACTAGTACTTCCTGAAGAACCAGTAGATGTTTCATTATTGCAGCCTCCAGGTGGAGAGCCAGACAGTAATAAGGAAAAGGACGCTGAAACCAGTGTTCTAGATGATTTAAGTGGTGTGCTCCAGGAAGATTTGATTAATCACACTTTAGATGCAATTGAACTTGAACCAAGCCATCCTCAAACTCTTTCTCAATCTGTTCTCTTAGATGTTACTCCAGAAATCAACTCATTATCTAAAATAGAAGTATCTGAGCCTGTTAAATATGAGGCAGGGCATTCACCATCACAAGTGATTCCCCAAGACAGTTCTGTTGAGGTTGATAATGAAACAGAAAAAAGGTCTGAGAGTTTTAGTTCTATAGAGAAACCAACTGTGATCTCCGAAACAAAAATACTTGATAAAGTAATGGATAATGTTGTAAAAGAAGACATAAACTCCATGCGAATTACCACAAAGCCATCTGAAACAATAGTGCCACCTGTAAACACAGCTACTATGCCAGACATTGAAGCTGGGGAAGCCAAAATGAACATAGCTGACACACCAAAGCAAATTTCCACTCCTGTGGTGGATTCTTCTTCATTACCTGAAGTAAAAGATGACGAACAGTCTCCAGAAGATGTCCTTTTAAGAGGGTTACAGAGGACAGCTACAGATTTTTATGCTGAATTGCAAAACTCCTCAGATCTAGGATATGCTAATGGAAATCTTGTACATGGATCAAACCAAAAGGAATCAGTATTTATGAGACTTAATAACCGTATTAAAGCCTTAGAAGTTAACATGTCTCTCAGTGGTCGCTACCTGGAGGAACTTAGTCAAAGGTAAGCTTTCTTATGAATTAGCACAATCTACTTTGCACAGTGGGTTAAGTAGCAGAGTCTAATCTGACTAAAAGAGAGGATTTAATTATCTCATGATTCCTTGGGGGCTCAATGGTTAAGAACTTGCCTCCAATGCAGGAGACATGGGTTTAATCCCTGGGTCAGGAAGATCCCCTGGAGAAGGAAATGGCAACCCACTCCAGTATTCTTGCCTGGGAAATCCCATGGACAGAGGAGCCTAGCAGGCTATAGTTGATGGGGTCGCAAGAGATCAGACACAGCTTAGCGGCTAAACAATGAATGTAATAGAAATAAGCAGCATTTTAGCTGGAGAGAGAAAGTTATTTGGATGTTGGTCAGTAATTTTAAGAAGTGATTTTCATTTTTAGAAATACTAAGTGACATAATAAATTTGAATTATCTATATCAGTTTCTCCTTTCTCCTGTTGCTTAACTTTAGCTACTTTTGCTGTTTCATTCCCAGAGCAGTCATGGAAAAATTAAAGTTTATAGACCTTAAAGCTCTTTGTGGAACTTGACTAGGTATTAATTAGGAATTTAAATAAGTGAATACTGGAATAGACTAAACTAGATAATTAGGCAACATTTGAACTCTTTCAGCAAGTATCCAGAATCCTAGTCCTAGTTGTAATAATTTATCTTCTTGTGCTTATAAAATGCCAGAGGCAATGTCAGTTTGCTTATGCAGTGATGAAGACCCCTGGCACAGTTCTCCACTTTTTAAGCCAATTTTTGTTATTGTTGTTGTTCCTTAAGTGTCATTGTGCCTTAGGACTTTTCCAACATTTTGTAACCACAAGGAGCTCAGTGCCCAGAATTTCTGAAATACTACCTTTTCCTAATCCTCCTAAATTAAAATGCTACTAATGAAATGTCTCTAAAGTCATTCAGTTCAGTTCAGTTCAGTCGCTCAGTCGTGTCCGACTCTTTGCGACCCCATGAACCGCAGCAGGCAGCCCTCCCTGTCCATCACCAACTCCTGGAGTCCACCCAAACCATGTCCATCGAGTCGATGATGCCATTCAACCATCTCATCCTCTGTGGTCCCCTTCTCCTCCTGCCCTCAATCTTCCCTAGCATCAAGGTCTTTTCAGATGAGTTAGCTCTTTGCATCAGGTGGCCAAAGTATTGGAGTTTCAGCCTCAAAATCATCATTATATGCTAAAAGATATTGCTTCTTAATTCATACATATACTTTATTGGCAAATTATACGTGGGTGTGTGTGCATGCTTGCATCATAACTTGCTCAAGCCTCTCCCCACTCCCACCCTTTTTACGCCCACTAAGGAACCACTGAAATCACGCATGGTAAACCTTTTTTTTTTAATTGAGATGTAATTGATGTGTAACATTATGTTATTTCGGGTATAACAATGATTTGATATTTGTATATGTTCTAAATGATTACCACAGTAAATCTGTTAATATCACCATGTAGTTACAGGTTTTTTTTCCTATTGATAAGTTTTAAGATCTACTCTATTAGCAACTTTGAAATATACAATCCAGTATTATCAACGGTAGTCAACATGCTATATGTTATATTCTTATTCAGTTCAGTTGCTCAGTTGTGTCCAACTCTTTGTGACTCCATGGACCGCAGCATGCCAAGCCTCCCTGTCTATCACCAACTCCTGGAGCTTACCCAAACTCATGTCCATTGAGACAGTGAGGCCATCCAACCATCTCATCCTCTGTCGTCCCCTTCTCCTCCTGCCCCCAATCCCTCCCAGCATCAGAGTCTTTTCCAGTGAGTCAGCTCTTTGCCTCAGGTGGCCAAAGTACTGGAATCTCAGCTTCAACATCAGTCCTTCCAATGAACACCCAGGACTATTCTCCTTTAGGATGGACTGGTTGGATTCCTTGCAGTCCAAGGGACTCTCAAGAGTCTTCTCCAACACCACAGTTCAAAATCATCAGTTCTTCAGTGCTCAGCTTTCTTCACAGTCCAACTCTCACATCCGTACATGACCACTGGAGAAACTCTAGCCTTGACTAGATGGACCTTTGTTGACAAAGTAATGTCTCTGCTTTTTAATATGCTGTCTAGGTTAGTCATAACTTTCCTTCCAAGGAGCAAGTGTCTTTTAATTTCATGGCTGCATTCACCATCTGCAGTGATTTTGGAGCCCCCAAAAATAAAGTCAGCCACTGTTTCGACTGTTTCCCCATCTATTTGCCATGAAGTGATGGGACTGGCAGCCATGAAATTAAAAGACGCTTACTCCTTGGAAGGAAAGTTATGACCAACCTAGACAGCATATTAAAAAGCAGAGACATTACTTTGTCAACAATGGTCCGTCTAGTCAAGGCTGTGGTTTCTCCAGTGGTCATGTACGGATGTGAGAGTTGGACTGTGAAGAAAGCTGAGCACTGAAGAATTGATGCTTTTGAACTGTGGTATTGGAGAAGACTCTTGAGAGTCCCTAGGACTTC
>NW_011494861.1:182571-191858 GCF_000754665.1 Bison bison bison
CAGGGAGATCCAACCAGTCTATCCTAAAGGAGATCAGTCCTGGGTATTCATTGGAAGGACTGATGTTGAAGCTGAAACTCCAATACTTTGGCTACCTGAGGCGAAGAGGTGACTCATTTGAAAAGACCCTGATGCTGGGAAAGATTGATGGCAGGAGGAGAAGGGGACAACAGAGGATGAGGTGGTTGGATGGCATCATTGACTCAACGGACATGGGTGTTTGGGTGGACTCTGGGAGTTGGTGATGGACAGGAAGGCCTGACCTGCTGCAGTTCATGGGGTACCAAGGAGTCAGACATGACTGAGTGACTGAACTCAACTGAACTGATGGGACCAGATGGCATGATCTCCATTTTCTGAATGTTGAGCTTTAAGCCAACTTTTTCACTCTCCTCTTTCACTTGAATTAAGAGGCTCTTTATCTTTAGTTCTTCTTCGCTTTCTGCTATAAGGGTGGTGTCGTCTGCATATCTGAGGTTATTGATATTTCTCCCGGCAATCTTGATTCCAGCTTCTGCTTCTTCCAGCCCAGCGTTTCTCATGATGTACTCTGCATATAAGTTAAATAAGCAGAGTGACAGTATACAGCCTTGACATACTCCTTTTCCTCTTTGGAACCAGTCTGTTGTTCCATGTCCAGTTCTAACTGTTGCTTCCTGACCTGCATATAGGTTTCTCAAGAGGCAGGTCAGGTGGTCTGGCATGCCCATCTCTTGAAGAATTTTCCACAGTTTGTTGTGATCCACACAGTCAGAGGTTTTGGCATAGTCAATAAAAGCAGAAATAGATGTTTTTCTGGAACTCTCTTGCTTTTTCAATGATCCAGCGAATGTTGGCAATTTGATCTCTGGTTCCTCTGCCTTTTCTAAAACCAGCTTGAACATCTGGAAGTTCACGGTTCACGTATTGCTGAAGCCAGGCTTGGAGAATTTTGAAAATCACTTTGCTAGCATGTGAGATGAGTGCAATTGTGCGGTAGTTTGAGCATTCTTTGGCATTGCCTTTCTTTGGGATTGGGATAAAAACTAACCCTTTTCCAGTCCCATGGCCACTGCTGAGTTTTTCAAGTTTGCTGACATATTGAGTGCAGCACTTTCACAGCATCATCTTTCAGAATTTGAGATAGCTGAACTGGAATTCCATCACCTCCACTAGCTTTATTTGTAGTGATACTTCCTAAGGCCCCTTTGACTTCACATTCCAGGATGTCTGGCTCTAGGTGAGCAGTCACACCATCATGCTCATCTGGGTCATGAAGATCTTTTTTGTACAGTTCTTCTGTGTATTGACTATGCCAAAGCCTTTGACTGTGTGGATCACAATAAACTGTGGAAAATTCTTCAAGAGATGGGAATACCAGACCACCTGATCTGCCTCTTGAGAAATTTGTATGCAGGTCAGGAAGCAAGTTAGAACTGGACATGGAACAACAGACTGGTTCCAAAGAGGAAAAGGATTTCGTCAAGGCTGTATATTGTCACCCTGTTTATTTAACTTATATGCATAGTACATCATGAGAAACGCTGGACTGGAAGAAACACAAGCTGGAATCAAGATTGCCGGGAGAAATATCAATAACCTCAGATATGCAGATGACACCACCCTTATGGCAGAAAGTGAAGAGGAACTAAAAAGCCTCTTGATGAAAGTGTAAGTGGAGAGCGAAAAAGTTGGCTTAAAGCTCAACATTCAGAAAACGAAGATCATGGCATCTGGTCCCACCACTTCATGGGAAATAGATGGGGAAACAGTGGAAACAGTGTCAGACTTTCTTTTTCTGGGCTCCAAAATCACTACAGTTGGTAACTGCAGCCATGAAATTAAAAGACACTTACCCCTTGGAAGGAAAGTTATGACCAACCTAGATAGCATATTCAAAAGCAGAGACATTACTTTGCCAACAAAGGTTTGTCTAGTCAAGGCTATGGTTTTTCCTGTGGTCATGTATGGATGTGAGAGTTGGACTGTGAAGAAGGCTGAGCGCCAAAGAATTGATGCTTTTGAACTGTGGTGTTGGAGAAGACTCTTGAGAGTCCCTTGGACTGCAAGGAGATCAACCCTGGGATTTTTTTGGAAGGAATGATGCTAAAGCTGAAACTCCAGTACTTTGGCCATCTCATGCAAATAGTTGACTGTTGGGGGCAGGAGGAGAAGGGGACGACAGAGGATGAGATGGCTGGATGGCATCACTGACTCAATGGACGGGAGTCTCAGTGAACTCCGGGAGTTGGTGATGGACAGGGAGGCCTGGCGTGCTGCTGTTCATGGGGTCGCAAAGAGTCAGACACGACTGAGCGACTGATCTGATCTGATCTGTGTATTCTTGCCACCTCTTCTTCATATCTTCTGCTTCTGTTAGGTCCAAACCATTTCTGTCCTTTATTGAGCCCATCTTCACATGAAATGTTCCCTTGGTATCTCTAATTTTCTTGAAGAGATCTCTAGTCTTTCCCATTCTGTTACTTTCCTCTATTTCTTTGCACTGATCACTGAGGAAGGCTTTCTTATCTCTCCTTGCTATTCTTTGGAACTCTGCATTCAGATGCTTACATCTTTCCTTTTCTCCTTTGCTTGCACTTCTCTTCTTTTCACAGCTATTTGTAAGGCCTCCCCAGACAGCCATTTTGCTTTTTTGCATTTCTTTTTCTTAGGAGTGGTCTTGTTCTCTGTCTCCTGTACAATGTCACGAACTTTGTCCATAGTTCATCAGGCAGTCTATCAGATCTAGTCCCTTAAATCTATTTCTCACTTCCACTGTATAATCGTTAGGGATTTGATTTAGGTCATACCTGAATGATCTAGTGGTTTTCCCCACTTTCTTCAGTTTAAGTCTGAAATTGGCAATAAGGAGTTCATGATCTGAGCCACAGTCAGCTCCTGGTCTTGTTTTTGCTGACTGTAGAGTTTCTGCATCTTTGGCTGCAAAGAATATAATATATCTGACTTCGGTGTTGGCCCTCTGGTGATGTTCATGTGTAGAGTCTTCTCTTGTGTTGTTGGAAGAGGGTGTTTGCTATGACCAGTGCATTCTCTTGGCAAAACTGCATTAGCCTTTGCCCTGCTTCATTCTGTACTCCAAGGCCAAATTTGCCTGTTAACTCCAGATATTTCTTCACTTTCTACTTTTGTATTCCAGTCCCTATAATGAAAAGGACATCTTTTTGAATGTTAGTTCTAGAAGGTCTTGTAGGTCTTCATAGAACCATTCAACTTCAGCTTCTTCAGCCTTACTGGTTCAGGCATAGATTTGGAGGATCACCGTGATAGTGAATGGTTTGCCTTGGAAATGAACAGAGATCATTCTGTCATTTTTGAGATTGCATACAAGTCTGCATTTTGGACTCTTTTGTTGACCATGATGGCTACTTCATTTCTTCTAAGGGATTCCTGCCCACGGTAGTAGGTATAATGGTCATCTGAGTTGAATTCACCCATTCCAGTCCATCTTAGTTTGCTGATTCCTAGAATGTCGACATTCATTCTTGCCATCTCCTGTTTGACCACTTCCAATTTGCCGTGATTCATGGACCTGACATTCCAGGTTCCTATGCAATATTGCTCTTTACAGCATCGGACCTTGCTTCTGTCACCAGTCATATCCACAACTGAGTGTTGTTTTTGCTTTGGCTCCGTCCCTTCATTCTTTCTGGAGTTATTTCTCCATTGATCTCCAATAGCATGTTGGGTACCTACCTACCTGGGGAGTTCATCTTTTCAGTGTCCTATCTTTTTGCTTTTTCATATAGTCTTATTACTTCATCATTTTAAGTTGTACCCTTTGCCCACTTATTCCCCCTGCAATTGACAATCACCAGTCTGTTCTCTGTATCTATGAGTTTAAGATTTTTGTTTTTAATTCCACATGTAATTGAGATCATGTGATATTTGTCCATCTCTGGCATGTTTCTCATAGCATAGGCCCTCAAGGTCCATCCATGTTGTCACAAATGGCAAATCTTCCTTCTTTTTTATGGTTGCATAATATTCCATGGTATACACACACCACATTTCTTTATCCATTCTTTTGTTGATTAGTTTGCTTCCACTTCTCAGCTATTGTACATAATGCTGCAGTGAATATGGGATGCAGGTATCTTTGCAGGATAGTGTTTTGTTTCCTTCAGATAAATGCTCTAAAGTGGAATGGCTAAGTCATATGGTAGTTCTGCTTTAAAATTTTTGAGATACTACCATACTGCTTCCTGTAGTGTCTACACCAATTTACATTCCTACCAACTGTACAAGGGTTCTTGTTTTTATACATCCTCTCGAACATGTTATTTTTTTGTCTTTTTGATAATAGCTATTTTAATAGATGGGGTGGGGGGTGATAACTTCATTGTAATTTTGATTTGCATGTCCCTTATGATGTTGAGTATCATTTCATCTTCTTCCATCTATTTGTTTTCTTTGGGAAAATATTCAGATTCTCTGCCAATTTTTAAATGGTTTGTTTTTTGCTGTTGAGTTGTATGAATTCTGGATGTACTCAATATACTGGGTATTAACCCCTTATAAGATTAATTAATGGCTTGCATATATTTTCTCCCATTTGGTAGGTAGCCTTTTCATTTTGTTGATGGTTTCTTTTTCTGTGTAGCTTTTCAGTTTGATATAGTTCAACCTGTTTTTGTTTTTGGTGTTAAATCCAAAAAACATTTCTGACTGAATTCAAGGAACTTACTGCCTATGTTTTCTTCTAGGAGTTCTGTTGTTTCAGATTTTACATTTAAGTCTTATATACATTTTGAGTTTTTTGTGTATGGTGTAAGATAGGGGTCCAGTTTCTGTTGCTTGTGGGTGTTTGGTTTTCCTAGCACCATTTATTGAAGTGACTGTCCTTTCCCCATTGTGTATTCATAGATCTTTTGTTATAAATTGACTATGTATTTGACCGTAAATCTTCTATAGCAACAAGGAGCATAGAATTGCTGTTGAGGTAGCAAATACCTCAAGGGACCTCTTTATTTTACCTTTATAAGTTTTCCTTTATTGCACAGACCTCAATAAGAGTCATTTTCGGAAATATGGCTTTATCTCGTATGTTGAAATCAGAAGTATATTTCCAAAAATAAATTAGTAAATAAGAAATTAAAACCAATTTAAATCAATTGTTACTCCATAGGTACCGAAAACAAATGGAAGAAATGCAAAAGGCTTTCAATAAAACAATAGTGAAACTTCAGAATACTTCAAGAATAGCAGAGGAGCAGGTTGGTCATCTTCATGTCTTACTTTTTACATAAAGTTCCATTGAATTTTATAGGCTCTGTCTGGTTAGAAGGATCAGTAATGTTCGTTCACTTTTTCCCTGGTAGTTGATGATTACTCTGTAATACAGTGCTTTCTATTTCTAGCCCTTAGTATCAGTATATACCCAAGAGAAAATTTTCTTGAGCATTATTCATGTTACATTTCAAGATTTGTATATATATATATGTGGGTAGAAGAGTAGTGGTCTTTTTTGAAATTTTGTTAAACTCTAAAATAATCTGTGCGTTTCTATATAGACAGTTTTTGTTTGTAAGTAAGAACAGCTCTAGTTCATTTTAATCCTTGTATTTTTTTCTTCTTGTTTTCTCTTATCTCTTACTTAGAGCTATACAGTGATACAATAGGACTGGTGATAGTAGCCATTTCCCTGTCTTGTTGATTTTAAGGGATTGATTTCTGTATTTCACCATTAAATGTGATGTTCATGAATAATTGTTTTTATGGTTTGTTACCATGATGAAGAAATTTTATACTTTTCTAAAGGCTATTTAGGACTAAAGGATGATGAAATGAGGTAAAGAAGTCTCAAGTTGCAGAGTTGCATCTTACTCTGAATTTGTGACACATAATTGTGGTTCCAAGTAAAATTCTTCCAACCTACTTTTTTTTTTCAGTTGAGATTTGAAAGTTATTTGCATATTCTAAGTACAAGTTCTTTATCAGAGACAGGCTTTGCAAATATTTTCTCCCAATCCATTACTTGTTTTCTCATTCTTTTAAAGAGCAGAATTTGTTCAAGCCCTGTTTACCTGTTTTCTCTTTGCTCTGCAGAAACTTTGCCTAACCCAAAGTCACAAAGATTGTTTGCTTATGTTTTCTTTTAAAATTTCTATAGTTTTAGTTTTACATTTGGTTTATGATCTATTTTAAATTCTATGTGTTACAGTGTTATAAAGTATGAATCAAAGTGCTTTTTTGTGAGGACTAGGGGATTGAGAAATGTGAATATTCCTTTCTTCCAGCGTCATTTGTTGAAAAGACTATCTTTTCTCCACTGAATTTTCTTTGCACTTATTTTCAGTCAATTCGCCATATACATGTGGCTGTGTTTCTGGGCTTCTCTTCTGTTTTGTTCATCTACTTGTCTTTTTGTTTATACTACACTGTTGTGATGGCTAGCTATATAGGAACTCTTGAAACCAGATAGTGTGAATCCTCCAACTTTGCATTTCCTTTCCAAAATTGTTTTGGCTAATCTGGATTTGACTAACATAGATTTTAGAATTTGCTACCAGAAACAAAAACCTGTTTGGGTATTGATTGGGATTATGTTGAATTTATAGATCAATTTGGAGAGTTGATGTTTTAAATAGTCTTAAGTCCTCTGTCCCATGAACACAGTATTTATTTAGTTCTTTATTATTTTTAATATTTCCCTCTATATTTTCTGTTTGTTTTCTATGTAAGTCTATGTTTTATGAAAGATTCTTTAAGTACTTTTAAAATAATCTTGTGTACCATTAGCACTATTGGAAATAAATCTTGATTAGAAGTGTTAACCAATATCATAAATTTAATAATTTATCCTTTAAAACTGTCTGCAGTTTATCAGTGTTTGTCAAATGTGAGTCAAAAGAAACAGTTTAATGACTCACATTCAGCATTTTAAAAAGAGGAAATAGGATAGAAAGTACCACAGTGGATCACAGTGAGGGAAGTAAGTGAAACTTCTTGTTACGGTTTTATACATCCACCTACTCTCCACCCCCACCCACCCCCATACATAGTCCAGACTTAAAACTTATTTAAATGTAAAGTTAAAATATTTAACTTTAGAATCATAAATGGCTATGTAGATATTTCACATAAGATCCTAAATTAAAGTGCTAGATTTTCTTGACTTCCTGCTGCCTTCTTTTCCTTCTTCCAAAATTTACTAGTAAGTACACATTTTCAGTACAGTCTTCTTAGTGTAGGTTCATGACCATGAGCATATTGCATAAGCTTCTAAAATATGCATGTAAGTGATATTTTAAATAAATATATGTTTGCTCATTATAAGTTTCTGAAATTCTGATAGATGGGTGTTCTTGATGAATTTCTTTTCACTGGTGATAACCTAGCTTTGATTAGATTATCCATTGTCGTTTTTTGACTGTGTGACTTCCTAAGTTTCACCCTATCATGCTCTGAAATAGAACTTTTAAGACCTTCTTGGTATGAGCCTGCTTTGTATCCAGAAACATTCTTCAAAAATTTTTCAGTGTGTCTTTGTATTGACTGCTTTGGTTTAGAAAAATCACACTTGACAAAATGACAATTTTGCAGATAGCTGGTTATATACTGTTTTACACATACAGAGTCCACATTAACTTGAGAAGTAGTTTATTAGAATTTGCTAGGCAATATTCTACATCGTAGCAGTGAATGGCAAAAGGTGTTTTTGTTTGCTCAGGTCGGGGAGAAAGGTTGAAGTCTTAATTAGATTCTTAAGGGTTTTAGATTTTTTTTTTAAATTTCTGGTCCAGATTTATAATATTCATTCATTAAGAGCTACCTATTAATATGTCACTCCGCCTTGAGGAATTTAACAGTTTTTCTAGATTATTTTATTTGAATTTATAATGTAGCTAATGTGTACATGAAACACAAAGGAAAATATTTATTTCTTCCTTTATTATAGGATCAGCGGCAAACTGAAGCCATCCAATTGCTGCAAGCACAGCTGACCAACATGACACAGCTTGTTTCAAATTTATCAACAACAGTAGCAGAATTAAAACATGAGGTAATTGTTACTGATGGTACTGTAGGAAACAGTGTCATAAAGATTGGCTTCATATCTAAGAACTTTAATCCAAGAAGATTGTCATTTATAGAGAGCTTTTACAGAACACCAGAATGTGGTGGTTTAAAGTTATGGAAATACATTAATTATCATAATGCTTTGGAAAACATGGCTTTCATAGCTTAGGCCTTAGCTACAATACAGTTATAAAGCAGTTCTATTAGGCCTTTTGAAAACCATTGGTAGTTGCAGTATATACTTCATTTTCAGTTCAGAAAAGCTTATTATTAAGTTGCTTGCTGCTGCTCAGTTGTGTCCATCTCTGTGACTCCATGAACTAGAGCCCACCTGGCTCCTCTGTCCATGGGATTTTCTAGACTGGACTGGAGTGAGTTGCCGTATCCTCCTCCAGGGGATCTTCCCAACCCAGAGATTGAACCCGTGTCTCTTGCGTTTCCTGCATTGGCAGGTGGATTCTTTTATTTACCACTGAGCCACCTGGAAGCCCCATTAAGCTGCTTAATGAAACAAACTTTTCATTGATTTAAGAAGCATTTATTGCAACACAAATGTGTGTCAGGCATGAACTATCCAGTCCTTGGTTTAGGCATACAGCAGTCAGTAGCCCCTGGTAGAGAATGACACGTTTATGTGTGGACTGGTGGTGCTCTAAGTGTTGCTGCTTTGGCTCAGGTGGTGTTGGAAGGCTTACCTGAGGAAGTGGCGTTAGAACTGAGTGCTCAAGAGAAGTTAGCATCCACACAGAGCTTGGGGTCAGAACAGGCCTGTTAGTAGCAGAAGTAGGACAAAGGGCCTGTGATTAAAAACAGTGCAGTGTGTTTGGGGTTGGAAAGAAGGCTGGTGTGCAATACATAACAGACATCATTCCACGTCTGTTCATGGAGACCTACCTCATCCCCGGATTCTGTAGTTTGCACTGTCGCCTGGCATTCCTGTGGGTTTATGCACTTGGCCCATGAAGCCAAGTGCATAGTTTCTTATGTTTTGCTTGATAATTAATTTTGCAACAAAGGTCTTAATTCACAAAAACAAAAAACCAAAAAAGGAAGAAGAAAGCTGGTGTAGCTGGAACAGAGTGAATGTGAGAGGTGAGGGTAAGAAATGACTTCATGAAATCGGCAGAGACCTGATCATGTAGCCCTTTGTAGGCAGTTTAGAGTTTGAATTTTATTCTCATAATTGCAAGTCATTGGAAAGTATTAAGTAAAGAAGTAACATGGATCATTTCATCGACAGCACTTTGAGCTCCCTACTTGCTCTGTGG
>NW_011494861.1:191958-206647 GCF_000754665.1 Bison bison bison
TCTGTGGAAAATTGCTTCTTTGAGACCATCTAGAGCGCAAGTAGGGAGGAGACCAATTAAGGAAGTGATTGAAATAGCCTGAATGAGGTGATGTTGGCTTGGTTTAGGATTTTAGGAGTGGGGAATAGTGTGGAGTTGCTAAACTCAGGATATAGTTAAGAGATAGAAGGACAAGCTTGTTGGGAATTTGGATGTAGGTCATAAGGAATTAAGGGTGATCCTTAGGCTTAAATCACTGGGTAATGGGTGGTTTAGTTTTGTATGAGAAAGACAGGTAGGAGCATTTTTTTTTCCTCACTCAAAAGGATAGTACAAATGATAAAAAATGAAATGTATGTAGCAGAATGTAAGATTGGAGAACATAGGTGAAAGGCATACATATGTCCATCGTACTATTTTTTAAACTTTTCCATGGGTTTGAAAATTTTTAAAGATTGAGAGGGGGAAAGAAGAAAAAGGAGAACGTTGCCTTTGTAGTACATTTGCAAAGGACTTGGCCTGCATTTATGATTTTGAAGAACTTTGAAAAAAATGTTTAAAATGGTTTGTCCTTTGAACTTTAGATTTCAGTGTTTTTTCCTAATATGATTTTCAAACTGTTATTAAGCTCTCTTCTCATCTCAGGTTTCAGATCGACAGAGCTATCTTGTCATATCTTTGGTTCTCTGTGTTGTCTTGGGACTGATGCTTTGTATGCAGCGTTGTCGAAACACTTCTCAATTTGATGGAGATTATATTTCAAAACTTCCTAAAAGTAATCAGTATCCAAGCCCTAAAAGGTAAGTCAGCATTATTTCACAATTTTCCTCTTATTTGAGAAACTTGAGCAAGTGAAAGATACTGAGATAATTTCTCTCCCCATATGATTATCTTGAAACCAAAATGTTAAAAACTTGGAACTAGTGAGAGGGTCCTGTGCCTGGAAGGTTCTGTAGACTCTGATAGAGAAAACACTAAGTACATAAAAAACCCAGTAGTGGTTGTGAAAGATACTTCAATGTGGAATTCAAAGGGGGAGGAGGAGAATAGGTATTTTAATACAGCACCTTTTAGAGAAGAATTGGTGAATTTTTTTTTACATGTGGTATCTATAACTGGAGTGTTACCTTAGAGATAAGTCCTATATGGCATGTACAGTTTTCTAGCATTCACCTAACCCCAAATACAGAGTAAATTATATGTATTTTACTCATCATTCCCAATGTTGATTTTTCTTAATGTTAGGTGTTTTTCTTCCTATGATGATATGAGTTTGAAAAGGAGAACTTCATTTCCACTCATCAGATCCAAGTCTCTACAGTTAACTGGGAAAGAAGGTAGATTTTTGTGCATATGTAACATGTATACAGAAAAGTGAATCTAGCTTCCTTCTAGAACAAGTATAATGTCAATGTTGTGTTGGAGACCGTCTGCAACCGAACAGTGGGTGTGAGTGGCCTTTGTGCTGTGTCAAAGCCACTACCATTTCCACACTTTACCTTTGTTCCTAAAAGTCCAGAGGGTGGGGCGGGACGGGGGGCTTAGTTTAATTAGCCATTGATAGCCTGTTTGCACATGCTCCTGTTTAGAAGTATTTCTTTTTAGAAAGGGGTGTTTGAGAAAGTTCAGCAGATATGGAAAACCTGAATGTGCTCCCATAGTATCCTGTGCTTATCTGCTTCCTCTTCCTATACAGGTAGGACTCCTTTTGTCTCTAGGACTGTGAGGCACTTTATGAAAAATAAATCTTTTTCTTTTTTACAGTCCAAGGTCTATAATAGTATTCCATAGTCTAACACTTGATGAATACTTAAATTTAATAAATGAATGAATGTGTACTGAGTGGCTTTCATATATCAGTACTTTTTTTTAAATTTTATTTTTTAACTTTACAATATTGTATTGGTTTTTGCCATATATCAACATGACTTTTTAATATTAGTACTGTAATTAGTGCTTACTGAGACATATCTTCATAGCAATATTAAAATAATTAATCGTATATTTCAGCTAATGCTTTCTTAATAATCATTAGATTCTCTTTCTTTAGGATTTAGTAACTGAGCAGTGTGTTTCAATTGATTAAATCATTCAGGCAATCATTCCTGTGCTGCTCTGGTTTACTGTTACCATGAAACTTTACGGACTTAATCCGTAAACATGTATGTTTACTTAAAAATAGTAAATTTCTTCCTACTTCCTGCTCTTTTCTTTTTTTTCTTTTGGCTGATACGTCTTTTTATAATTGAATTTTTTTAATGAAGTATAATTTGTACAGGATTTTATACTTAATCATTTATAAAGTTTGGTGGATTTTCACAAACCACACATAACTATGTGACCATCACCCACATTAAGAAGTACAGCATTATCTAGCACCCCAGAAACTTCCTTGTGCTCCTTAGTCATTACCCATTTCCTCTCAGTAGAGTCACTGCTTATTTTGATATTGTGAGATTCACCATGTCGTTGAGTATAGTTGTAGTTAGTGTTGCCTTATGCAAACATACTATTCATTATTCGTTTCCATTGGATTATTTTCTTGCATACACACATCTGTTGGGTATATAGCAGAAATGGAATTGCTGGATCATAAGATTCTGTCTACTCCACTTTAGTAAATACCACCACACAGTTTGCCAAGAATGTTGTGTGAACATTCAGCTGTTTTTTAGAGTTCCATTTGTTCTACATCCATATTAAGATTTAACATTTAGTATTGTTGATCTTTTAGCTGTATTCGTGTGATTATGAAATACCAATATGTTGAGGTATTTTTCCTTCTCAGCATTTCTGGTCCCATTCTAAATTAGTTGAAAGCCTGACTGTTTCTTTTCTTTTTATGTAACTCTTCAAGGCCAGGTAGAATATAGCCTTTTGTACCTGATAGTAGTATTACTTGTATTTTAAACAACTGTATCATCTTGGTTCATCTTTATAATTTAAAAAGTTGAGTACAATAGTCAAGAAACTAATTCTGATTCTGCTATTCATTAATTCATTTATTTCTTCTCCTAATTTGAATTAAATATCTTCTTATGAAATTTACTATTGTCTACTTTGATTTTAGCCATCTTTGTACTTGCCTTCTTTTTAATTCCAAACTCTATGAGAAGGGCCCATTTCTTATTTTGTTTTCTTATTGTAGTAAAAAAACATACAACATAAAATTTACCAACTTGAAATTTAAGTTTCTCTTAGAAATTTAATTGTTATATATATACTTCAGTAATGTTTAGTATGTTCACAATGATGTGAAACAGGTCTCCAGAAGTGTTTCATTTTGTAAATCTGGAACACTGTATTTATTAAACAACTACCTTTTTTCCCCTTCCTCCCAGCCCCTGGTCACCATCAATGTATTTTCTGTTCTTGTGAATTTGAATATTTCAGATACCTTATATAAGTGAAATCATGTATTATTCATCTTTCTCTGACTGGCTTATTTCACTTAGCATAATGTCCTCAAGTTTCATCCATGTTGTAACATGTGACAGGATTTCTGTTTAAAGACTGAATAATATTATGTTGTACAGATAGATACTATACTTTGTTTATTTATCTGTTGATGGGCACTTGGGTTGCTTCTGCCTCTTGGCTATCGTGAAATAATGCTGTTGTGAACATGAGTGTGCAAATACGTCTTTAAGTCCTTGCTTTCAGTCCTGGATATGTAGTTGACCCTTGAACAGTGCTGGAGTTAAGGCCACCGAATCTGTACAGTTGAAAATACGTGTATAATTTATTGTTAGCCCTCCATATCCGTGGTTCCTCCATTTTTGAGGTTCTGCATCCATGGAGTCAGCCAACCACATATTATGTAGTTCTATAGTATTTACTGTTGAAAAAAAATCCACATATAAATAGACTCACATATCCATGTATAAGTAGACTTCAAACCCATGTTATTAGAGGGTCAGCTGTGTACTCAAGCGCGATTGCTGAATCATATGGTAGTTCTATTTTGTGAAGAACCTTTACAGTGTTTTCCATAGTGCTTGCATCATTTTACAGTTCCACCAACAGTGCATAGTGGTTCCAGATTTCTCCACATCCTCACCAATACTTGTTTTCTGTTTTGATAGTAGCCATCCTGATGGGTGTGTGGTGATACCTCATTTTGCTTTTGATTTGTGTTTCTCTGATGATTAGTGATGTTGATCATCTTTTCATATGTTTGTTGGCCATTTGTAAATCATCTTTGAAGAAATGTCTATTCAAGTCCTTTGCTCATTTTAAAACCAGGTTATTTTTTGCTTAATTGTAGGAGTTCTGTATATTCTGGATATTAATCCTGCATCAAGTATATGATTCACAGATACATTCTCCCATTCTGTAGGTTGCATTTTCACTCTGATGATTTTGTCCTATGATGGACAAAATCTTTTTAAGTTTGATGTAGTCCTCTTTGTCTCTTTTTGCTTTTGTTGCTTGTACTTTAACTAGTACATCCAAGATATCATTGCCAAGGCCAGTGTTATAAAGTTTTTATAACTTTTTGGAAAAAGAAACTTTGTAACACTGGGCTTGGATGTGACATTTAAAGTACAAGCAACAAAAGCAAAAACAAAGAGGACCACATCTATTTTAAGTTAATTTTTGTATATGATGTAGGATAAGGGTTCAACTTCATTCTTTCGCATGTAGATATCCAGCTTTCTAGCAGTGTTCATTGAAGAGACTGTTCATTCCCCACTGAATGGTCTTGGCACCTTTTTGAAGGTTATTTGACCATTTGTGTGAGGGTTTATTTCTGGACTGTTTTCTTTCCCCCTGTTGTTCTGTATGTCTGTCTTTATACCAGTACTGTTTTGATTACTGTGTTTGAAATCAGGCAGTGTGAGTCCTATAATTTTATTTTTCTTTTTCACAATTGCTTTGCCTATTTAAGGTACTTGGGATTTGATATGAATTTTAAGATGCATTTCATTAAAAAAAAGAATGCTATTGGAATTTTGATAGGGCTTATACTTAATCTGTAGGTCGTTTTGGTAGTATATGGACATCTTGACAATATGAAATCTTCCAGTCATGAACATGAGATACTGCTCAGTTTGTACCTTCTTTAATTTTTTTCATCAGTGTTTTATAGATTATACTTAGATTTGCATCTCTCACTTCTGTTGACCATCCAAGTAGACCTAAACTATTTTGATTTTTGTAATACATTTTTGTTGTGAAATACCAAAAAGTGCATAAAACTGAAATGTACAACATGCAGAGTAATTATAAAGTGAACACCTGTGTAACTAACACCCAGATCAAGAAATAGAGCAAGACCAGCACTTTTGGTATTGCTTTTTGTAGAGGTAACTATCTTGATTTTTGAATTAGTTGTCATCTTCATTTTCATAAGTTTTACCATCAGTGTTTGTGTTTCTCAGCAATACAATTGGATTTTTGCCTGGTTTTGAGCTTTTGATAAATGAAATTATACTATATATACTCCTTTTGCCTTCTTTCCTTCAACATTCTATTTGTAAGGTTCGTATACATAATTGTACTTCATTTTCAATATTGTATAGTATTTCAGTAACTGACTAAATTACAATGTAGTTATCCATTCTGCTGTGTTATTTACAGTTTGGGGTTATTACAGATAATGCTGGTGTAAACATTCCCTTTGTTTGTATATAGGCAGAGAGTTGCCTAAGTTTCTCTAGGAATATTTTTGTTGTTGTGTTGCTAAGTCATTTCCTATACTTTTGCAAGTCCATGGATTTTTGCAAGCCTACCAGTCTCCTCTGTCCATGGGACTCCCCAGACAAGAGTACTGGATTGGGTTACCATTTCCATCTGGGGTGGAGGGAGTGGGGGATGGAATCTTTCTGCCCCAGGAGTTGAAGCTGCCTGCTTGGCAGGCGTATTCTTTACTGCTGAGCCACCTGGGAAGCCCCCTCTAGGAATATTACCTAGATGTAAAATTGCTGGGTTGTAGAGTATGCTAATCTATAAGTTACAAGATAATGGCATACTTTTCCAAAGTGGTCGTATCAGTTTATCCTTCCACCAGTACCATGAGAATTTCCATTGTCTACACTTTGGCCAGCGCACAGTCAGAATTGTCAAGTTTTAAAGTGTTTGTTAACCTTATTTTAGTTATAATTTGCATTTACCTGATTACTAGTGAAGTTGAGCGTGCTTACTTAGGCCTTTTAATCATTTGACTTTCTTGGACATTGAAATTTTTGCCTGTTCTTTTATTTGGTTGTTTACCTCTTTCCTGTTGGCTTATAGTTATTTTTAAAATTTGTATCCTAATTGTTAGTTCGTTAATGTTGCAGATAATCTTATTTCACTCTTGAGGCTATTTATTTTCTTTTCTTTTACATGGAGTCTTTTTAAATAAGAAAAAGAAGCTTTTAATTTTAATGTAATCAAACTTCTGGGATTTTTTTTTCCCGGTGTGGTTATTGCTTCTTCTGTGTTGTTTAAACAGATTTTTTTTTTTTTTTTTACTGTTTGTGGATGATATTCTCTTATAGTTCTAGTGTTTGGTTTTTATTTTTAGATTTCTAAGATACCTGGAATTGATTTTTGTATGTGGTTTTAGGTAGGAAATCCATTGTAAAATTTGTATGAAATTCAGTTGTTTTAGGTTGCTCAGCCATTATTGGGTCTTTGTTTCCATGTTAATTTAGAATCATTTATTAAGTGTTTCATTGAAAAATTATTAGGCTTTTGGTTGATTACATTGATTCTACGTATCAATTTGGGAAGAACGTAGCATCTCTGTGTACTCCAAAAAGCCAAACTTTTGAAAGTTTTATTTCTAGAATATTTTTTGATGTTGTTGAAAATTGCGTTTTGTGTGTGTTTGTGTTTATTGCTGGTATGTAGAAACGCAGTGGATTTTGGTGCTATTGACATTTGCCATATTCTTTGATTCTCTGCTTGCTGGATCTTCGGATAGAGGAGTGTTAAAGTCTCCAGCTGTAATAGTAGGTTCATCTGTTTCTTCTTGTAGTTCTACCAGTTTTTGCCTCATGTATTCTGCCATTCTGTGAGATGCATACAGAGTAAAGATTGTTATGCTTTTTGGATAATGGACCCCTTTATCATCATGAAATATCCTCTTTATCCTGAATAAATTTCCTTGCTCTGAAGTTTACTCTCTCTGAAATTAATATGCCATTTTTGCTTTCTTTTGATTTGTGTTAGCATGGTATATCTTTCTTCATCCTTGTGTCTTTAATCTCTATGTATCTTTATATTTAAAGTGGACTTCTTATGAGCAACATATGGTTGAATCTTGTTGTTTGATCCACTTTTACAGTCTTATAAATTGGTGTATTTAGGCCTTTAAGTTTAAAGTGATTTGATATTTATCCAACTGTATTTGCTATATTTGTTACTGTTTTCTATTTGTTGCCCTCATTCTTTATTCCTGTTACTGTCTTCCACATTTTTTCTGCCTTTTGTGGTTTTAACTGAGCAAATTATATGTTTTCATTTTTTTCCTTTCATAGCATATGTTAAAAAATTATGACTTTTTTTTTTAGGGTCCCAGAGTTTACAGTATACATTTACAACTAATACAAGTCCACTTTCAAATAACACTATATTACTCTAGAGGTAGTACATATATTTTGTAACAACAAAATATTTCTAATTCCTCCCTTCCATCCCTTGTATCAGTGCTGTCATTCTTTTTATTTTTACCTAATCTTGTCTATTTACATAAGCATACTCAAGTACTTTGTTGCTATTATTATTTTGAACAAATTGTTATGTTATGGATTAAGAATAAGAAAAGTGAAAGTTTTTATCTTCCCTTCCTTTATTCCTTCTCTGATGCTCTTACTTTATGCAAAACTGGGTTTCTAACCTACCTTATTTTCCTCCTTTCTAAAGAACTGCTTTTTAACATTACTTGTAAAGCAGGTCTGTTGGCAATTTTAGGTCCTCAATTTTAGCTTATATCTTTGATTTTTTGAAATTTGTATATGATAGGCCTCGTTGTAGTATTTTGGGCATTTGTCCTGCTTGTTGTTCTAAGTTTCCTGGAGCTGTGGTTACAGTCTGATGTCAATTTGAGAAGATTCTGTCATTATTACTTAAAATATTGCGTCTATTCCTTTCTCCCTTCCTTATCCTCCTGTGTTCTCATTACTTGTACGTTAACACCTTTTGGAGTCATCCCATGGTTTTTGGATAGTCTGTTCAATTTTTTTTTTAAGTCTTGTTTCTCTTTGTATTTTAGATTTGGAAATTTCTATCATCATATTCTCAAGTTTAGTGGTTCTTTACTCAGTCTATTAATGAACCCAGAGGGATTCTTCATTTTTGTTCCTGTGTTTGATCTCTATCTAGCATTTTTTAAACTCCTTTTTAGAATTTTTCTGCTTATATTATCCATCTCTTCTTGCATGTTGTCTGATTTTTTTCAATTTACATCCTTAATGTATTTTTTAAAAAAATTCCTGATCTAATAATAATGTCAACATTTCTGTCACATCTAACTCTGGTTCTGATGCTTGTTTAGTCTTTTCAAACTATGTTTACCCTTTTTAAAATGCCTTGTAATTTTCTGTTGAAAGAGTATAATGTACAGGTCATCTCTAATTTATGATGATTTGACTTGATTTTTCAACTTTATGATTGTGTGAAAACAACGTGCATTCAGTAGAAACTGTACTTCGGTTGTTGATGTCTCCCTGGCTAGGAATATGCAGTATGATTCCATGTTGCCAGACAGTGGTGGCAAGGTCTCTGGGAAAAAATGACTTGCGTTTCACTTGACGGGCCTGGATTCCTGCTTTTCCTTCAGTTGTGGCCTGGGATTACTTACTTACTTAGTCTTGACAGCCTAAGTAAGTGCTGTTGATGCTGCTGCTAAGTTGCTTCAGTCGTGTCCAACTCTGTGCTACCCCATAGACGGCAGCCTACCAGGCTCCCCCGTCCCTGGGATTCTCCAGGCAAGAACACTGGAGTGGGTTGCCATTTCCTTCTCCAATGCATGAAAGTGAAAAGTGAGAGTGAAGTCGCTCAGTCGTGTCCGACTCTTCACAACCACATGGACTGCAGCCCACCAGGCTCCTCCGTCCATGGGATTTTCCAGGCAAGAGTACTGGAGTGGGAAGTGCTGTTGGTGACTTACAAAAAACATTGCTTTTAGTGGAAAATTCGATCTGAAAACCATTAGCAATCATTCCTAGAAGTAGACATCGTGTTTGTTTTTTTTTAAAAAGCAATTTGAATGAGATTAGTAATCTAGTAGAAATGACTATTTAAAGGAATCATTGGATATTTTTATATATTTGATGACTTTCTCTACAAGTTTCTAAGACATAATGTGAAAAATAATAATTCATTGAATCATGTTATTAGTAAATTTCTGGTACATGAAGTTTATTATGAATTTGTTACTTACAAACTTAACGCCTGCATCAAACCATAAATCATTTACTTTTAGTGGGTTGAATAGGACTAAAATCTCATAGCCCCTCTTTTATATGTACATTTATCTTGTCAGTAAAGCTGTCTTGAATGTGCTTAAAGTAATGAAACCTTAGAACCTTAAGTATTTTTGATTTTCTTATCGTACCAGAGTGTTCTGGTATTGATCACAATAAATCATAGTTTTGATCACAGTAAATCATAGTAATAAACAATTAGGAAAAACTTGTTAAACTTCCTTTTGTGTGTATGTTCCTTGAACTGACTTTCATACTATGTGCTTGTTGCACATAATTAACCCATAATTGCAACACAATGTGGACTTTAGTCTTTGAGAAAAATGTTCATATGATCTGTAAGTTTGGTATTAGCTTACCTGGTAATGTTATTTTTCTTATCAAGTTCAGAGGATAGAGGGTTCCCAGGTGGCTCAGTGGTAAAGAATCCGCCCACAAATGCAGGAAACACTGATTCTATCCCCAAGATAGAAGATCCACTCTAGTATTCTTGCCTGGGAAATCCCATGGACAGAGAAACCTGGTGAGCTGTAGTCCATGGGGTGGCAAAAAAGTCAGACACGATTTAGCGACTAAACAACAAGAGGGTAAAGCTGGTCCAAACAAGGATCCTTACTGTGTTGGTTGAGAGCCAGCTGTTAGTTAAAAACTCAAGTTATTCAATGATGACCAGTCAAGCCCAGGATAAGAATGGTGCCCTCTTCTACCTTGTTGCTTTTTAGGCTTACTAATTTCAAATGCATAAATATATGTTTAACCTGTTACAAATATAAGTTCATTGGTTCTGTTATGAAAATAATCATAAGTGGATAATAGTTATAGTATTTAATCATAGTAGAATCTACTTTACATTTTATATCTACCTTGTTGTTTTTTCTTACAGTAGACCCAAGTGATTTGTACATTGTAGAACCCCTCAAGTTCTCTCCAGAAAAAAAGGTAATGCTTTGTTTCCTTTCAAGTGTATTGGTGTGTTATGTGGATGTAGATGAAGAAATAGGTGAAAGTTTTACTATAACCTTTACTGGTCCTTAAACTTACTGTTTATTTTCAGTTATGATAATGATTTGTTTACAGGGTCTGCAAACTGTTGCCCATAGGCCATATATGGCCTGTTTTATTATGATCCTGGAACCATTTTTAAAGGGTTATAAAATAAAAGTGAATAGGAGAGAGAGTATGTGACCTGAAAAGCCTAAAATACTTAGTCTCTGGCTTTTACAGAAAAAACTTGCTGACCGCTTGTTGATACTCATTCTTTATTATCAGTGCATGTCAGACAGTGTGTATACCTATTCCTGTAATCCTCATATCAACCTGAAAATGATACTTTCCCCATTTTTTAAGTGAGAAAACTGAAACTCAGAATTTGTATCTTCTTTAAATGACCTATTAAAGAGGTGGCAAAAATCAAAATATACTTAGACTTTTTTGGTTACAAGTGCGGGTTTTTCCCATTTTGCCTCTGAAAGTAAGTTGTACTCATTAGAGGTCCAGGTAGCTCAGTGGCAAAGAATCTGCCTGCCAATGCAGGAGACGCAGGTTCTATCCCTGGGTCTGGAAGATCCCTTGGAGAAGGAAATGGCCACCCACTACAGTATTCTTGCCTGGAAAATCTCATGGAGTGAGGAGTCCATGAGGTCACAAAGGAGTCAGACACAACTTAGCAACTAAGCAAACAACGTTTGTCTCTAGGCTGAAGAACTTGACCATTAAAACCAAATAGCCTAGGATTCAGTCCTAACTTGGCCACTTACTGCCATGTAACTTGGACAGGAAATCAAACTTATGAACCTTAGTTTTCTCATTTGGTAGTCAAGGACAAAATGCTCACCTTTCAGGGTTAGTAAGATACACATGAAAGCAACTGGAAGAATATATAGCACATAATAAGCATTCAGATACCTAATCTATATTCAGAGGTGACAGATAAATGAAGAATTTGGTTGAGTAGTATTACAAAGTGGAAAGCTAATTATGGCAGTATCTGTATAGAACATAACAGTATGTTTTGCTGTTTATAGTACTTCCACTTTCCACCAGGAGGTGGCACTTTACTCCAGTAGCTCAGCTCTCTGAATGTTTGATTAGGTACTGTCATAGGTCTAATTCCTACCCTTTCTTTTACTTGTGTTAAAGAAGAAACGCTGCAAGTACAAAACTGAAAAAATTGAGACCATAAAGCCGGCTGATCCATTGCACCCTGTAGCCAACGGAGACATAAAAGGAAGAAAGCCTTTTACAAACCAGAGAGATTTTTCTAATATGGGAGAAGTTTATCACTCTTCTTATAAGGGTCCTCCATCTGAAGGAAGCTCAGAAACTTCATCACAGTCAGAAGAGTCTTATTTTTGTGGCATTTCAGCTTGCACAAGTCTGTGCAATGGACAGTCTCAAAAGACAAAAACTGAGAAGAGGGCTTTGAAACGAAGGCGATCTAAAGTCCAAGACCAAGGAAAATTGATAAAAACTTTAATACAGACTAAGTCAGGATCACTGCCGAGCCTGCATGACATAATCAAAGGAAACAAAGAGCTCACCGTGGGAACATTTGGTGTTACGGCAGTCTCGGGACATATCTAAAATTAATCAAACTTTTCATAGTGGAGACTTTTCCTTGTTGTTATTTGAAGAACAGTCTGTGGTATTTGAAGGGTATGGGGAGGGAGAACATATTAATGGGAAAAGTATTCAGAAATTATGATTTCTGCCTTTTTAAAAAGTAGGTGGGATTATGTCAATCTTGGTTAATGAGCTGCAGTTTTACAAGACTGCAAGGACAATGGTAGACATTTTATAAAGATGTTTTTTCACAGATTAATTAATTACTGGGACAAAAGTAATTTGGAAGCCCAGTTCCTTGGGTGGGATAGGAATGAAAGCCTAAACCTCTTCCTTTAGCTTTGTTCCTATTTCTTGCACCTTCCCATATTTATGTGCCTTTTGTCTATTTATAATGCCACTGGAAGAGGAGGAAGAACTTTTTCTGTCATTTGATTTCTTTTATAACTTTGTTAGTTTTTGAAGCTGCAAACACTACAAGGCTTTAAAGTGATCTGCGCCTGGCGTTCAGTAAAAATCAGTTAAGACAGTGTAAAGATCCTAAAGACTTGGCCAGGTAGACTTTTGTTTAGCAAACTCACCTGAAACAGACACTTGATGGAATTTTTAGGTCTATTCTTCTAGGTAAGTGGTGATACTTTTAATGCTATTTTCAGTTAACTTATTCACACTAGTTTCCTTTGGTTACTAATTCAGTGAGAGGAAAAAACAACTACGTGATTTTTTTTTCTTCAAATGATTGGTATTTGCAAATAATTTTTTTTTCCTATAAATTCACGTGTTAAACACATTTAGCCACTTTTAAGGGTTTCCTTTAGCTATGGTACATTTTAAACATTCACAATAAGCACTAATCCTCTTGACTTTGAGATTGTTGTTTTCTCTTAAAAAAGGAAAATTTAAAAGTTTGTCCAGTGAGTCCAGGCCTCATAATCACTGCCTATGTACATATGCACAGAACCAGCTAGTGAGTTTGTCAAGCCTTGTCTAATTGGTCAAGTCTAAAGGGATTACTACTCCTTGGTGTTTGCTTTGTATTGGCTACAAATGTGCAGATATACATGTGTGTTGTCAATGTGTTTGTATTCATTTTGTCTCTTTTCTTTAAAAATAATTGGCAGTGACTTTGAATCAAATGATTTCTAAGTATGTGTTTATACAGTAATGGAGTAAAAGTGGAAAGTTTCTTTTTGAAAGGGAGAGAATTCACTGTTTTGTGTTGTAAAATTTAAGTTATAAGTTATTGAGCACTTTTAGTAATAACTTTTAAACTTGTCTAATACCTTATGGGGGTATTGTTCGTAATGTGACTTATTTAAAGCCTCTTTTGTTTGTTTAAGTTGCTGCTTTACGGTAACAATATGTTTTAGATGATTTACATTTTTTTCCAGTCTGTACAATTAGCCATTCAGAGCAAGAGGGCCTGATTGTATAGAAACCCATTGAAAAGAGGTCCAGATGAGAGCAGAGGTAGAGCAGGAAGTTACACCATCTGTGTGCAGCATCCAGGGTTGTGGAAAGAAGACTTTTAATAATATAACTACGGAGCTGTAGTGCCATTAGAAACTGTGAATTTCCAAATAAATCTGAACACTTGTCTTTATTAATCACTGGCTCTTCTGTTCTTTGAAGGAGAACTTACAAACTTAATACTCCGAACATAGATTCGTTTTTAAAATTAAAATTTTTTAAATTTTAAAAACGAATTTTTAAAATTAAATACAGCAGCATCTTGTTAAATATGTGATTACATTCAGCCAACTACAAACGGATTGAACTTTCACATAAATATTTTGTTCCCTATACAGTCAGAATTGCACCATTTCAAACACTGAAAGAGAGTTTTAAATATTCAGTGGGCTACACATATGTGCCTTCCTCTTACTAGGTGCCATCTCTAAGACTAATTTAAAATTTTTTACATATATAAATATAGCACATTTTACAATTTGGGGTTTGTTTTTCCTCTCTCAGATTATACTTACATGAAGGATAAAAGCAAAAAGTCTTGCCAATAATAGATTTGTGCCTGGTGAGAAGCAAATTATGTGTGTGTGTGTGTATAAAATAGGCTTTCAATGTTCCTTGGTAATTAGCTTCATTTTATTTCTTCTGATATTAAGAAAAGCTTTAAAACAGTAAGAAGAAACCGAGGGATCTGTAAGAGCAAGAATACAAAGTAAAGAAGTCCTTTTAATTGGATTTTTTTTCAGATAGAGTTATAAAATTTGAGGAATGAAATCATTTTATTAAGTAAGCCTTGCACAGAAAGGTAGCAGTTCTCTATTCTCTGTCACTACACCCCCCACACTCCCATGTTGCACCCTGACCTTTGCCAATCAAGGATTTCTTTCTGCCTAGCAGCAGCTGTTTTCAGCACTGTATCGCCAGTCACTGTGCTTATTTTGCCACTTACTTACTTGCCAGTTTTTGATGTGCCCCTAATTTGAATATGTAAACTTGTCTGCATGAATATAAAGTAGATATAAATGTATATTTGTTACTCTAGTCAAACAAATTTAAAATCATAGTATAATAACCAACATGTGCATTTGGAATTGTTTTAATTCTCCATTTTATATAACAAAACCATGCAACAGAAGCATGAGACATCCCTCCAAACAATACAACAATGATGGCTTTCTTAAGCTCCCTTTACACCCTGATTTTTCTTATCCCATTCCCAAATCATTTTTCTTTCACTAAAAGGAAAGTTCTCTTTGCTGTAGGGG
>NW_011494861.1:206747-214926 GCF_000754665.1 Bison bison bison
TTAGGGCAAAGACAGTGCTTCCTGTCTTTGTCCTTGACTTCCAAGAGTGGCTGAAAGATGGACTTCCCTTTTACCATTTCAACTCAACACCCTTAAAAGTCAACAGTTACAGGAGAGGAATCACGATGATGGAGGAGTAGGATGTGGACCTTACCTCCTCCCATAATACAGCAAAAGCACATCTACGAGTGGCATGATTCACACTGAACATCTACTGAATGCTGGCAGAAGACCTCAGACTTCCAAAAGGCAAAAAACCTTTCATGTAACAAGGTAGGACAAAAGAAGAAAGAGGGAGAAAGGAATTGGGACAGGACCTGCACCCTAGGGAGGGAGATGTGAAGGAAGAAAGGTTCCCCCATGCTGTGAAGTCCCCTCACCTGCAGGGAGATCAACTTAGATGGAGGGGGAGCTTCAGAGCCTTGGAGGAAGAGTGCAGCAACTGGTTACAGTGGAAGGACCTGCACAGATGGTTCACACCTCTGCCCTGTGTACCCTGGCTGACATGCTCATCTGTTGGTGTGGTGAGGCTAGGTGCCAAAGCTCGGGCTTCAGAGTCAGACCCAGAGAGAGAGGGATTGGCGGTGTAGAGACAGCCTGATGAGGCTGGAGAGTGGCGACTAATCGTGCACTCAGAGGAGGCCGGGGCCTGCCAGAGAGGCAAGACACCACTGTTGGGTAGGGGGGGCACGTTAGAAGAGGGGCAGGACCACCATAGGGGAGCTTTGTTTCCTCTACCTGGGCAACAAGACACCACCTAACATGAGCTCTGGGGGTAGGTGCAAGCTGCTGTCACTGTTACGGGCTCCAGAGATGGGCACAGGCCACTCCCATAACTAGGGACCCATGAGCAGGCACCAGTTGCTCTCCTTGGGAGTAGGCAGGCTGTCACTGCTACTGAGAGACACAGGAGCAAGTGCCAACTGCTAGCCTTGCTGTCCCGGGACATCATGGACCACTGCTGCCCCTGGGAGGCCTGGGAGGGGGTCCTGATCATGGTCCCTGCTTACTGGGAGTGTGCATGGGCCTTTGTGCATTGTGCTTGCACACCAAATACCAAGGTGATGGCACCAAGCACACACTGCTGGAAAAGACAGCAAGCATCCAAACTAAAAGCAGTCCTTCAATTCCAGACAAGGTGGCAGGAGTAGAAGGACTTGAACTTCCCTCCTCTCATAAAAACACCAAAATCATAAATAACTGCTTAAAGACCATTGACAAGAAAGACTGGAACCTACCAAAAAAGATACTTTACATCCAAAGATGAGGTCTCAATGTGATGGTAGGAGGGGCCCTTTGACTGTGTAAATCAAATCCCATACCTGGCAGTTGACCAACTCACAGACTAGAAAGTAATTTTATCACAGAGGTTCTCCCCATCAGGAGTGAGATCTGAGCCCCATATCAGGGGGACCATATCAGTATCCCTAGCCTGAGGGCCTGGCATCAGGAGGAGGAGCCCCCAGAGCATCGGCCTTGCAGGCCAGTGGGGCTTGAGTGCAGGAGCTCCACAGGACTGGGGGAAACAGAGACTCCACTCCTGGAGGACACACACAAGATTTCACATGCACTGCGACCCAGGGCAAAGCAGTGACTCCATAGGAGCCAGAACTATATATATAGGGGCTTCCCTGGTAGCGCAGTGGTAATCTGCCCACCAGTCCTGGAGATGTGGGTTCGATCACTGGGTCAGAAAGATCCCCTGGAGAAAGAAATGGAAATCCACCTCAGTATTCTTCCCTGGGAATTCCCACGGACAGAGAGGCCTGGCAGGCCACAAAGAGTTGGACACAAACAAGTTTGGCCTTGAAGTACAAAATGAAGCAGAGCAAAGGCTGTTTTGCCAAGAGAACACACTGGTCATAGCAAACACTCTTCCAACAACACAAGAGACTACACATGGATACCAACATATGGTCAACACCAGGTTGATTATATTCTTTACAACAGAATATGGAGAAGCTCTATACACTCAGCAAAAAAGCAAGAACAAGACCTGTGGAGCAGACTGTGGCTCAGATCATGAGCTTCTTATTGCAAAATTCAGGCTTAAACTGAAGAAAGTAGGGAAAATTCTGGGCCATTCAAGTATGACCTAAATCAGATCCCTTATACAGTGGGGGTGGTGAATAGAGTGCCTGAAGAACTATGAATGGAGGTTTGTAACTTATAGGAGGTGGTGACCAAACCATCCCAAAGAAAAAGAAATGCAAGAAGGCAAAGTGTTTGTCTGAGGAGGCTTTACAAATAGCTGAGAAAAGATGTGAAAGGCAAGGGTGAAGGGGAAAGATAAACCCACTTGAATGCAAAGTCCCAGGGAATAGCAAGGAGAGATAAAGCCTTTCTAAGTGAACAGTGTAGAGAAATAGAGGAAAACAATAAAACAGGAAAGACCAGAGATCTCTTCAAGAAAATTGGAGATATCAAATGAACATGTCATTCAAGGATATGCACAATAAAGGACAGAAACAGTAAGGGCTTCACAGAAGCAGATGAGATTAAGAAGTAGCAGCAAGAATACCCAGCTGCAAAAAAACAATGACCCAGATAACCAAAATGGTGTGGTCACTCACTTAGAGTCAGACATCCTGGAGTGTGAAGTCAATTGGGCATTACTATGAACAAAGCTAATGGAGGTGATTCAATTCCATCTGAGTTATTTAAAATCCTAAAGGATGATACTGTTAACGTGCTGCACTCTATCTGTCAGCAAATTTGGAAAACAGCAGTGGCCACGGGACTGGAAAAGGTCACTTTTCATTCCAATCCCAAAGAAGGGCAATGCCAAAGAATGTTCAAACTACCATAAAATTAACTCTCATTTCCTATACTAGCATGGTAATGCTCTAAATCCTTCAAGCTAGGCTTCAGAAGTACATGAACTGATAGCTTCCAGATAGACGTACAAACTGGGTTTAGAAAATGCAGAGGAACCAGAGATCAAAATGTCAACATTCATTGGATCATAGAGTAAGCAAAGGAATTTCAGAAAAACATACTGCTTCCTTGACTACTCTAAAGCCTTTGACTGTGTGGATCACAACAAACTGTGGGAAACTCTTCAAGAGATGGGAATACCAGACCACCTTACCTGTCTCCTGAGAAACCTTTATGCAGATCAAGAAGCAACAGAATCAGACATGGAACAACAGACTAGTTCAAAATTGGGAAAAGAGTACATCAAGGCTGTGTATTGTCACCCTGTTTATTTAACTTATATGCAGAGTGCATCATGTGAAATGCTGGACTGGAGGAATCCAAGTTGGAATCAGAATTGCCAGGAGAAATATCAACAACCTCAGATATGCAGGTAACACCACCCTTATGACAGAAAGCAAAGAGAAACTAAAGAGTACTGTGATGAGGGTGAAAGAGGAGAGTGAAAAAGTTGGCTTAAAACTCAACATTCTGAAAACTAAGATAATGGCATCTGGTCCCATCTCTTCATGGCAAATAGAAGGGGGGAAAGTGGGAAAAGTGACAGATGTTATTTTCTTAAAGACTCCAAAATCACTGTGGATGGTGACTGCAGCCATGAAATTAAAAGACGCTTACTTCTTGGAAGGAAAGCTATGACAAACTTAGTTCAGTTCAGTCGCTTAGTCGTGTCTGACTCTTTGCGACCCCATGAACCGCAGCATGCCAGGCCTCCCTGTCCATCAACAACTCCTGGAGCCCACCCAAATCCATGTCCATCGAGTCGGTGATACCATCCAACCATCTCATCCTCTGTCATCCCCTTCTCCTCCTGCCCTCAATCCTTCCCAGCATCAGGGTCTTTTTAAATGAGTCAACTCTTCGCATGAGGTGGCCAAAGAATTGGAGTTTCAGCCTCAACATCAGTCCTTCCAATGAACACCCCGGACTGATTTCCTTTAGGATGGACTGGTTGGATCTCCTTGTAGTCCAAGGGACTCTCAAGAGTCTTCTCCAACACCACAGTTCAAAAGCATCAATTCTTCAGCTATCAGTTCTCTTCACAGTCCAACTCTCACATCCATACATGACCACTGGAAAAACCATAGCCTTGACTAGATGGACCTTTGTTGGCAAAGTAATGTCTCTGCTTTTGAATATGCTGTCTAGGTTGGTCATAACTTTCCTTCCAAGGAGTAAGCGTCTTTTAATTTCATGGCTGTAATCACCATCTGCAGTGATTTTAGAGCCAGAAAAATAAAGTCAGCCACTGTTTCCACTGTTTCCCCATCTATTTGCCATGAAGTGATGGGACCGGATGCCACCATCTTAGTTTTCTGAATGTTGAGCTTTAAGTCAACTTTTTCACTCTCGTCTTTCACTTTCATCAAGAGGCTCTTTAGTTCTTCTTCACTTTCTGTCGTAAGGGTGGTGTCATCTGCATATCTGAGTTTATTGATATTTCTCAGCAATCTTGATTCCAGCTTGTGCTTCCTCCAGCCCAGCATGTTAAACTTAGACAGCATATTAAAAAGCCCAGGCATCACATTGCTCAACAAAGGTCTGTCTAGTCAAAGCTATAATTTTTCCAGTAGTCATGTACGGATGTGAGAATTGGACCAAAAAGAAGGCTGAGAACCAAAGAGATGATGCTTTCAAATTGTGGTGTGGGGGAAGACTCTTGAGAGTCACTTGGACTGCAAGGAGATCCAACCAGTCAATCCTAAAGGAAGTCAACCCTGAATATTCATTGGAAGGACTGATGGTGAAGTTGAAGCACCGATACTTTGGCCACCTGATGTGAAGAGCCAGCTTATTAGAAAAGACCCTGATGCTGGGAAAGATAGGGCAGGAGGGCAGGAGGAGAAGCGGACAATAGAGGATGAGATGATTGGATAGCATCACCAACTCAATGGACGAGTTTGAGCAAGTTCCAATAAATAGTCCAGGACAGGAAAGCCTGGAGTCCTGTAGTCCGTGAGGTTGCAAAGAATCAGACATGACTGAGTGACTAAACATATATATATATATAATGAAATATTATTTAGCCTTAAAAGAGAATGAAGTAATGCATTTTGCAGCAACATGGATGGACCTGGAGATTATCTAAGTGAAGAAAGTCAAACAGAGAAAGACAAACTGTGTGATAGCACTTAAATGTGAAAAATGATACAAGTAAACCATAGAAAACATAAGTAGAATCATGTAGACATAGAAAACATAGACATAGACATACAAGTAGACATAGAAAACCAGCTTATGGTTTCCAAAGGGGAAGTAGAGAGAGGGATAAACTGTGAATCTGGGATTAAGAAATGCACACTACTATACATAAAATAGATACACAAGGACCTACTGTATAGCACAGGGAGTTATATTCACTATTTCATAATATGAGAAGAGTATGAAAAAGAAATATATGTCTAACTGGATTATACACTACTTCATACACTATTATGAAACAAATACAACACAGCAAATCAACTATACTTAAGTAAAAAGGATGAGTCTTTCTTTCAAGAGATATTTTATTCAATGAGGTAAAATATTTTGTGATCATTATGTATTTGGGATGGACCACCATAACACTTAACTTTAAGGGGTAAGGAAGTTTGCACAATCCAATTCTAAGAACCAGGCAACATTCAGTAGAAATGAACAGTGTTTTTATCACTGGTCACGAAAGGTCTGCTCTCCTCAGGAGCAGACAATCAGAATTCTTATCTATTATGGTTTATGGAGGAGCTATTCCACGTCAAGGTCAGGAGGGGTGGCGGTGAGGAGATACCCTCGTCCAAGGTAAGGAGCAGTGGCTGCGCTTTGCTGGAGCAGCCGTGAACAGATACCCCACGTCCAAGGTAAGAGAAACCCAAGTAAGACGGTAGGTGTTGCAAGAGGGCATCAGAGGGCAGACACACTGAAACATAATCACAGAAAACTAGTCAATCTAATCACACTAGGACCACAGCCTTGTCTAACTCAATGAAACTAAGCCATGCCCACGGGGACACCCAAGACAGGCGGGTCATGGTGGAGAGGTCTGACAGAATGTGGTCCACTGGAGAAGGGAATGGCAAACCACTTCAGTATTCTTGTCTTGAGAACCCCATGAACAGTATGAAAAGGCGAAATGATAGGATACTGAAAGAGGAACTCCCCAGGTCAGTAGGTGCCCAATATGCTACTGGAGATCAGTGGAGAAATAACTCCAGAAAGAATGAAGGGATGGAGCCAAAGCAAAAACAATACCCAGTTGTGGATGTGACTGGTGGCAGAAGCAAGGTCCAATGCTGTAAAGAGCAATATTGCATAGGAACCTGGAATGTCGGGTCCATGAATCAAGGCAAATTGGAAGTGGTCAAACAGGAGATGGCAAGAGTAAACGCGACATTCTAGGAATCAGTGAACTAAAATGGACTGGAATGGGTGAATTTAACTCAGATGACCATTATATCTACTACTGCGGGCAGGAATCCCTCAGAAGAAATGGAGTGGCCATCATGGTCAACAAGAGTCTGAAACGTAGTACTTGGATGAAATCTCAAAAACAACAGAATGATCTCTGTTCATTTCCAAGAAAAACCATTCAATATCACAGTAATCCAAGTCTATGCCTCAACCAGTAACGCTGAAGAAGCTGAGGTTGAACGGTCCTATGAAGACCTACAAGACCTTTTATAGAACTAACACCCAAAAAAGATGTCCTTTTCATTATAGGGGACTGGAATGCAAAAGTAGGAAGTCAGGAAACACCTGGAATAACAGGCAAATTTGGCCTTGGAATACGGAATGAAGCAGGGCAAAGACTAATAGAGTTTTGCCAAGAAAATGCACTGGTCATATCAAACACCCTCTTCCAACAACACAAGAGAAGACTCTGTACATGGACATCACCAGATGGTCAACACCGAAATCAGATTGATTATATTCTTTGCAGCCAAAGATGGAGAAGCTCTATACAGTCAACAAAAACAAGACCAGGAGCTGACTATGGCTCAGATCATGAACTCCTTATTGCCAAATTCAGTCTTAAATTGAAGAAAGTAGGGAAAATCACTAGACCATTCAGGTATGACCTAAATCAAATCCCTTATGATTATACAGTGGAAGTGAGAATTCAAGGGACTAGATTCAAGGGACTAGATCTGATAGATAGAGTGCCTGTTGAACTATGGTCGGAGGTTCATGACATTGTACAGGAGACAGGGATCAAGACCATCCCCATGGAAAAGAAATGCAAAAAAGCAAAATGGCTGTCTGGGGAGGCCTTACAAATAGCTGTGAAAAGAAGAGAAGTGAAAAGCAAAGGAGAAAAGGAAAGATACAAGCATCTGAATGCAGAGTTCCAAAGAATAGCAAGAAGAGATAAGAAAGCCTTTCTCAGCGATCAATGCAAATAAATAGAGGAAAACAACAGAATGGGAGAGACTAGAGATCTCTTCAAGAAAATTAGAGATACCAAGGGAACATTTCATGCGAAGATGGGCTCAATAAAGGACAGAAATGGTGTAGACCTAACAGAAGCAGAAGATATTAAGAAGAGGTGGCTGGAATACACAGAAGAACTATACAAAAAAGATCTTCATGACCAAGATAATCATGATGGTGTGATCACTCACCTAGAGCCAGATATCCTGGAATGTGAAGTCAAGTGGGCCTTAGAAAGCATCACTACGAACAAAGCTAGTGGATGTGATGGAATTCCATTGAGCTATTTCAAATCCTGAAAGATGGTGCTGTGAAAGTGCTGCACTCAATATGCCAGCAAATTTGGAGAACTCAGCAGTGGCCACAGGACTGGAAAAGGTCAGTTTTCATCCCAATCCCAAAGAAAGGCAATGCCAAAGAATGCTCAAACTACGGCACAATTGCACTCATCTCACATGCTAGTAAAGTAATGCTCAGAATTCTCCAAGCCAGGCTTCAGCAATACGTGAACTGTGAACTTCCAGATGTCAAAGCTGGTTTTAGAAAAGGCAGAGGAACCAGAGATCAAATTGCCAACATCTGCTGGATCATCGAAAAAGCAAGAGAGTTCCAGAAGAACATCTATTTCTGCTTTATTGACTATGCCAAAGCCTTTGACTGTGTGGATCACAATAAACTGTGGAAAATTCTGAAAGAAATGGGAATACCAGACCACCTGACCTGCCTCTTGAGAAACCTATATGCAGGTCAGGAAGCAACAGTTAGAACTGGACATGGAACAACAGACTGGTTCCAAAGAGGAAAAGGAGTATGTCAAGGCTGTATATTGTCACTC
>NW_011494861.1:215026-230004 GCF_000754665.1 Bison bison bison
GAAAAGACTCTGATGCTGGGAGGGATTAGGGGCAGGAGGAGAAGGGGACAACAGAGGATGAGATGGCTGGATGGCATCACTGACTCAGTGGACATGAGTCTGAGTGAACTCCGGGAGTTGGTGATGGACAGGGAGGTCTGGCATGCTGCGATTCATGGGGTCGCAAAGAGTCAGACATGACTGAGCGACTAACTGAACTGAACTGATGGTTTATGGAACTTTAAAGAGTAAGTATAAAAATGACTCAAATCCCCACATGAAAAAGAATATTGATTTGAGGGAGTGTGAAATGTTAATGTGTCTCACATCAAAGAGGCTCAGCTTAAATATAACAACTAGTAACACAGCAGAGAGCGGAAATTGTGGCTCTTCTTTTCTCCCCCAAGAGTCTCTGATCTCCCCCTACAGCCTCAGAGCACCCTTCACATGAATCGCAAGAGCCTCACTAGGGTTTTGATCTGCATGTTTCTATGAATCCCAGAGTGACCAAGTTTATCAAATCACTCAGAAATACCTTAAATATTTATCACAGGGCCATATTGCCTATCCCAGGCTAACTCTGGCCATTGTTTGCCTCATTATGTGTGCTCTGTTGCTCAGTCATGTCCGATTCTGCGACCCCATGGACTGTAGCCCACCAGGCTGTTCTGTCCCTGGGATTACAGGCAAGAATACTGGGGTGGATTGCCATTTCCTCCTCCAGGGGACCCAGGGTTTGAACTAGCATCTCTTGAGTCTCCTGCATTGACAGGTGGGTTCTTTACCACTAGTGCCATCTGGAAATCCCTGGCAATTGTTTGCCTAATTATAGTTAGAGCAAATAAAGAACTCTAGGCATTTTAGTTAGAAGGCAATGACACCCCACTCCAGTACTCTTGGCTGGAAAATCCCATGGATGGAGGAGCCTGGTAGGCTGCGGTCCATGGGGTCGCTAAGAGTCGGACACGACTGAGGGACTTCACTTTCACTTTCTTCCATTGGAAAGGGAAATGGCAACCCACTCCAGTGTTTTTGCCTGGAGAATCCCAGGGACAGGGGAACCTGGTGGGCTGTCGTCTATGGGGCACAGAGTCGGACACGACTGAAGTGACTTAGCAGCAGCAGCAGCAGGCATTTTAGAGTGGTGGTGTTTTTTTTTTTAACTATAGTGTGGATCAGTTTAGAGTTATCTCTGACAGCTTCTCTGATGGCTCAGTGATAAAGAATTCACTTTGCAGTGCAGGAGATGCGGGTTTGGTCCCTGGGTTAGGAAGATCCCCTGGAGGAGGAAATGGCAAACCACTCCAGTACTCTTGCCTGGAAATCCTATGGACAGACGAGCCTGGCAGACTACAGTCCATGGGGTCGCAAAAGAGTCAGACACTGCTACACACACACACACACACACACACACACACACACACACACAGTCAGCTGTTTGATTGTAAAAATAAGTGAGAGTCTGAACTGTAAACTGATTCAGAGACTATTATTTACAGTAAAGAAATGATCAATTCATCTATTTTTGAAAAATGGCTGTGAGTTTGTATTTCTATTCTGCAATATTCATGAAAGAGGAGTCACATAACTAAAAGACAATTAAATGAAATTTAAAGAAAAGGTTTGTCCTCAAGATTGCCACTGGGGAACATTAATTACTAATATATTTCAACTTCCTATAAGAAGAATTACAGATGCAAACTTCCACTGGTAGTTAGATGAACTTATTTCCCCCTCATCACAAGTTTTGTAGGTCTAGGACTCTTTCTGTGGAATCAAGCAACTTAACTGATTTATTACCCTTAGTTCAAAAAGGATCCAACAGATGACCCTTTATTGCCCGACCCATTTCAAAACTTCCTATTCAAAACACTTTTCCTGAGTAATACAGCACCCAGTACTTTTTTTTTTAAACTTTTTTAATTTAAATAAAATTTTAATTTAATCAAATATATATCCAAAATAGTAACATTTCAGCGTGCCACCCAGTACTTGAAAATCCTCATAGACCAAGAATACATTCTCCTAATGTAAGGAGCCCTTTAGAAGGGCCAAGCAGACCCAGTCCAGGTGCTGCTGGGCTATGTCAAGTCTTGTCTCATTTTCTTTCATGGCATAGCCTCCGAAGAAGAGAAAGTCAGGTCCACCTGATCTCCTGCCTTAGTCTGGGCCTACTCCTGTCTCTCATGGGCACAGCTTGGACAAGTCCATGTGGGCATCCACCCACTTGCCTGCACACACACACATGACTTCCATGAAACAAACCTCATAACTTTCAGAAGAAGACTGTGTATGTACTCATTTAGAAAAAGATGTTCTAACAACGTTTGTCCTTTCATGTATCCCTGTACTATTATTGTTACAGTATAATGATAAAAATTTTCTTAGATATCTCTGTCTCCTCTCCCTCACTAGAACTGTGAGGTTTCTGAGATTACATACTTAAAAGGATATGCCTTCTTCAGTTATGTCTTAACTCAGGTATTCCTAGTTAAATTCTGTCTAAAACATCATTTGGGTTACTTTGCAATTTTGAAGCTTCCCCAAGAAAAAATGCTGAGGCCTCAGATGGGGCTGTTTTAAGACAGTCCCTTAACTTAGGAACTTCAGTCTAGTAAGCAGGGGTTGACAAGAGAAACGCAGAGAGACAGCCATTAATAGTATATCATGTTTAAGTGCTCTAGTTAGAGGAACACAGAGGGTGTACCACTGTCTGGGCAGAGCAGATTTCAGAGAGAAACTGAATGAATAGGAGTTTCCCAGGCAATGGAAGCAGTGGTGGTAGACATTGTTGGGCAAGGGTAGGATTTGGGACTACCCTGAATGGCCATCAGAGGGCATTTTACCCATAAAAAGCCCTGAAAAGCTCAGAGGCATAAGGCACATTGAGCTTCATGACCATAGCTGGTCACTAACCAGATGGACTTCAGTTTCTCTCCCAAGGCAAAGATCATCAGATTCTTACCTCTCATCTTGGGCTTTCTCTTATTATATGAAGATGCCATTATTGAAACACCACATGAGTTTTTCTGCTTATGGAGATTAATTAGTAGGTGTGGGGCCTCCAAATATTATCTCTTCTCTGTTGTTACCAAACCAAACTTGGGTCCGCTTGCCTGTGACAGTAAAGCCAGTCTCCAGACACCAGGTTGTGGGGAAAGAAAGTGAAGCATTGGTTGCAGGGTGCCAAGTAGGGAGTTTGGGACAGCTAGTGCTCAAAACCTCTTTGGTGGCTCAGACGGTAAAGAATCTGCCTGCAATGCAGGAGACTCGGGTTCGATCCCCGGTTTGGGAAGATCCCCTGGAGACGAGAATGGCAACCCACTCCAGTATTCTTGCCTGGAGAATCCCATGGGCCAAGGAGTCTGGCAGGGTGCAGTCCATGGGGTAATAAGAGTTGGACATGGCTGAGCAACTTTCACTTCACTTCACTTCAGTGCTCAAAAAGCTTGAATTCCCCAGTGGATTTCAGCAAGGCGTTTTGCATCTCCGGGCATGGGATCAGCTCATAGACAATTCTCTGATTGGTTGATGGTGAGGTAATAGGGTGGAGTCACATCGTTAATCCTCAGGCTCCAGTATGTCAGAGCCTCTGTGCTCCTGAGTATCAAGTAATTTCTGCCATTTGGTGGTAGATTTTCCCTGGGTTGGAAAGATCCCCTGAAGAAGGGAATGCAACCCACTCCAATATTCTTGCCAGGAGAATTCCATGGACAGAGGAGCCCGGCGGGCTACAGTCTGTGGGGTCACAAAGAGTCAGACACAACTGAACAACTAACACTTTCACTTTGGCATCTGTAAAACAACTTGGGAAATGTGCATCAGATACTGTTATCTAGATACTTGCAAGAGGAGCTAAAGCAGAGGACATGGGATCCCCCATAGGGTCCCGCTCAGTTACGTTGAGACTGGAGGCTTATGTTTAAGATAATGGCCAACAGGGATTAAGAAAGTAGCCTTTGCTGTGATTATGGATCCTTACAGGTCCTTTCTATTCTGGGCTAATCTGCTGAATTAATTTATAGATCTATAATCTGTGACACTTTAGGAATTTTTAATCTCTTTCAGGCACAGAGTGGGGAAAAGTGTCACTTCCTCATTTTCTTCATTGCATTTCTCCATGAAGGACATAGAAAAAAATTCCCAAGTCAAATAAGAGAAAATCTAAATTTTAAAATTGGCATGTGCTGTGCTCAGTTGCAGAGAAGGCAATGGCACCCCATTCCAGTACTCTTGCCTGGAAAATCCCATGGATGGAGGAGCCTGGTGGGCTACAGTCCATGGGGTTGCTAAGAGTCGGACACGGCTGAGCGACTTCACTTTCACTTTTCACTTTTATGCATTGGAGAAGGAAATGGCAACCCATTCCAGTGTTCTTGCCTGGAGAATCCCAGGGATGGGGGAACCTGGTGGACTTCCGTCTCTGGGGTCGCACAGAGTTGGACACGACTGAAGCGACTTAGCAGCAGCAGCAGCAGTGCTCAGTTGCAACCCTGACTCTGAATCTGACTCTGCAACCCTGTGGACTGTAGCCTTCAAGGCTCTGCTGTCCATGGGATTTCCCAGGCAAGAATACTGAAGTGGGTTGCTATTTCCTTCTCCAGGGGATCATTCTGACCCAGGGATGGAACCCGTGTCCCTTGTGTCTCCTGCTTTGCAGGCAGATTCTTTACCACTGAGCTACCAGGGGAGTCCCAGTAACTGGCCTGGAATAAACTAAAGACACAAATGACCAGGAAGATTGAGTTCAGAAGTCTGGATCAAAACCAAGATAAATCCTGACATGTATTTTATTTCAGGAAAATTTCCCTCTTCCCTAATGACTCTCGCTTATGGAAGAATTACTTCACATCAAAGAGGTGACCCACCTGGAGGAAGGATTTTTCTTGAGCAACTCAAAGACTGAGGACACATGTGGGATCCACTTCTAATTATTCAAAAGGTTTCTCAGATGGTGGTTCCAGGTGTGTCCCTTACAGTAGGGGGGAGTATAGTGTAGAGTGTGAATCTCTCTGCCTAGGGATCTGATGGGTCTCCCTGGACCCCCAACCTTTGAGAAGCAAGGGTCTGGGATGGAAGTTCATCTGAGCTTGGAGAAGGTATCTGAGGAACCTGAAAGTCCCTGCAGAATTTCAAGCTAATTGGTATTTGTCTTTGGCTTTTATCAGTTTCTCAAAGGACTCTTTCACTCTCAAATAAGTTTAAAATCCCAAGTTTGATACAATGTATTTTAAGTCTTTCCTGCCCCTGCCCCTCCCCCCTTTTAGGGTCAGGGTCGGTGGTGGGAACAAATCTGGTGAAGTTTCTTTTTTTTTTTTATTAAGAAAGTGATTTCCTTAAAAAAAATTTTTTTTTAAATTTATTTATTTGGCTGTGCCAGGTTTTATTGCGGCACGCAGGATCTTCATTTCAGGATATGACAACAGAGCCGGCAGAAAAACTGCATCTTGTCTCAGCCTGGAGAGGTAAGAAAAGATATTCTTAAACAAAGTAGGGAATGCGGGCTGGTTGCCAGAAAGACAACCCCCAGTTTCTGGGGAAGGTAGAGGGGCTGGAAAACCCCATGGATGGAGGAGCCTGGTAGGCTGCAGTCCATGGGGTCGCTAAGTCGGACACGACTGAAGCGACTTAGCAGCAGCAGTAGCAGCAGAGGGGCTGGAGATTGAATTAGTCACCAGTGGTCAATGCTTTACCTGATCACACCTACACAATGAAACCTCCATTAAAACCTCCTAATCAATGGTGTTTGGAGAGTCTGAGATTGGTAAGCACAAGGTGTGCTAGGAGGGTGGTGTGACCTGAAACAACATGGAAGCTTGAACCCTGTTTTATAGCCAGTCAGAAGTATGGGAGGCCCAGGGCTTTTGACTGGCACCTGAAGTGGAACACAGTCTGTGAGACTGAGCCCTTAAATGCTGAGGGACTCTGGGAAGTTAGTGTCAGAACTGCACTGAGTTGTTGAATACACAGTTGGTGTCTGGAGAATCAGAGAATTTGTTGTTGGTGGTGGAAAATACTCCAGAGTGAGACATTCATCATAGTGATTCTCAAAGCACATTCCCATGGAACAGTGGTGTTTGTGGAGCTGACTGAGGTTTTCTGTGGTGATTGATATTTGAATAATGATAGTTTTTAAAATTTGCTGGAAAAAAAGTGTAGAGGTTCTCAAATTGTGCTTCATGAAAACAAAATTCAGAGATCCACTTAACACCCAGTCAGAGAGGCACATTCAGTGCCTGACCTGATATGAAATAACATCTGACTTGGTATCAGAGAACTCTGTTCAGCAGCAGGGAGTCCAGGTATTCTATCTCTAAGACTAGTATGAAAAAGCAAGTAGAATTTGGTTCTGATTTTGATTTGGCTATTTATAAACATTTTCACCATGTGCAAATGTTTGACCATTTCTAAGCCTGAGTTTTCCTTTCTTTTACTAGTTTTTCTTTTCTTTCACCTAGTTTTTCTTTTCTTTCTTTCTCTCTCTCTTCCTTTCCTCCTTTCCTTTTTCTTTCTTTTTCCCTCTGTCCCTCCCTCCCTTCCATCAATTATTACCTACTATCATCTATCATTTCCATCTATCCATCTATGGTAGACAAACTTCTCATCAGTATCTATTTTCTTTTACTTCTAGGCATTTAGAACATATACACACACACCCTCCCTCTCCCCCTCCTTCCCTCCCTCACTGAGGAGAGGTGATGACTTGTGCTCTTTTCAGCAGAAACACTGAAGAGCTGGTGACAGTGTCCATCTTGCCTTCTCCCTGCTGACAGTGTAAATGTGATGCCTCAGCTGACTAGGGTCCCTGAATGAAGACATAGTGGAGCCCAGCCATTGTGGACTTTCTGTGCATGAGAAATATGCTGTTGTGTTAGGCCAGTGAGACTTGGGGGTTATTTGTTGCTTAACCCACCTTCACCTGACTAATGCATCATCTTGCCTTGTTCCGAAAAGAAGTTAAAGTAGCTTAAAAGAGAAATTGAGCACAGTAGGATAAAAAAATAACTGAGTAAATTAAGGATAATTTATAATAGCATTTACCTCACAGAATTATTGGGAGAAGACATAAATATTTATCAGTTGTGATTGACAGTAGATGTAACAATATGAGACTTTAGTTCATTTTTATGTTTGGATCTTTCTTTTGTTTTTCAAGATTTATGACATTCTTTAATGATAAAGAAAAGGGAAATTCCAAAGCTCTTGTTCTTACTTTAAAAAGAACTTCACAAGTATTATACTTTTCAGAAAACAGATAACAATTCAAATATTATTACAAGGGCAATGAATTATTAAATGAATCAGTCAGAAATGGAGAATGTTAGAACTTACAGGTTACATTCACAGGACAAAGTGGGTCTTTCTATATGATGGTCCCTCCCCATCCCAGAGACCTCTTTCACTTTCTGCTGTGCTCAGGGAGCCCTTCCTTGACCCACTTACTTATAATTACAACCCAGTTTCTTCCACCCCACCTACATTATCACCCTAGCTTACTTATTTTTTCCATTGTACTTATCACTATCTGCCATACTACATCTTTTTAAAATTTATTTGCTATCTCCTCCAACACTGGAATGGAAGCTCCATGAGGACAGAGGCCTTTATCTGTTTCTGTTTGCTGCTGTATCCTCAGCACCTAGAACGGTGCCTGCCATTTAGTGTCAGTGCTCAATAAAGTTTTTTGATTAAGTTATTGACTTGATAGGAGTTTCCAGAATCCTTAGTGCAGGCACCAAAATGGAGAAAATAGCCAATTGCCTGGCACTCTAGAGTTCGTGTGAGCAAGACATACACACCACACTGAGAAATGCCTTCTCCATGTACACCCTCCTTGACCCTGTCGATCCATACCTTCCCTGTCTCTTCCCTTTTCAGTGTTCTGGTTGTGAAAGATGCTACCCACTAGACAGACTTCAACAACAGTAGTAATGAAAAGTAAAATTAAATAATGGTTAACATTTATTGAGCACTGATGATGCGCTTGCTTCAAGGCTAAGTACTCCCATTCATAGTTTAATTTGAATTTCAAAAACTCTAAAGTTAGTACTATTATTGATATTTTCCTTATTTTAAGGATGAAGAAATTGAGGCTTGAAGATGACAAATGATATCCTTAAGGCCACATTCTGAATAAGTGGCAATGTGTGTGTTTCAGTTACCTTTGCTCTGTAACAAGTCACCAAAAACGCAGTGGCTTAACACAATTTACTAATATTTGTCATGGTTCTGTGGGTTGAAAGAGTTCAACTGGCTGGTTCTCGCTTGGAGTCTCATATGATGGACCTCTTTGTATGTAGTTAGATGGGTTCTGAGAGTCAAGATGGCTTTCACATGTCTGGCATCTCAGGTGGGACACGAGGGGACTCTGTCTACATGGCATCTCCCCATTGTTAGCTTAGGCTTCCTCCCAGCACAAGGCCTCACGGTAGTCCGACTTCTTGTGTGATGATTAGCTTCTTATGAATTGTCCTTAGAGTCACACAATGTCACTTCTGTCTCATTCTATTTGTTGCATTGTAACAACTCAGTTTCACTGTGGGAGGTCATAAATACTGGGAGGTATGGGTCACTGGGAGATTATTTTGGAGCCTTGCTATCATGTTGGGATCTCTAAACCAGACATTCTGAACTCCGGCTGCTGCTGCTCCTGCTGCTAAGTTGCTTCAGTTGTGTCCGACTCTGTGCGACCCCATAGATGGCAGCCCACCAGGCTCCCCCGTCCCTGGGATTCTCCAGGCAAGAACACTGGAGGGCATTGCCATTGCCTTCTCCAATGTAGGAAAGTGAAAAGTGAAAGTGAAGTCGCTGAGTTTTGTCCAACTCTTAGCAACCCCATGGACTGCAGCCCACCAGGCTCCTCCATCCATGGGATTTTCCAGGCAAGAGTACTGGAGTGGGGTGCCATTGCTTTCTCAGGAACTCAGGCTAAGAGGTTGCAAACCCATTTATCAAGATAGAATAGCAGGTGACATGTGAAGAAGGAAGCCTTAGCAAGACAATTTAGATTGGAAAAGATCCTGGTGAACTCAGATCAGATCAGATCAGTCGCTCAGTCGTGTCTGACTCTTTGCGACCCCATGAATCGCAGCACGCCAGGTCTCCCTGTCCATCACCAACTCCTGGAGTTCACTGAGACTCACGTCCATCGAGTCAGTGATGCCATCCAGCCATCTCATCCTCTGTTGTCCCCTTCTCCTCCTGCCCCCAATCCCTCCCAGCATCAGAGTCTTTTCCAATGAGTCAGCTCTTCACATGAGGTGGCCAAAATACTGGAGTTTCAGCTTCAGCATCATTCCTTCCAAAGAAATCCCAGGGCTGATCTCCTTCAGAATGGACTGGTTGGATCTCCTTGCAGTCCAAGGGACTCTCAAGAGTCTTCTCCAACACCACAGTTCAAAAGCATCAATTCTTCGGCGCTCAGCCTTCTTCACAGTCCAACTCTCACATCCATACATGACCACAGGAAAAACCATAGCCTTGACTAGACGGACCTTTGTTGGCAAAGTAATGTCTCTGCTTTTGAATATGCTATCTAGGTTGGTCATAACTTTCCTTCCAAGGAGTAAGCGTCTTTTAATTTCATGGCTGTAGTCACCATCTGCAGTGATTTTGGAGCCCCGAAAAAGAAAGTCTGACACTGTTTGCACTGTTGCCCCATCTATTTCTCATGAAGTGATGGGACCGGATGCCATGGTCTTCATTTTTTGAATGTTGAGCTTTAAGCCAACTTTTTCACTCTCCTCTTTCACTTTCATCAAGAGGCTCTTTAGTTCCTCTTCACTTTCTGCCATAAGGATGGTGTCATCTGCATATCTGAGGTTATTGATATTTTTCCTGGCACTCTTGATTCCAGCTTGTGCTTCATCCAGCCTGGCATTTTGCTTGATTTACTCTGCATATAAGTTAAATAAGCAGGGTGACAATATACAGCCTTGACGTACTCCTTTCTCAATTTTGAACCAGTCCATTGTTCCATGTCCGATTCTAACTATTGCTTCTTGACCTGCATACAGATTTCTCAGGAGGCAGGAAAGATGGTCTGATATACCCATCTCTTGAAGAATTTTCCTCAGATTGTTGTGACCCACACAGGTAAAGGCTTTGGTGTAGTCAATAATGTAGAAGTAGATGATTTTCTGGAGCTCTCTTGCTTTCCTATGATCCAGTGGATGTTAGCAATTTGATCTCTGGTTCCTTTGCCTTTTCTAAAACCAGCTTGAAGATATAGAAATTCTCAGTTCATGTACTCTTGCTGTCTTGCTTAGAGAATTTTGAGCATTAGTTTCCAAGCATGTGAGATGAGTGCAATTGGGTGGTAGTTTGAACATTCTTTGGTATTACCTTTCTTTGGAATGGGAATGAAAACTGACCTTCTCCAGTCCTGTGGCCACTGCTGAGTTTTGCAAATTTGCTGGCATATTGAGTGCAGCACTTTCACAGCATCATCTTTTAGGATTTGAAATAGCTCAGCTGGAATTCCATCACCTCCACTAGCTTTGTTTTTAGTGATGCTTCCTAAGGCCCACTTGACTCTGCACTCCAAGATGTCTGGCTCTAGATGAGTGATCACACCATTGTGATTATCTGGGTCATGAAGATCTTTTTTGTACAGTTCTTCAGTGTATTCTTGCCACCTCTTCTAAATACCTTCTGCTTCTGTTAAGTCTGTACTGTTTCTGTCCTTTATTGTACCAATCTTTGCATGAAATATTCCCTTGGTATCTAATTTTTTTGGAAGAGATCTCTAGTTTTTGCCATTCTATTGTTTTCCTCTATTTCTTTGCATTGATCACTTAGGAAGGCTTTCTTATCTCTCCTTGGTATTCTTTGGAACTGTGCATTCAGATGGGTGTATCTTTCCTTTTCTCCTTTGCCTTTTGCTTCTCTTCTTTTTTTTTTTTTTGCTTCTCTTCTTTTCTCAGGTATTTGTAAGGTCTCCTCAGACAACCATTTTGCCTTCTTGTATTTCTTTTTCTTGGGGATGGTCTTGATCACTGCCTCCTGTACAATGTCATGAACTCTGTCCATAGTTTTTCAGGCACTCTGTCTATCAGATCTGATCCCTTGAATCTCTTTCTCACTTCCACCATATAATCGTACGGGATTTGATTTAGGTCATACCTGAATGTTCTAGTGGTTTTCCTTACTTTCTTCAATTTATGTCTGAATTTTGCAATATGGGATCATGATCTGAGCCACAATCAGCTCCCAGTCTTGTTTTTGCTGACTGTATAGAGCTTCTCCATCTTTGGCTGCAAAGAATATAATCAAGCTGATTTCGGTATGGACTATCTGGTGATGTCCATATGTAGAGTCTTCTCTTGTGTTGTTGGAAGAGGGTGTTTGCTATGACCAGTGCATTCTCTTGGCAAAACTCTATTAGCCTTAGCCCTGCTTCATTTTGTACTCGAAGGTCAAACTTGCCTGTTACTGCAGGTATCTCTTGACTTCCTACTTTTGCATTCCAGCCCCATATTATAAAAATATACCTTTTTTTGGGTGTTAGTTCTAGAAGGTCTTGTAGGTCTTCATAGAATCATTCAACTTGAGCTTCTTCAGCTTTACTGGTTGGGGCATAGATTTGGATTACTGTGATATTGAATAGTTTGCCTTGGAAACAAAATGAGATCATTCTGTCATTTTTGAGATTGTATCCATATACTCATTTTCAGACTCTTGTTGACTATGAGGGCTACTCCATTTCTTCTTAGTGATTCTTGCCCACAGTAGTAGATATAGTAGTCATCTGAATTAAAATTGCCCATTCCAGTACATTTTAATTCACTGATTCCTAGAATGTCGATGTTCACTCTTGCCATCTCCTGTTTGACTGCTTCCAATTACCTTGATTTATGGACCTAACATTCCAGGTTCCTGTGCAATATTGTTCTTTACAGCACTGGACTTTGCTTCTGTCACCAGTCACATCCACAACTGGATGCTGTTTTTGCTTTGGCTCCAATCTCTTCATTCTTTCTGGTGTTATTTCTCCACTCTTCTCCAGTAGCATATTGGGCACCTACCGTCTTGGGGAATTCATCTTTCAGTGTCATATCTTTTTGCCTTTTCATTCTGTTCATGGATTTCTCAGGGCCAGAATACTGGAGTGGTTTGCCATCCCCCTCTCCAGTGGATCATGTTTTGTCAGAACTCTCCACTATGACCTATCTCTTGGGTGTTCCTATACAACATGGCTCAGTTTCTAACTCAGCCTGAGTTAGACAAGGCTGTGGTCCATGTGATCAGTTTGGTTAGTTTTCTGTGATTGTGGTTTTCATTCTCTCTACCCTCTGATGGAGAGGATAAGAGGCTGATGGAAGCTTCCTGATGCTGCTGTCTTATAGCTGTGCTCTTTCTTGTGTAGCCATTCTCATGCCCCTAAGACAAATATTTTGGCTGACATATCAGCCCACTACAGATGTTGTTCTGCACACAGAACAGCTCCTTATGATTCCCACATAATCCTTTTTAGCTCAAGGAAGTAGTGTACATGTGCATTCCATTTCCCTCAGATGTTTGCCTTTGTTCCTGATTTCTGGTCTTTGTGATACTCCACTGAGCTGTCAGATAAGCTTCTAATAAATATACTCTCAGCACTTTCCTCAGGGAATTACTCTTTCACGAGCTCTCCCTGCACTGTGTCTCATAATCCTGTGTGTTTGTGAAAATTATTTCAGTGCAACTCCAACAGAGGAGGGCATGGCAGCCCACTCTAGTATTCGTGTGTGGAGAATCTCATGGACAACCAAGCCTGGTGGACTATATAGTCCGTAGGGTTGCAAAGAGTCAGACATGACTGAAGTGACTTAGCATGCAAACATTCATGGTGGCCCTATTTTTACCTCTGTACTGCTCTCCATAGTGACTGCACCGATTGACACTCTCATTAATGGTGTAAACGGGTTCCCTTTTCTCCATACCCTTTCCAGCACTTATTGTTTGTGGACTTTGATGATGGCATTCTGACTGATGTGAGGTGATACCTCGTTGTAGATTTGATTTGCATCTCTCATAATTAGAGATGTTGATTGCCTTTTCATGTACCTCTTGCCCATCTGTATGTCTTCTTTGGAGAAACGTCCGTTTAGGTCCTCTGTCAATTTCTTTATTGAGTTGTTTGTGTTTTTGATATTCAGCTGTATGAGCAGTCTGTAAATTATGGGCTGCCAGTTTGTAAATGCTGCGCCAGATCTCAAAGCTCATGCCCACACTCACACAAGACCCTCACGGAGGTGCGGGCTACTCTGCCTGACTGTCCAGTTTCATTTCACACTCCTGCCAACATCCATGTAGTCAGCAAGTGTTTATGATTCCTGCTACATTCTAAGTATGTTCTAGGTGCTGAGGGTATAGCAGAGAACAAAACAAAGTCCCTGCCATCAGGGGACTTATGTTCTAGTTAGGGGAGACAGACACAAGCAAAGGTACAAAATGACAGATGGCACCAAGTACCATAGGGAAAGTCAGCAGGGTAAGCTCCTGCCTGGCAGCCTGCAGAACACGCCTTGCTTTCCTGTTCTGCTCTGTGTCTGCTGGGAATGACTCTCCCTTCCTTGGGGCTTAGCTGCTCGAGACCCATCACAACCTCTGAAATATTTTCTATGACCCCCACCCTGCCCATGGAACATTGGTGACCCCCATCCTGGTTTATGTGGCACCTGTCCCTGCTCTCACCACAAGGTTTAAGTATATAATTACTTTTCAGTATCTCCCACCAGACAGTGTGTAATCATTCGAAGACTTCTGTATTTCCTTCAGTTCAGTTCAGTTCAGTCGCTCAGTAGTTTCCGACTCTTTGCGACCCCATGAATCCCAGCACACCAGGCCTAACTGTCCATCACAAACTCCCGGAGTTCACTAAGACTCATGTCCATCAAGTCAGCGATGCCATCCAGCCATCTCATTCTCTGTCGTCCCCTTCTCCTCCTGCCCTCAACCCCTCCCAGCATCAGAGTCTTTTCCAATGAGTCAGCTCTTCGCATGAGGTGGCCAAAGTACTGGAGTTTCAGCTTCAGCATCATTCCCTTCAAAGAAATCCCAGGGCTGATCTTCAGAATGGGCTGGTTGGATCTCCTTGCAGTCCAAGGGACTCTCAAGAGTCTTCTCCAACACCACCGTTCAAAAGCATCAATTCTTCGGCGCTCAGCCTTCTTCACAGTCCAACTCTCACATCCATACATGACCACAGGAAAAACCATAGCCTTGACTAGACGAACCTTTGTTGGCAAAGTAATGTCTCTGCTTTTGAATATGCTACCTAGGTTGGTCATAACTTTCCTTCCAAGGAGTAAGCATGTTTTAATTTCATGGCTGCAGTCACCATCTGCACTGATTTTGGAGCCCCCCCAAAATAAAGTCTGACACCGTTTCCACTGTTTCCCCATCTATTTCTCATGAAGTGATGGGACCGGATGCTATGATCTTCGTTTTCTGAATGTTGAGCTTTAAGCCAACTTTTTCACTCTCCTCTTTCACTTTCATCAAGAGGCTTTTTAGTTCCTCTTCACTTTCTGCCATAAGGGTGGTCTCATCTGCGGTTATTGATATTGCTCCCGGCAATCTTGATTCCAGCTTCTGCTGCTTCCAGCCCAGCGTTTCTCATGATGTACTCTGCATATAAGTTAAATAAGCAGGGTGACAATATACAGCCTTGACGTACTCCTTTTCCTCTTTGGAACCAGTCTGTTGTTCCATGTCCAGTTCTAACTGTTGCTTCCTGACCTGCATACAGATTTCTCAAGAGGCAGATCAGGTGGTCTGGTATTCCGATCTCTTTCAGAATTTTCCACAGTTTATTGTGATCCACACAGTCAAAGGCTTTGGCATAGTCAATAAAGCAGAAATAGATGTTTTTCTGGAACTCTCTTGCTTTTTCCATGAGCCAGCGGATGTTGGCAATTTGATCTCTGGTTCCTCTGCCTTTTCTAAAACCAGCTTGAACATCAGGAAGTTCACGGTTCACATATTGCTGAAGCCTGGCTTGGAGAATTTTGAAC
>NW_011494861.1:230104-255149 GCF_000754665.1 Bison bison bison
TGTGAGATGAGTTCAATTGTGTGGTAGTTTGAGCATTCTTTGGCATTGCCTTTCTTTGGGATTGGAATGACCTTTTCCAGTCCTGTGGCCATTGCTGAGTTTTCCAAATTTGCTGGCATGTTGAGTGCAGCACTTTCACAGCATCATCTTTTCAGGATTTGAAATAGCTCAACTGGAATTCCATCACCTCCACTAGCTTTGTTCGTAGTGATGCTTTCTAAGGCCCACTTAACTTCACATTCCAGGATGTCTGGCTCTAGGTCAGTGATCACACCATCGTGATTATTTGGGTCATAAAGATCTTTTTTGTACAGTTCTTCTGTGAATTCTTGCTACCTCTTCTTAATATCTTCTGCTTCTGTTAGGTCCATACCATTTCTGTCCTTTATGGAGCCCATCTTTGCATGAAATGTTCCCTTGGTATCTCTTGGTATTTCCTTAATATTTTATAAATATTTGACAATCAAAGGGACATCTTTGTGAAGGTCTTTAGTAAGGGAGTTGCCGGGTGGGAGGAGAATCCTGCTCTCTTTTCTTCATGCTCTTTCCCAGTAAGAAAAGCATTTTTTTCTGCTGTCAAATCACAGAATGGTGCACGTGGTTACCTAGAAAACCAGGTTAAAGGACACACATTGTTTGTGTCCTTTGGTTTAGGGGCAGCTTCTTAATGAGTGTAAAATACTGTCTTGTATTAGTGAGTCAAAGGAGGCAAAGCTGACTTTCCCTGGTTGTGAAACAGATACTAGTGTACCCATCATTTGCACATTCACATATCACATTTGCACGTTCATATTTGCATATTCACACACACACCACACACATAAGATGAAGAACATATGTCCTGTGCCAACAGGCTAGGACTTAACCGTGTGTACTTACTCGGTATGACTTAGGTAAACAGGATGCATATTTATGACTGACAAGCATCAAACACTGATCGCTGCTCCTGGCACAGCTCCACCTCTGACCAGCGCGTCTGACTTGCTGCGCGCTGTGGTCGCATCTGGCTGCCGCCGCCTGAGTTTCCGTGGTTAAAGCATCCTTTGTCTAAAATTCTGAGAACCCCAGTGCCGGTGCCTAGAGGCTGGCTCGGTTTTCTAGAAGACGCAGGGTTGGGGCTCCCTCTGCCCGTGTGCTGCCACCCCTGGAACAAGATGAGGGCTGATTTTCTGTTTCTTGAGTGGAGCACACTCTTGTTCCACTGCACTCTGGAACACCTGAGATCTGGAGCCAGACCACAGAGGGCTGTGGGCAGAGCAGCCTCTGATGTGTCTCATCTCTGGAAACCCTGACTTTCAAGCTGTGTCAGAGCCGCCCCAGAAGAAAGTGACCAGGCTTGAACCCCGGGTGAGGGGAGGAGGATGGGGTGGCCTTGGGCAGCTGGGCAGCTGGCTGGGAAGCTTGTGCCTTGAAAGGGTGGCAGCAGGGAAAGGCTCACCGATGGGCATTACTTGTGTGTGCCTTACGTTGGAAGAGGAGGGCTAGTCATGGATGGGACAGTCAGGGTTGCAGCTGCCACTGACCTCGCTGCTGGGGAACGGGCAGAGCCAGGCTGGCAGGACTGTCCAGGGGTTCTGATCACACTGAGCAAGGGAGATTCGGGTCACAGATCAAATCTGCAGTTTGTCTTCTCTTCAATTGTTTATTTGCTTCCTATGAGCTTTAAGTTGAATGCACCCAAACTTTTTTTTTTTTTAAACATCAGGTTAAATGAGTGAAGATAATCTTCAAGTCCCATGTCAGAGTAAACCTCCTCAATGAAGTATTTCCTCTGCTCCCAGCTCTGTCCATTCCTCCACCCTCAGTCCAAGTAGGATTTACTCCTTTTTAATACAACACTAATTTTAAGGTGTCTAGAATATTTATCACACCTGTAATGCAGTTACTGTTACATGAGGACTTCTCTGCTTCAGCGCGGCTTTTCTAACCACGGGGAGCCTGAGCTGGAGGACTGGCTTGCTCTGTCTGCCTCCCTGAGGTGGGTGGTGAGGGCGTCACACGTAGGAGCTCAGTGATGAAGAGAGGAGCCAAGGGGCTCTGAGATGTGCTCCTTTCCCGGGCCCACTGCGGGTAACCAGCCACCAGCACTGTCCCCATTCAGGGAAGGAGATGGCCAGGAGATCTTTTAAAAATGTTTCAAATAAATGCGGTTGTTAGAACACACAGTATGACATGGCTTCGGAAATGTATCATGGTTTTTTTTTTTTACCATTTGACATTGTTTAATTATTAGGAATATTCAATAGAATGAGTGCTATACATCATATATAAGTATATACAAACACATTTGTGCATGCATGCATATTATATATATTTTTTTTAAGTTAGTATTTTATGAAATCATAACTAATCGATGACATCATGACATCACTGTGAAGTCTTTTGACTGCCCCCAACTTTTATAGCCGTTTTATAATCTGAGAGCTACACACAAGGTCCCCACTGGTGGTTTACTGTGTAAATTCCTGAGGACAGGGTGTAGCTTGTGTCCACTGTATGCCCACGGTGGTTTGTAGTGCCAAGTGCTCGGAGCTGTTGATGGAATGACTGATTGATTCCTGGCTTTATGGTGGCACCTCAGTCTAATTTGTTTTTTCTCTCGACTTCAGATGCGGGGGGTTGGGGAGGAGGGAAGTGGGACTGATGATTATCAGGAAATCAATCAGGAAGGGCAATGAGAATTCAAGCCATCTGCCCAAAAAGTAGGATTGCAGTCAGTCATGAAGGTCTAATGTTGTGCTTTTATCAAAGGACTAATGTCCACCCTGTTTGTTCTGGATAAACACAGGGAGGGACGGAAGTCATAGAAAAGGAAGGACCTTGAGATCGGGGACAGCTTTTATTAAAAAAAAAAAAAACAACTTGGGTTTTGAGCAATAGAGAAAATGTGGCTGATGATGAACCCTGATTCAGACGTCTTCAGGTGCCTCTAAAATACAAATTATGTTCTGGGGACCTGGAAAGCATTGTGGGAGTTAGAGGAGGTGAAACCTCATGAAAAGCAGTTTCATGTTCTCACACTGAATTTCACTGGAAGGTTAGGTGGGTGGAGGTCTCTCTGTCAGCTCAGGATGAGCCCTGCTCTTCTGGTGAGCTCTGCTCTGCCACCTGGCAGCCCTCATTTTTCCGGCAGTGTTGACCTTTCCTCTTCTCACGGACTGGCAAGACTTAGGCCAGTTGCCCCAAACACTGTCACTGCCCTTTCATTACAGATCCTACTCTTTTTAAGCAGCCACAGAGATTTGCACTTTCTCTTGAATTGTTTCCTTGCTTCATATGAATGTTCAGTTGAATGGACCCAAACTTTTTTTTAAAGACATCAAATTAAATCAGTGGAGATAATTCTTCAAGTCCCACCCCAGAGTTAACCTCCTTAATGAAATATTTCCTCTGCTCCCAACTCTGTCCATTCATCCACCCTTCTTGTTATGGGTTTATTAGGTCTGTTTTGGTTTTAAGTGACAGAAACCCAATTCAAATAGGTTTGGACTTAAAAATAAAATTTTATGGCCCTTGCAGTTTATAAAATTTAGGGGTAGATCTCCAAGAGTAAGGGCCCCTAGAATCAGATACTCTGGTAATATCCTCAGGTACTTACCTTTGCCCCCCTCTCAGCTTTGCTTTCTTAGACACTACCACATAGATGAGTAGACAAGCAGGTCTAGGCCTCCTCTCTATGTTACAAATAACCCCTGAAGAGCAAGAGTACTTCTTTCCTAATAGCTCCAGTAAGGTTCCAGAGCTGCTCAGTAATGGCCTAGCTTGTGGCACTTGGCCAGCTCTGACCCAGTCACTAAGGCCACTAAAACTCATGGTTTACTGACCAAGTCTGAGTCCTGAGTCCATCCCTGGAGTACGATGGCATCCGGGTGGAATCAGCTACAACTGAATCACAGAGACAGAGAGGGTGGAAAATTTCTCAAAGAAAATTGGACTGTTGTTACCAAAAATGGGGTGATGATTACAGAGTGAATTACATTACAGTGAAAAAGTGCAGGTACTCTGTAAAGATTTCTGCATCCTTCCTACATGCAAGAGTGTTCTCTAGAAACATGTCTTTCCATCTAAGCTTTAAGGGCTGGGCTCCTAAAATTGTGTCTCCCATTCCTCAATACCATCCTGGTTCCATTTAAAAGCTGGTATTTTTTTTTTTTTAAGAAAGTTGGATATTTTCTTGTAGAGGGTGTTCATCAAGAGGGAAAATACCATTTCGTTTTTTTTTTTCCTATCCAGTGAAATAATCAAGAAGCACAATCTGTGCTCCTCAGTGAGGACAAACAAAGTTTCTGAAACCATCTGGGAACAAAAGATCATTATAGATTTATCTGAATGGAACCAATATGTCATGTGGATGGAGCCCCATATCCAGGGTGATCAGGGTGTTTGGAGCACGTGGTCGGATATACCTGGCCTTGACGAATGCTGGGAGACTGGAGGTTTTGGCCCTGACTCTGCCACTCACAACCTGGGTGAGACTGAGTAATTCACTTCTTTCCTGGTCTTCCGTTTTCTCATCTATAAATATTAGGTTTTGGACATTTTCTCTCTGGGGTACTCCATTTTCTTTCTGAAGTATTTGATTTTTGGTAGACACTCAAAATCCATAATGCTCTTAATTATGGAGTAATTCACTTCTTTTCTGGGCTTCCGTTCTCTTATCTCTAATGTTAGGCTTTGGATGTTTTATCTCTAGTGTACTGCACTTTATTTCTGAAGTATTTGATTTTGGGCTGACATTCAAGTCTACAATACTCTGGGTTATACCTCCTCCATATTTGTATATGGCAAAACTTGAGCACTGCAAGATTAAATTTTAAAAACTCCTTTCTGCTAGATTGAAGAAGAGGAATGTGAGTGACAATAATGCTCAACACTTCTTTCAGGACAAGAGATGTCCTAAGTCACGGATATCTTCAGATCCAATGTGGGCTAGGCTTAGTTTCTGGGACACAGTCAACCAACTATCAATTGTCCACTGACCTTGTGACATGAAACTGCCCACAAAATGAGCAGATGCCTGCTGTGTGCCTAAACATGGAGGATATGAGACAGGAAGGGAGAGAGACATTTGTGCACAGGAAACAAGAAATTGTGTCTATTTCATGTTTAATCATTCTGAGATATTTCATTAATAGAAATGAAATACTGCCAGCCACGATGCTCATTTCAGTTTGGAAAGCTCTTTTATCTCAGATTTCCAACTGGACAACTAAGAAATTATACTGGATGATCACACTGTTGAAACCCAAGGCAGGTCCATGCTAGATAGAGAGTGAAAGAAAGAAAGAATGAACTGATGGCTGGATGCTAAGATGAATTTCAGTTCCAGCTCCATGGCTGTGAGCACAGGGATCTCTCTTCAAGAGGGAAGACAGCACATAGGTATAGGAAGATATGAAAAAAAGTGGAGAAAACAGAAACTACGTGTCTATAAACTGGAGAAAGGGGCTATGGGACAGGAGAAGAGATGTTTGAACCGAGAGGTCATAATACTTAGCTTCTGCCCCTGAGACCTGTGAAAGGAAGTGCTTCCTGCCACCCTCTGACCACTTCCTCAGTGTCCCTCCCACCGCAGTCCCCTTACTCTTCAACTCTGTGGAGTTGGAGTTGAAACAATTGACCGAAGGAGTGTTGTGGAAATGAAACTGCTTTAGTGGCCATCGTCACTGGGTTCTTGTCTGTGTCTTTGTTCTCTGCCCAGCCCTCTCTGGGCCCTCCCTCTGTCCTGTGTGGTGGTATGGGTTAATCTGAGCCCAGGGAGAGTGAGCAGGGCCGTTGCAGGCTGTTAAACACACTCACGTGTGCACACACACACACATCCTAACTTGTGTGTGAACCTGCATTCTGTGTCAGCTGTCAGAATGTAGGTTTACACACGGGTTAGGGTGCAGACGTGAGAGCAGGCCTTGCTGTGCAGGAACAAGGATGGTGCAGAGCTGCAAGATAAAGGAAACCCCAGCACCTCTGCTCTCCCCCCGGAATCCCTACCCTCAGAGGGTTGGAGCCCGAGGAGTGCCAGACCCAGGGCTGAGGTCTCCCTTTCTGTACCGTCCAATTACCTTGATATGTGAGTGATATATGAAGATGAAGTGCATTGTAGGATTGGGGTTCTCACAAGTTAGGTATCTGCAGAGAGGAAGTTGATTCAGCCAGTGGGTCAGTCACTGTCCTGGGGATGCATTTAGGTATCTCAGTGTCCATGAAAACCAGTTCCGTGAGGGGCAGGACAGACCTGCTGTGGACAGCAAGATGCAGAGGTTAACCTCTGTATGGTGATGGGGGCAGGTTTCTGGAGCTGGCGATAAAAAGACAGGCAGGCTGGCTTCTGCAGTGGTGAAGCATGGAACAGGAGATGCCAGGTAGGTGCCTTGGTAGATCGATGGGGCATTTACCAGGGGACTGGAGCAAGGTGCCAGGGCATGGCCCTGGAAGGAGAATCTGGCAGGGCAACAGGCCTAGGGAAGACAACAGCGAGCAAAGCAGGCCCGAGTGTGAGAGGAATGGGCATGAGGGCAGGGCTTCAGGGATGGGGGAACAAAACCCCATTCCTGGATGCAGTGTATTATGGACACTGGAGCTGGACAGCCTGGGTTTGAACCCAGGCCCTGCCACTCTTTTGAAAAATGACTTAATCTTTCTGAGCTTTGGTCTCCTTATTGCCAATGGGGATATTTAATCTAACTGGGTTATTTTGAGGAACTGATATGATAATCTACATAAAGGATCTGATTCAGTATCTGGATACTCTGTGACACTCAGGATCCTATTTTTTTGGCTACAGTTTATTATTTTATTTTTTTGAATAAGGACTTTCTCAGTTACCCATTGTCTCATAAAAGACACAAGAGCTAAATATTTTTATAGTGGCATACCAGATATACTCTCTTCTAAAAGTTACAGACATATGTTCTATTTGATTTTTAGCAAAGGTTAAGAGAATAGATGTTTTATTGGATGCTCACTATGTATGTTTTCATTTAATCATCAAATCACCACATAAATTATATTGTCATCATTACCCCCATTTCACAGATAAGACATCTAAGGTACAAACATTACATAACTTATTCATCATAATGTAGTTTAGTTATAGGTACAGATTTAAGCCCCGGTGTGACACTAGGTAAGCATTGCTTGGGGCACCAGATGGTTGCTGGTTGATAAGAATAAGGGTATGAAGTTAGAGCACGGCCTGTAGCCCCAAGGTGACAGGAGAGCAGGTCTCCTGTTATTTCCTGTTCAGAAGTTGGTCTGGTCCCAGAGCTCAGCCTGCAGTGTCACCACCTATAACGTGCAGTAAGTTTGGGGTGAAGAGGGTAGACGGATTATGGAGCCATTGGGGCACCAGAGCTGGGAAGTTGTCTGCCCTCCCTTGGCTCCTTGTTGCTTAAGGACTGATGCTCCGGCGTGCTGACTCGGGGCTGGCCAGCCCACGGCACATGGGAAGGACCAGATGGCGCCAGGCAGTAAGTGCTATAACTGTGTTCTTCCGCATCTTGGTTTTTGTCCGCTGCAGCTGATTTTCTGAGGATTTAGTTTCCTGTTTGGGTGGGAGATGCATTAAGTCCATTTTGGACTGATTTTTAAGAGCAGCAGCTTTCAGCATTTCAGTTTTAGTTTTCTGGATGACTTTGTCCTTATGGCACGGGATCTTGGGAATCTGATCATGCCCAGTGTCCACGCACCTGTCTCCCTCTTTTTGTCCTTCTTCTTGCCAGTCCCTCCAGTCTCCTTTCCCCAGTTTTCAGCCTCCCTTTCCTCACTAAATCTTTATCTTCCGGCTCGTGGCTCTTTCACCTCCACCTTCCTCTGTCCACACCTTTTCCTATCTGTCTTTTGATCTTTTAACCAACTTCTCCCTTATCATATATAGTCTTTGGAGTAGAGGGGACCTCAGAACATCTAGTGCAGCCTGAGCCCCAGCTCTCCGCCAGCACATCGTTATCCCAAGCTTAGGAATCTCCCGGAACTGGGAACTGACCCCAGCCCAGGGTGGCTCGAGCTGTGCTTACAGCACTGTGACTGTAAGCACAGTGGGGCCCCACTGATGAAAGAAGTTGTTCCCTCTGCCTCTGAGAAAGTGGAACCTTCTACTGTTTGGTACTAGTTCTCCACAGGTCTATCTAGACAAGCAATACTCAGGGGATATTTATTGAACATTTCCTGTGTGCCAGCCTCTGGGCTAGAGATTACGGATCGCAAAATTGACTTAAAGTGTCCCAAGAGTTAAGATGCTTTTGTTTAGGAAATAGACTAGATTTCCAATGACATGGTGTGTTGAGTGCTATAATAAACAAGCTGCAGGAACCTTGAAGGAGGAGGAATTCACTGTGCCTGGGAAGGCCTCACAGAGGAGCTGATGTCTGAGCTGACTTTGGGAAGAAGAGTTTACCAGGCAGGACTTGGGGATATGGGGCTCCATCAGGCAGCTTGACTAAGATCAAATAGAGTGAGGCATTTAACTGGAAGGAGTGAAGGAATGGATTGGACTGATAGATTCCCTGCGGAGACGGAAGAAAAAATCACGTGTAACATGATGTAGAAACCACACACAGGGCGGTGCGAGGAGGTCAGGGGGCAGGAACCCTGAGGAGTAGAGGTGTGGGGGTCCAGCACTTCCTGTTGTGAGAGGATGCTTTGCTGGGTTCCGGTTACCTCTTCTGTTAATAGAGGCGACAGAAATACCAGGCTGTCTGTCTTGTGGTGGAGACAGTAGGGGGTGGAGTCTGAGCATTCAGTCCAGGTCTCAGTCGTGGAGTACAGTGCATTTAGGGAGGTAAGGCGAGCTAAGCAGTTGCGAGTGTGGCTTCAGACACAGGTAGACCTTATAAAACAGGAGGCATGGAGAAGTGGGGACTAGGAGTTTAAAAGTGAGAACAAGAAACTTCCACATGGAATTCAGGTTCCCTAGAATGATAAATAGGGATTTTGATGGTATGTATTTGGGGAGGGGAACTTATTTGTCAAAGGCATGTGAGAATTTGCAGGGATGAGGGGGAAGTGATGAGAGGAAAAACCTAGCGTCACAGTGTGGTCTGGTAGGAAGACCTGAATTCATGTCTAAGCTCAGCCTCTTCATAGGTTATTTAGCCTCTCAAATCATTTGTAAAATGGAGATAGGATAATTCTTATCATGGAGGGCTGCTTGAGGGTAAAATAAGGTAATGTATAGAGTTCTTGCTTCCATGGGGGCTCAGATGGTAAAGAATCTGCCTGCAATGCTGGAAACCTGGGTTTGATCCCTGGGTTGGGAAGATCCCCTGGAGGAGGAAATGGCAACCCACTTCAGTATTTTTGGCTAGAGAATCCCATGCACAAAGGAACCTGGCGGACTACAGGCCATGGAGTCAGACATAACTGAAGCAACTTAGCATGAAAATGACCACAGGGACAGAGCTCACCAAATTCAGAGCTCCTGAAGGAGTTGTGTTTGACCATGGCTTTGTCTTTGCACCCTTCCATGCTGCTTGGCTCCTGTTAGGTGCTCAAGACATGTATGGATGGAACTGAACAGAAACAAATGCTTCCTGTGTTTCATTTCCAGATGTAGAAGGTGTGGTAGGGAAGCACCAGGAGATAGGGTGGGATTTCTTCCTAGTTCTTCCTCCATACTGGTTGTGGTTTGGGGAGAATCCTCTTACCTCTCTTGAGCTCAGGTCCAAATCTGTGAAGTTAGGGACGTGAGTCAGTCAGCTCTTCCCTATTCCAGCATTGACGCTCTAGGACTTTACTGTAAGGTTTCAGACTGGTCAGACATCGCTAGTTTGCAAAGAAAGCTCAGTGGAGAATACCTCATTTATCAAATTGCAAACTGGTACAAGGCCTAGGGCTTTTCACTTACTGGGGTGTGGCTGTCCCGCCGTCGGTAATAGACAGTGAAACATATCCAGACTCAGAGGCAGTATGCTCAAATTTTCTTCTCCTGAGACCCTGAGGTTAGAAGGCTCTTCCAGCTGCATAGCCCTGACTAACATCTGCTAGACACTCAAAGGAAACAGTGGGTGACAAAAACAACGACTTTGACATTTAAGTCAGTCCTTAGTACATGTGACCGTCCCACAAACCCACCATGACACCATGATAAATGTGAGAAGCATTTCAAACATCAATAAAGGTTCTTAAAAGAGCCCACAAGACCTAGGTCTTTCCAGTCTTTTTGCACTTCCAGTTAATCATTGAGCTAAAACTGGCATATAGCACTGTATATGTTTACGGTATACAACATAATGATTCGACATCATTATGAAGACATCATGAAATAATTATATACATTATATATACGTCATGAAATAATTATCACAAGTTTAATGAACATCCATCATCTTTTATAGATGCAAAATTTAAGAAGTAGAAAAAATTTTTTCCCTTATGATGAGAACTGTTGGGATTTCCTCTCTTAACAACTTTCATATATAACACAGTGAAAGTGAAAGTTGCTCAGTTGTGTCTGACTCTTTGCCACCCCATGGACTACAGCCTGCCGGGCTCCTCTGTCCATGGAATTCTCCAGGCAAGAATAATAAAGTAGAAAGCTGTTCCCTTCTCCAGAGGATCTTCCTGACCCAGGAGTCAATATATAACATACAGCAGTAATTATATTTATTATGTTGTATATTATATCCCTTATACTTATCTTACAACTGGAAGTTTGTCCCTTTTAACTGCCTTCATCCAGTTTCTCCTCCCCCCAAAACGCTGCCTCTGGTAACCACAAATCTGATCTCTTTTTGTATGAGTTTGTTTGCTTTTAGTGCCATGAGCTACAATGCCATGTTAGTTTCTATTATTTGATATTTCTATATATACTAAAATGGTCACCATGATAAGCCTAGGTACAATATGTCTGCATACAATGATACCGCACGATTCTTGACTATAGTCTCCTCACTGTACACTTCGTATCTGTGACTCACTTATTTTACAGCTAGAATTTTGTACTTAATCTCCCTTACCAGTTCCTCCTCACCTGCCCCAACCCTCTTCTCTGGCAACCACCTGTTTTTGCTCTGTATATAGGAATCCGTTTCTGTTTATTCATTTGCTTTTAAAAAAAAAATATTTATTTATTTAACTGGGGGATAATTACAATACTGTGATGCTTTTTGCCATACATCAACATGAGTCGACCATAGATATATGTGTCCCCTCCCTCTTGATCCCCACTTCCACCTCCCTCCCTACCCCATCCCTCAAGATTGTCACAGAGCACCAGCTTTGGATTCCCTTCATCATACATCAAACTCCCACTGGCTATCTGTTTTACATATGGTAATGTATATGGTGGTGGTGGTTTAGTCACTGAGTCATGTCCGACTCTTGTTGGACTATAGACTGTAGCCCCCTAGTCTCCTTTGTCCATGGGATTTTACAGGCAATATGTTTCAATGCTGTTCTCTCAAATTATCTCACCTTCTCCTTCCCCCACTATGTCCAAAAATCTATTCTTTATTTTTGTGTCTCCTGCTTTGTTTTTTAGATTCCACATAATAAGTGAAGTCAGATAGCACTTGTCTATCTCTGCGTGTCTTATTTTACTTAATATCCTCTAGGTTCATCCAGGTTGTCACAGATGGCAAGATTTCATTCTTTTTTATGGCTGAGTAATTTTCCCTTATATATATCTTCTTTATCCATTCATCTGTTTCTGGGCACTTAAGTTATTTCCATATCCTGGCAGTTGTAAAAAAAGGTTGCAGTGAACATAGGGGTTCATATGTCTTTTTGAATTAGTTGTTTCCTTTTCTTCAAATAAATACCCAGGAGTGGAATTGCTGGATCATATGGTAGTTCTGTTTTTAATTTTTAAAGGAATCTCCATACTGAGTTTCATAGGAGCTGCACCAGATTACAGTTCTGCCCACAGTGCCTGGGTGGGAGTTCTCTTTTCTTCACGTCCTTCCAAGCACTTGTTGTTTGTTGTCTTTTTGATAATAGCCATTCAGACAAGTATGAGATAATTTCTCATTGAGGTTTTGACTTGCATTTCCCTGATGATTAGTGATATTAAGCATCTTTTCATGTGCCTGTTTGGAAAAATGTCTGTTCAGATCCTCTGCCCATTTTCAATTGGTTGGGTTGTTTGTATTTTTGATGTTGAATTGTGTAAGTTATATATATATATGTGTGTGTATGTGTGTGTTTGTGTATGATATTAACCCCTTATTGGATATATTTTTTTGCAAATATCTCCTTCCACTCACTCCCATTTAGTAGGTTGACTTTTCATTTTGTTAATAGTTTTCTCCATTATGCAAAAGCTTTTTAGTTTGATATAGCCCCATTTGTTTATTTTTGGTTTTGTTTCCATTGTCTGAGGGGACATATACAAAGAAAAAAAAAATTCTACCATGACTGATGCCAAAGAGCTTATGGTTTTTTCTAGAAGTTTTGTGGTTTCAAGTCTTAAGTCTTTAATCCATTTCAAATTTATTTTTGTGCTTTGAGAGAGGAATCTAGTTTGAGTTTTGTACTTTAAGAGAGTAAGCCAGTTTGATTCTTTTGCATGTAGCTGTATAGTTTTCCCAACACCATTTATTAAAGAAGCTGTCTTTTCTCCATCATGTATTCTTGCCTTCTTTAATTACCCATAAAAATGTGGGTTCACTTCTAGTGAAGTCACTCAGTCGTGTCCAACTCTTTGCGACCCCATGGACTGTAGCCTACCAGGCTCCTCTGTCCATGGGATTTTCCAGGCAAGAGTACTGGAGTGGGGTGCCATTTCCTTCTCCAGGGGATCTTCCCAACACAGGGATCAAACCCGGGTCTCCCGCATTGTAAGCAGACACTTTTACCATCTGAGCCACCAGGGTTCACTTCTAGGTTATCTTTTTCCCCACTGAATTATGTGTCTGTTTTTGTGCAGAACCATACTGTTTTGATTACTATAACTTTGAAGTATAGTTTGAAATCAGGGAGCATAATACTTCTAGTTCTACTTTTCTTTCTTAAGATTGTTTTGACTATTGGGATCTTTTGTGTTTCCATACAAATTTTAGAATTATTTCTTCTAGTGAAAAATGCCATTGATATTTTGCTGGGGATTGCATTGAGTCTGTAGATTACATTGGGTAGTATGCTCTTTTTAATCATATTAATTCTTCCAATTTATGAGCATGGGCTATCTTTTCATCTGTTTGTGCTGCCTTCAATCTCTTTCAACAGTGTCTTACAATTTTCTGAGTACTATTCTTTTACCGCCTTAGTTAGACTTGTTTTTATTCTTTTGCAGTGCTTGTAAATGGGATTGTTTTCTTAATTTCTTTTTTGATAGTTTCTTGTTAGGAAATAGAAGTGTGGCAGACATCTGTATATTAATTTTATACTCTGCAACTTTACTGAATTTATTGATGAGTTCTAGTATTTTTGTGTGTGTGTGGTATCTTTAGGATTTTCTGTGTATAGTATCATGCCATCTGCAAACAGTAACAGTTTTACTTCTTCCTCTCCCATTTGGATTCCTTTCATTTCTTTTTATTGTCTGAGTGCTGTGGCTAGGACTTCCAACAGTATGTTGAATACAAATGGTGAGTATGGGCATCCTTGTCTTGTTCCTGATCTTAAATGAAATATTCTCAGCTTTTCACTGTTGAGTATAATTTTGGCTGTGAGCTGGTCATACATGGCCTTTATTATAATAGTTCAGGTATATTCTCTCTATAGCTGCTTTGTGAGAGAATTTTTTTTGTCATAAATAGATGTTAAATCTCATCAAAAACTTTTTATGCATTTATTGAGATGATCATATGATTTTTATTCTTTAATATGTTAATGTGGTATATCACACTGATTGGTTTGTGGATACTGAACCATCCTTGCATCCCTGATATTAAACCCACTTGATCATGGTGTAAGATCCTTTTAATGTATTGTTGAATTTGGTTTGTTAGTATTTTGTTGAGGATTTTGGCACCATGTTTATCAGTGATACTGGCCTGTAATTTTCTTTTTTGTGTGATATCTTTGTCTAGTTTTGGTATTAAGATGATTCTGGCCCCTCATAGAATGAGTTAAGAAGCTTTCCTTCCTCTCCAAGTTCTTGGAATAGTTTGAGAAGAATAGGCATTAACTCTTCTCTATACATTTGGTAAATTTAACCTGTGAAGTCATCCAGTTTTTTTTTAAATTCATCATTCAGTTTTATTACTGGTAGTTGATCTGTTCATATTTTCTATTTCTTCCTGGTTCTATCTTGGGAAAGTGTCCATTTTTTGGTGTTCAGTTGTTTCTGGTAATCTCTTATGATCCTTTGCATTTCTGTGGTATTGGCTGTAACTTCTCCTTTTTTCCCCCTGGTTTTATTGATTTGGGCCCTCTTCTTGATGTCTGGATAAAGGTTTGTAAATTTTGTTTACCTTTTCAAAGAACCAACTCTTAGTTTAATTAATCTTTCTATTGTTTTTTTGGTCTCTATTTCATTTATTTATGCTCTGATCTTATTTCTTCAGACATTTTTAGTCTTAATAGATATTGTCCTATCCTGTCTCCTACTGGCCTATAGGCAGTGGGTTCTCAGCCCTATAAACTTGGGAGCACTGCTCACAGAGCAGTCTTGTTTCACAATCCCTCTTACATTGTGTCCTTTTTGGATTAGAATTTTGGCTCAATACCAACAGGCTGTGTGACTTCAGCCAAGTCCCTTAATCTATTTAAGTATCAGTTTCTTCATCTATATTCATATAATCAGCATACATTTATTGAGTGCCTCTAATACCAGGCACTATTCTTGGCTTGGAATATTTATTCATTTGTCTTTGAGAAATTAAAGCAATTGGTCACTGATAAGATTTAGGGAACCAATGTATGACCTCCAACACTGTTCCCAGTTGTATACTATGTATTTCTGTGTTTGCATACAGAGACTGAGAGGAAAATATGGTCAGTGAGCAGAGGCATACCTAACTTACCATGTCAAGGTCAGCCACCAGGGTTCTAACTGCAGGAGAACAAGATGAACCTCCTGAGAGAAATAGTAATACAATGAAATGGTATTAAAACCTTTGAGCAAGAGAGATGATGGAGTCTCTCCCTGGCTTCTTGGGACATACTTTGGGTGGAAAGGAGGTCATCTGGAGGCAGGAAAGACCAATGAGTGCTTGGGATCCAGTTGGATTATTAATGGTAACAGGTGCCTTTGGTAGTAAGTCTATTCCTCTCAAATGTCTTTTGGCTTGTCTCAGGTTTAAAAGCCAAAAGCTGATGGGAAATTTAGAAAGTGAAACATAATTTGAGCATTCTGTAAAATCACTTTATGAGGAGCCTGTAAAGAATTTCAGCATTTATTTATTGAGTGCATATTAGTTGCCAGGCACTGTGCTGGGCTGGGTGTACAATTGAATGCAATGTGATTTTATACCTCCTATTGAATAGTGATAAGTACCAGAAGAGGGGGAAAAAATCCCAGAAAGAGAACACTAAATGGAATTATCTCCTTTAGATGAAGTGGCAAGTGAAGACCTCTTTGAGAAAGTGATATGTAGTTTAGCATTGAAGGGTTCTAGCACCTGGTCAAATAAAAGTGGGGCAGAGCTGGGGCAAAGAGCCTTCTAGGCACCATCTTAGGCATAGATCCTGAGGCAAGGAAGAATTTGCCCCATTTGATGAACTGAAAGGCCAATGTGGCCTGTGTGTGGTGAGAGAGGAAGGGAGTAGAAACAGTTAAGCTGGAGAGCTGGGAAGAGCCCAGATAATTCAGAGTCTTGGAAGTCATGATAAAGTGTTCAGATTTTATTCTAAAGGCAACAGGCAGCCACTGAAGTGTTACTTTTAAGAAGCAGACTTACATGATCAGATTTACACTTGCATCAGTGACAACCAAAGAAGTGACATGACCCACCTCAGTGGAAGATGAAGAAATACAATGTTGTCATGATTCCATAATAAGTCAATGACAGGCTGATAGCACGTGTAGGGTATTATCAGGCTATGGAGCATGTAACATCACTGAACGAGGCTGCAATAGAATCTTAATTCCCACTAAATAGTCCTGTTCATGACCTGGGACCCTCTTGGAATTATTAATTCAGTCAACATATGTTGAGTTTTTACTCAGTGATGTTAAACAAAACAGACACAGTGTACCACGTGTAATTTGTTAATACTTAGTACTACCCCTGTCTCTATCCTCTTCCCCATTCCCAGGAGCACAAAGCTAAGAAATGACAATTCTTCCACTCCATTGCAAGTGAGAGTCCAGTTGGATTCCACCAATGAGAAGCAATTCCATGAGATTTGGAAAGTAATGGAGGAGAAGCCACTGGTTGTCACAGTAGTTACTGGAAAGTGTTTGGGGACAGCAGAAGTGGTTTGGGTTTTTCCTACAGCTTTCTGCTGTTCACCTAAAAATCACCAGTATCAGCGTTGTTGGAAGCTGAAACTACTGGTTGTAGCATGAGTCTGAACTTCAAAGTTTCCTAAAGTTGTTCTTGCTGACTTTTGTTTGCCCAATCTTTAATTCCTGTATTAATCCTTTCCCCACTTTGCATACTTGGAGTGGCTTCTGTTTTTCTGTCCAGACTCCAGTTGATACACAAAAGACAGGGAAAAAATGAGAATAGTCTCGACATCCAATAATACTGTTGCATGGAGTGGCAGGGATGAAGGATAATTTTGGCCCCATTGCTGCTGTCATCCACGTCTCCAGATTGTCCCCATTCAAGTTGCTGTGACCTGGAGAAACAAGAGTTGTGCTTGATCGCTTATCCTCCAATTCAGTCTTTTATACTAGAAAAGAACATCAAAGTTACCTTTATCTTAGAGACAAGAGATCAAATTGAAGCACAGAGAAAGTTGTGGTCATCCACCTCCTGAAGTGAGTTAAAAAGCCTTCAATATCTTACAGATTTTCCTGAGCCAATCAGATTGTGAAGTGGGAGTAGAAAAGGGCCACCGATAAAAAGAATAGAAAAAGCACACTCTTTGCAGATCAAATAGACTTAAATGTGACTGAAGCCTGGCTCAATCTCTTGCCAGGTTTACTTTTCTTCTCTGAATCTAATCTAATCTAATCTAATAATCTAATTATTCTGAATAATTAGAGATAATGAGATAATATAATATGAGATAATAATAATGAGATAATATACTCATTTTCATAGACTTATTCTGCATATTAATGATGATGATGACAAATAATAATTACTGATAACAGTTGTAAAACGTGCTGTATTCCAGACACTCTCCTAAGTGCCTCATGTGAATCAACTCATTTAATTAATCCTCACAATAACACTAGAGGCAATGGATGTAAAGAATATAGCAGAGCTGACAAGATGACTTACGAACATGTGTTTCTGACTCTGACCCTTGAAACAACTCCAAGAAACAGGCAGTGTTTTGATGGGCCTGAGAAACTAACATCAACCTGAGAAGCTCTTGAGGGGAGAAGAAGGGGCGGCTGCATCTCAGTGTACATGTGCATGTACATTTACAGCAGCTCAGGGGAGAAGAGGGTCAGATGTCACACGGAGATGGGCCAGGCCAGAGCTTTATGAGTCTGTGTGTTTCTCTTTCCTATCTTGCTTGGTTGTCATTTTGAGGCAGATAAACAGCAGTGGATGCCCAGAAGCACTGGGGGAAATATCAACATAGTGCTGGAATCTGGCTGAGGTGGGGAGAAGGAGTCAACAGCAGGTACAAATAAATGACTCCAGCTGAGGAAGAAAATCTCTTAAAAAAAAGAGCAATGTCAGGTAAACCCTCGGTAGATTTTCTTTGGCAAGGTAGGGGATGATTTACCCCAGATTATAATGCCAGAGGCTCTTCCTCCTAAGGAGGGATGCACTGCCAACTCCCTAAGCTCCCTAGGAAGGGCATAAATTATTCCTGGATTCCTGGGCTTTAGCCACATCCACCTCTTCCCTCCCTCTAGCTCCCACACACATGCTTCATATTATGCTCCATGAGAACTGAAACTCGCAGGAATGTGTAAGCTCGCAAGGAAAAGTGATCAGACATATGAGGAACACAGTGCTCTAAAAGAAAGACACCACCAAACAAGTTATACCAGGCAAAGAAAATTAACAGACCATAGAAAATACGTTTAAAATAAGCATAAGAAATACCTTCCAAAAATACGAAGGTAAAATACCGACAACATTAATCAAGGAAAACAATTCAAAGAAGAACTGGTGGGAAATATTGGATTTGAAAAAATGTTATAGTTGAAACAAAAATCTTAATGAATTTGTTAAATTTTAGAAAAGATATAGCTGAAGAATGTATTGGATGTATTACTGAGCTGGAAGATATCTGAAAACTTCAAAGCATCAAGAAAGTAGATAAAAATTTTGAAAGAAATCTTACTTGCAAATCTTTGGGGGGAAAAAAGTTAGATTTTGAAATGTATATCCAGCTAAATTACCATTTAAATACTAGTACAAAGGAACTGTAAGGATCCATCACAACCCAGAATTAAAATTCTAGGCAGCAGGAACATGACGAAGGTGATGGTAGGCAATGGGACTATAGTTTGCTCTCTCTTCTGTGAATTTACCTTATGTGGACTACTTCAATGGACTTCCTTGCCCTCTGGCTTCTGATTGAATTTGCCTAATGGAAAGCCCCAGCAGAAGAGAAGAATCTATCCTATTGTGAAAGTGAAGTGAAAGTCGCTCAGTTGTATCCGACTCTCTGCGACCCCATGGACTGTATAGTCCATGGAATTCTCCAGGCCAGAATACTGGACTGGGTAGCCTTTCCCTTCTCCAGGGGATCTTCCCAACCCAGGGATCAAACCCAGGTCTTCTGCATTGCAGGCGGATTCTTTGCCAGCTGAGCCACAAGGGAAGCTTGTGTAGTAGGACAGATATTTATTCTCCAAGTACACCTTGGACTGGCTGCAATTCTTGACTTGAAGTCACAAGTCCTATTAGGCTGTCTTCTCCATACAAGTCTGCCCTTCTTAGGTTCCAATAACTTATCATTCTTCTTAACTAGTGGTCATAACAACCCTGTTCCTTCTATTGATAAAAGAGTATACTGTTTTCTTTTTGATTTCCCTACATCTTACTTATATGGTTGTCCTTTTTGCTAAGCCCTTCTCAAGCTATCCTAATTTCTGTTCCATCTGTTTGCTGATGAGATTCTGATGATATAGTAGGAAACTTTATTGACAGTGGCATTGAAACATGTGTAACATCATGTATGAGACGAGTCACCAGTCCAGGTTCGATGCACGATGCTGGATGCTTGGGGCTGGTGCAATGGGACGGCCCAGAGGGAGGGTATGGGGAGGGAGGAGGGAGGAGGGTTCAGGATGGGGAACACATGTATACCTGTGGCGGATTCATTTCGATGTTGGGCAAAACTAATACAATATTGTAAAGTTTAAAAATAAAATAAAATTAAAAAAAATAATAATAAAATAAAATAAATAAAAACAAAATAAAAACAAAACCTTAGAAAAACATCATACTTATTATGAGAAACTTTAGAATAGTCTCTCTGTGATTAGGGATAAGAGCTAGATACCCATAATAAAAATTACTGTTTTATATAGTTCTTGAGGTTTGGGACAATCTAAAAAGAAAAGTAAAAGAATGAGGCATAGGATTAGAAAGGGAGATTAGAATTTACCATTTTATCTGCTAATAATGTTATGTTAATAGGAAAGAAAACCCCAGGAGTCAATAGGCACACTATCAGAAATAAAGAGAGTTCCATAAGTTTACAAGAGTCTAAATTATTACAGAATGAAGAGCATTTATTTAAGTCAGAGTCATTTGCAACTATGAATGACTATGAACAAAACTAGTAAGGTGATGGAATTCCAGATGAGCTATTTCAAATCCTAAAAGATGATGCTGTGAAAGTGCTGCACTCAATATGCCAGCAAATTTGGAAAACTCAGCAGTGGCCACAGGACTGGAAAAGGTCAGTTTTCATTCCAATCCCAAAGAAAGACAATGCCAAAGAATGTTCAAACTACCACACAATTGCATTCATCTCACATACTAGCAAAGTAATGCTCAAAATTCTCCAAGCCAGGCTTCAACAGTACGTGAACTGTGAACTTCCAGATGTTCAACCTGGATTTAGAAAAGGCAGAGGAACCAGAGATCAAATTGCCAACATCCATTGGATCATGGAAAAAGCAAGAGAGTTCCAGAAAAACATTTACTTCTGCTTTATTGACCATGCCAAAGCCTTTAACTGTGTGGCTCACAACAAACTGTGGACAATTCTTAAAGAGATGGGAATACCAGACGACCAGACCTGGTTCCTGTGAAATCTGTATGCAGGTCAAGAAGCAACAGTTAGAACTGGACGTGGAACAACAGACTGGTTCCAAATTGGGAAAGGAGTATGTCATGGCTGTATATTTTCACCCTTATTATTTAACTTATATGCAGAGGACATCATGCGAAATGCCAGGCTAGATGAAGCACAAGCTGTAATCAAGATAGCTGGAGAAATATTAATAACCTCAGATATGCAGATGACACCACCCTTATGGAAGAAAGCAAAGAAGAACTAAAGAGCCTCTTGATGAAAGTGAAAGAGGAGAGTGAAAAAGTTGGCTTAAAACTCAGCATTCAAAAAACGAAGATCATGGCATCTGGTCCCATCACTTCATGGCAAATAGATGGGGAAACAATGGAAACAGTGACAGACTTCATTTTAGGGGGCTCCAAAATCACTGCAGTTGGTGACTGCAACCATGAAATTAAAAGATGCTTGCTCCTTGGAAGAAAGGCTATGACAAACCTAGACAGCATATCAAAAAGCAGAGACATTACTTTGCCAACAAAGGTCTGTCTAGTCAAAGCTAGGGTTTTTCCAGTGGTCATGTATGGATGTGAGAGTTGGACTATAAAGAAAGCTGAACACTGAAGAATTGATGCTTTTGAACTGTGGTGTTGAAGAAGACTCTTGAGAGTCTCTTGGACTTCACTGAGATCCAACCAGTCAATCCTAAAGGAAATGAGTCCTGGATATTCAATGGAAGGACTGATGCTGAAGCTGAAGCTCCAATACTTTGGCCACCTGATGTGAAGAACTGACTCCTTGGAAAAGACTGATGCTAGGAAAGATTAAGGCAGGAGGAGAAGGGGATGACAGAGGATGAGATGGTTGGATGGCATCACTGACTCAATGGACATGAGTTTGAGTTAGCTCTGGGAGTTGGTGATGGACAGGGAATCTGGCGCGCTATAGTCCATTGGGTCACAAAGAGTCATACACAACTGAGTGACTGAACTGACTGGCTGGACTATAGCCCACCAGGCTTATCTGTCCATGGGGATTCTCCAGGCATAATAATGGAGTGGGTTGCCGTATCCTCCTCTAGGGGATCTTCACAACCTAGGGATCAAACCCAGGTCTCCCGCATTGCAGGCAGATTCTTTATTGTCTGAGCCACCAAGGAAGCCCATGAAGGGGATTAGTGCCCTAATGAGAGCCAGAGGAAATCTTGCTTCCTCTCTCCACCCTATGAGGATACAATGAGAAGTCAGTCATGTGCAGTGCAGAAGCTACAGTCTTTTAATGACTTAATCTTGGAAGTGCTATCCCAACACTTGTGCTTTATTCTATTTGAAGTGGGCCAGCAGGTCCAGTCCACACGTGACAGGAGGGATTTATGAAAAAGTGTGAATGCCAGGAGGTGGAGATCACTGGGGTTGTGTAGAGGTTGCTTACCACAGAATCTAAAAATACCCCAGAAAATGATGTCTATTATCACAACAAAATTACAAAATATCAAGCAATTAATCTAAGAAAGAATGGATAAGACCATCCTGGAGAAAAATTTTAAAAGCCATAAAGGACAGATGAAAAGCTGTCAATAGGGCAAAAACATTGTAAAGAAAACACTTCGCCTAAATTTGTGCAATTACAGTAAAAAGAGTCCAGTAGAACATTTTAAGACCATGCTAGTTTTCTTTTCTAAAGCAGAGACATTACTTTGCCAACAAAGGTCCGTCTAGTCAAGGCTATGGTTTTTCCAGTAGTCATGTATGGATGTGAGAGTTGGACTGTGAAGAAAGCTGAGCACCGAAGAATTGATGCTTTTGAACTGTAGTGTTGGAGAAGACTCTTGGGAGACCCTTGGACTGCAAGGAGATCCAACCAGTCCATTCTAAAGGAGATCAGTCCTGGGTGTTCTTTGGAAGGACTGATGCTAAAGCTGAAACTCCAGTACTTTGGCCACCTCATGCAAAGAGTTGATTCATTGGAAAAGACTCTGATGCTGGGAGGGATTGGGGGCAGGAGGAGAAGGGGATGACGGAGGATGAGATGGCTGGATGGCAACATTGACTCGATGGATGTGAGTTTGAGTGAACATGAGTTGGTGATGGACAGGGAGGCCTGGTGTGCTGCAATTCATGGGGTCGCGAAGAGTCGGATACAACTGAGTGACTGAACTGAACTAACTGAACTGAATAGATATAGGAGAGATTAAGTATACTCAAGTTTTTTTTGAAAAAGAGGATCAAAGGGAAAATTTTGCCATACTAACCTCAAGACATTTTATAAAGCTATAATTTTGAGAACTGTGTGACACTAGTACTGGAATAGAGAAAGAAATCAACGAGACAAAGATAAGAGCCCAGAAAAAGACCCAACTATAGGTACAGACTTCATATATGATAAATATACTGTGATTCACTGGGAGAAAAGATGGATTATGTTAAGAAAATTGATTCACATGTGGAGAAAAACAAAGATGAACTCATGCACATCTCTTTAAATCTCTCTGACTGGCAATCCTACCTGCTGAAAGAAATCACCAACTCTGAGTCTTTCTGCCCCATCCATCCTCAACAAACCCTGGTTCCAGACTCAGAGATGCAGGTAGGAGGGTGAAGGTGAGAAGGAAAGAAACTCTTCAATTTGGATGAGCTGCCAGCCTGCTGGCTCTTTGATTTATTTATTCAGTGCATCTCCCAAGAGCAAATACACAATTTTTTCCCTTTAGTGATCACAGAGTTAACATCTATTTGTAAAAGATAATTTTTGCTAATTCATAAGATTCTGGTAGAACCCCAAACTATGATGGGCCCCTGTCATTGTTTGTCAGGGTGTTTATTTTGCTAGGAACTTTACCAACTTGCGATGCTTGGGGTAGCATTATCAAAGAGCGGCACCCAGGTTTAAGACTGCTCCCTTTGTCTCTGTTTCAGTTCAGAGTTCTCTCTAGGGTTGGAGGGCATTGGGGTTTGGGGGCAGATATTAGGATTCTGATTCTGCCTACCACAGAATTAATCAAGAAGCAGGACAGAGGAAAATGTGAAACTACAGCATAATTCCTATTGAATAAGTCTAGAATTTTCTGTGGGAGTTTGAGATAGAAAAGCAGCATGGTCTTAGCCTGAAACAGGAATCCGTTGGTACATCTGTTCACTGGTAGCATCTCTCAGGATACTGGACGTCAGACATTGACTTGTAGTTTTTGCTGCAGTCTCTCTTCTCTCCCCTGTCTTTTATTCTTAGTGAAAGAAGGTAAATTACATTAAGTCTACAGCCAGATAATTTGTGGGAAGATACACTATATTTTCCCACAAACACAACAAGAACAGTAACATTTGTTGAGTGCTTACTTTTATGTTGAGGACTGTTTTAAGTGTATCAAGTGCTGTGGCTCAGTTAATTCTCATATTGCTCTGTGAAATAGGTATTATTATAATCACGCCCATTTTCATAGATGAGAAAACTGTGGTGCAGAGGAGGGAAAGTGACCTGTCCAGCTCACATAACTAACAAGAGCAAAAGCTGGGATTTGAACCCAGGAAGTCTCACATCAGAAGCACACAATCCTAACCATTTTTCTAATCTCCCCATCCAGGGTATGGGGGGTTTTTTCCATTGATTTGAATCTTTGCCATTCTCAGGAAAATTTTTATAGTTTAAAAATATGATTCTATACAACTGCTCTTAAGGATTACTTCAGGATACTTTAAGGGTTGTGTTTTGGTTGTACATAAGGTGGAACTCTTAAAATTATGTTTTTTGATTATTAATTATAAACTTACTATTTTTTTTTTGCCTATGAAGAAACCCATATGTGAATTTAAAAGCATGTTAACTCTGCCCACCTGTAAAAGAGTGAGAACACTGTGTCATGTTAGGAAAATTCAAATGGAGGAAGTCTTGTTTAGGCTTCAGAAGCAGAACAGGCTTCTGACCGGCTTCTCACCTGCCTGGACACTGCTCGGATTCCATGCCTGCCTGCATGCACAGCAAGTAAGGCAGCACTTTAGATAAGAAAGGGAGCAGGTCTTGGAATTCTTGAGCCCCTGAGGGTCAACAAAACCCACCCCGGGGCCCAAGAAAATCCTAAAATGCACAAGGTGAAACAGTCGCTCAGTCGTGTCCGACTCTTTGCGACCCCACGGACTACAACACACCAGGCCTCCCTGTCCATCACCAACTCTTGGAGTTTACTCAAACTCATGTCCATTGAATTGGTGATGCCATCCAACTATCTCATCTTCTGTCATCCCCTTCTCCTCTTGGCGTCAATCTTTCCCAGCATCAGGGTCTTTTCAAACGAGTCAGTTCTTTGCATCAGGTGGCCAAAGGACTGGAGCTTCAGCTTCAGCATCAGTCCTTCCAATGAATATTCAGGACTGATCTCCTTTATGATGGACTGGTTTGATCTCCTTGGTATCCAAGGGACTCTCAAGAGTCTCCTCTAACACGACAGTTCAAAAGTTATGAAAACCATAGCTACATTTTTAAGTGCAAATTGATGATGGTTATCAGTTTGCAACCTGGGATTGTAAGTGGGAGCCCTTGAAACTGCAATTTGGAGTCTCATCCATGGGATGGACGCACTACCCAGGACCCTGCCGGAGCCAGCCGGCAAAGTCGATCAGGTCCCGAGAACGTGCACGGCGGGCCTAAGAAAGAAACTAAAGCAAGAGACTACAAAGATGGGGTCGAGAGGTTCAGACACGTCACCACGAAGGGACGCAGTCTGACACCAACTTTATTCAACATCTCATATTTATACAGAAAAGCGTGAGAAAGACAAGACAGTTGACATTTTTTCTTGGTTGGCCTATACATCTTACAAACAGTCACAAGAAATCTTGAGAGCATGGGA
>NW_011494861.1:255249-283782 GCF_000754665.1 Bison bison bison
CAGAGAAATTTTATCTGGTGTAAGAAATCTTGAGAGCATGGGAATGGCTCCCTGTTATTATTTCTTACACCAGATAACATTTCTCTGTGCGTGAGAAGTTTGCACAGAATTCCAGGTGCCTGCAGTAAATAAGCGCCTAATCTCTGGGGTGGCGGGACAGAGAGCTATGTTTGCAAGCAAACCCTCAAGGACTGAGGCAGCTCCCAGAGCTGTGTCCTTCAGACAAAGGACCCCGTTCTCACGGGCAGCTCCCCGCAGGACCCTTTCCCAAATGGGACTCCAGATTGCTGTTAATGAGGGACTTCCCAGCACTGTTCAAGTCTGGATATAGGTCAGCCCAGTTTGGTGATTATATGCTGTTATTTTTCTCTATTGTTTCTATTTCTCTCCTTTTAATTATTATATATTGAAATTAAGTCAAATGATCTCTTTCATTGTTTTCTTGTTGTTGTTCAGTTGGGTCTTCCTTTTTGTGACCCCATGGACTGCAACATGCCAGGCTCCTCTGTCTTCTGCTCTCTCCTGGAGTTTGCTCAAATTCATGTCCACTGAGTCAGTGATGCTGTCTAACCATCTCATCCTCTACTGTCCTCTTCTCCTTTTGCCTTCCATCTTTCCCAGCATCCAGGTCTTTTCTAATCAGCCAACTCTTCACACCAGGTGGCCAAAGTATTGGAGCTTCAGCATCAGTCCTTCCAATGAATATTCAGGGTTGATTCCTTTAGGGTTGATTGGTTTGATCTCCTTGCAATCCAAGGGACTCTCAAGAGTCTTCTCCAATATCACAATTTGAAAGTATTAATTCTTCAACTCAGCCTTTATGACCCAACTCTCACATCTGTACATGACTACAAGAAAAACCATATCTTTGACTATATGGACCTTTGTTGGCAAAATAATATCTCTGCTTTCTAATATGCTAAGTTTGTCATTGATTTCCTTCAAAGGAGCAAGGGTTTTTTAATTTTATGGCTGCAATCACTGTCTGCAGTGATTTTGGAGCCCAAGAAAATAAAATCTGTCACTGTTTCCACTTTTTCCCTTTCTATTTGTCATGAAGTGATGGGACTGGATGCCATGGTCTTAGTTTTTGAATGTTGAGTTTTAAGCCAGCTTTTTCACTCTCCTCTTTCACCCTCACCAAGAGGCTCTTTAGTTCCTCTTCACTTTCTTCCATTAGAGTGGTGTCATCTGCATATCTGAGGTTTTTGATATTTCTCCTGGCAATCTTGATTCCACCTTATGATTCCTCCAGCCTGGCATTTTGCACGATGTATTCTGCATATAAGGTGACAATATACAGCCTTGTCATACTCCTTTCCTAATTTTGAATAAGTCAGTTGTTCCATGTCTGGTTCTAACTATTACTTCTTGACCTGCATACAGGTTTCTCAGGAGGCAGGTAAGGTGGTCTGGTACTCCCATCTCTTTAAGAATTTTCCAATTTGTTGAAATTCACACAGTCAAAAGCTTTAGGGTAGTCAATGAAGCAGAAATAGATGTTTTTCTGAAACTCCCTTGCTTTCTCCATGATCCAACAAATGTTGACAACCATAACAGAGGTAGCAAACAGAGATGCCTAAAGGGCCCAGGAAGGCCATTTCTCACAGTGAGGTTCATGGGAAACACAGTGGAGGGTGTGCAAGCCAGGCAGCCTGGCACACCCATGTCCTGTCCTTGAGAGCTGCAGCAGTGGCCCAAGTCCAGCTGACTGGGTTTGCAGACAGGGCCTCCAGACTGCCCAATATTCTAGTGTTTCAAACCCCAATATGACTATAACGTATATGGACTATCCCAATTTTTCTGAATGGCCTACACAACAAAAATTTATTTTCTCAGTTCTAGATGATAGAAGTCCACGATCAAAGTGTTGGTAGGGCTGGTTTCTCCTAAGTCCTCATTTCTTGGTTTACAGATAACCGCCTTCTTGCTGTGTACTCACTTGGCCTTTTGTCTGTACACATGCATCCCTTCTACCACTTCTTCTTTTTTCAAGAAGTATTTATTTATTTATTTTTGGCTCTGCTGGGTCCTTGTAAGTGCATGGGCTTTCTCTAGTTGTAGACAAGCATGGGCTTCTCGTTGCCGCGACTTCTCTCATTGAAGAGCATGGGCTCTAGGGCACGTGGGTTCAGTAGATGCAGCTCTAGGGCTTAGTTGCCCCATGGCATGTGGGATCTTCCTAGAGCAAGAATGGAATATGTGTCCCCTGTATTGCAAGGCAGATTCCCAACCACTGGACCACAAAGGGAGCCCTCTACCTCTTCTTGTAAGGACATTAATCATGTTGGGTTAGGGTCCCACTCAGACTACCTCATTTAACCTTAATTACACCTTAAAGGCATTATCTCCAAGTACAGTTACATTGGGGATTGGGATTCGGTGCTTACACTTTGGAAGAACACTATTCAGTGATAACAGCAGTCCACTGTGAGTCTCAACAGTAATCTTTTGCCCCAGGCATCTGTGGTTGGTTTATCTTGTGATACTTAAAGTATCGCAATGGCTATTGCTTTTCTGGTCTGAGTTCTAGGTTCAGCAAAACAGAGATGAATGTCTGCAGTATGGACTATCCTGTTTTTGAGGAGGACAGTAAATAGAAATAAACAACATTATAAGGCACAAGCAAAGCAAGTCTGAGGACTCTGTGAGGCATATGGGCCACTGGTTTGTAGTCTCTGATCTATTATAGAGTAGGCGGGCATGTTGTAACCTGTAAACTATGGTGCTTTGCTGTGTCAGCGTAAACAGTATTTGGGTGTGGGGGAGGGATGGCAGCAGGGGGTGATTCCCTCCTGCCAAAGGTAAGACACAGAAGTGACTCCTCTGGCCGTGACTCGGTGCTTTCGCCCCACAGGCCACTCTCCTTGTAGCTGAACAATGGCTGGAGCCCGAAGAGCTGCTCTGACGCTACCCCCTCTCTCAGGGCCTGAGGACAACGAGCCCACCCTTCCAGCCTTTGAGGGAGCAGGGCAGCAGCGATTGGGGTTTTGAAAGCTTTCATCATAAAGTTGTGGGCGGAAACTTCCCGGGGGGGTTTGCTCTGAGCTTCTTGAGGCTTCTCAGGGTCAGATGCAGAGTGAGTGGGTGTCTCTTTGAGAAGCCGAAAGAGAACGAAAGAGAGGTGTTTCCCTCAGTTCTGGAAACTCTATAAAGAGAGAACCGGCTTCCTTCTCTTGAGCAGTCAGAAACAGGAGTCTGGCCTTTGACACCTGGGCCTCCACACGACTGAAGAAGAGGAAAACCCTGGGCTGGGGGCTGGCCTGAGGCACTGGATGCCATGCAGCAGCCCTTGAATTACCCATACCCCCCAATCTTCTGGGTGGACAGCAGTGCCAGCTCCCCCTGGGCCTCTCCAGGATCAGTCTTCCCCTGTCCGTCCTCAGTGCCAGGAAGGCCGGGGCAAAGGAGGCCACCACCACCGCCACCCCCAACACTACCGCCACCGCCACCCCTGCCTCCACTACCGCCACCACCTGTGAAGAAGAGGAGGGACCACAACACAGGCCTGTGTCTCCTTGTGATGTTTTTCATGGTTCTGGTGGCCCTGGTTGGATTGGGGCTGGGGATATTTCAGCTCTTCCAGCTACAGAAGGAGTTGGCTGAACTCAGAGAGGTAAGCTGCCTGGGGGACTGCCACGCCCTGAAGGTGCAGGGGTGGGGGATGGGGTGAAACTGCCCTGCTGAAGTGGGGGAGGAGGGCAACAGGGATCCACATGGACCACACTTGGCTTGCAGCGTACTTCTCAATCCTTTCTTCCTGTCTTAGAAATGAATCAACTAGCCATCCTATTCTACCTGCAGAGAAATGGGGGCTCATATGGGTGGAAGGAATATTTTCTATCTTGGGAGGGATCAGGATCAAATTAGGACTGGCAGTTAAGAGTTCTTCCTTTCTCAGTTGGCTGATCATCTGAGAAAGGAAGACCTTTACTACCTACCTCATACTTGATTCAACGAAGAAAAGGAACTTGGCATCTGAGAAGTGAATTTGTTCAAATGCACAAACTAAATTTCCCTGGAAGTGCTTAAAAGTATTAGAACTATTTCAAATCACAAAACTGAGGCATGGACAGGCACAATTGCTTGGCCAGAGTCTGAGTTAGGAGAGGTTCTGCGTGCTTAGATTTCCTTTCCAGTGCTTAGTTTATTTGACAGTTCTTCCTTTGCTTAAAGAGCTTCATAGTTATTATATATCTTTTCTCTTTTGCCAGTCCACCAGCCAAAGGCATACAGCATCATCTTTGGAGAAGCAAATAGGTGAGTTTTTTTATGCTTGCACACTGAGTTTCTAAAAACAGTCCTCAGCACCGAACCATGTTGGAGGAGTACCTTGAATTCCATCTTATTCTTGGGCACATATAGACTATGGAAGAGAAATCCTAACCAATTCCAAAATCTCATGTCATTTTGGTTCTTGAAACTGCCCTAAAATATGAATTGAGTTTAACTGTTCAAAATTAGTTTAGTTAAGTATCACAAAAAAATTCAAAACTAATTTCTGCTTGAATTTGGAAAGAGAAACACACGTGTACAACCGTGGACCTTTGCCCCCACAAGGAGCTGGCTCCAGGCCTGCCCCCTTCCTCAGGCCTCCTGATTCCCATGCACAGGGCGGCGGCTATAGCTCCTCAGGAGAGAAGGGGAGGTGCAGGCAGACACAGCTGTTGCTGGGAAAGATCCTTGCTCTCCTATTTAAACTCTATAAGAGATTACTTAAGAGTCAGATCTGATTTAAATTTTAATAGGTTATATTTAAGCTTTTAAAGAGTGGGCAAGCAGTCATCCACATTAGGGTGGTTCTCTTGCAGCCGCTGGAAAGCTTGGAGGAAAACGTTAGGCATATTTTTAAGAGGGTAGTCCCACTTCACTCGGAGACAATCATGCACTATTTTTGATAATAAAGGGAAATCCTCTGTGTGAGATCCAGGACAGGAAGATCACAATGTTGAACGTCGGCCTCTTAAAGTTTCAGGACATAGTTTGGGAAACTGTGGATTTAGAATACTCATTAAACTAAGATGGAAAGGAGCTTAGAGAACATCCAGTCCAGTCATCTCACCTTTCAGAAGAGAAACAAAACACCAGACAGATTAGTAATGTGCCCAAGACCTCTGGGCACAGAGGCTGGAATGGGGCTGAGAAGGAACTCAGGCTCCTGATGCCTTGTCACCTCCAGCTCTTACCAGTACATGCTCTGGCCCTGTGACACAGGGAAACTCCTACTCCTATCTGTCTCTGATGGTCATGGAATGAGAAATAAAGATGACAGGCAAGATGCCTCTGCAAAGAGAAGACAGCATTGGTCATCTAGTCAGGGAAGCCTGCTCCAAATTCTCAGGCTGTGCCTGAGAAACCCAAGTCACCCTATTGCCCTGGAAGGTAGGCTCTTGTAGGAGCTATTGGTAAGGTCCTCTGGTTTCTAATTCTGGGTATGAACCTGTAAAGAGAAATTCCAGATGTACCCAAGCAGAGTACAAATGTTCGTTAGAAGAATAAAGCTTCTGGAGGATTTCTAATATAAAATAGCTTTGAAGATCAGTGAAATGTGGCCGGTAAAAGGGGTACCAAATTACTCATCTTTCAACACTGTCTAGAGTCCTTTTAGTGATTAAAAATCAAGTTAGCAGATGAGTCAGATCAACCTGTCCCAATAACAAATATTAAGTATCTTCCTTAGGCCAAACCAGATGGGCCAGAAATTGGTGTGTTATCACATAGAAATCAAATTAGCAACTCTACTAATGAGATAAGAGATGCAAATTTTAAAAAGGGGGATACCTAGGTTGACCCATCTAATTAGTGAAGTTTAAAAAAATAAAGCCCAATTGGCAAAAAATGTGAGTGAAAAGGGTCTGCTTAGTGACAGTCAGTGGGCATGTAAATTGCTGCTGCTGCTGCTCCTAAGTCACTTCAGTCGTGTCAGACTCTGTGCGACCCCATAGGCAGCAGCCCACCAGGCTCCCCCGTCCCTGGGATTCTCCAGGCAAGAACACTGGAGTGGGTTGCCATTTCCTTCTCCAATGCATGAACGTGAGAAGTGAAAGTGAGGTCGCTCAGTCGTGTCCGACTCTTATCGACCCCATGGACTGCAGCCCACCAGGCTCCTCCGTCCATGGGATTTTCCAGGCAAGAGTGCCGGAGTGGGGTGCCATTGCCTTCTCCACTATACCTTCTCTAAAGAGCAGTTGGGAAAAATATATCAAAGGATTAATACTGTTAATTTACCTTGTAATCTCATCACTAAAGCTATCTAAAGAAAATAAAATGTGTCTGAAAATTTATAATAAGGACGTTCACCACTTTCTTAGAAGACTATTTCTAATAAACCATTTAGGAGACAGTTAAATGCCACTCAATAGGAAATTAGTTAAACACATCACAATGTATTCACACAAGAGCATGACACGCAGCAACTAAAGCTATATACTAGAAGGACATTCAATATCATAGAGATTGTCCATGTTGTTAGATAAAAAGACAAGTTATAAAACAGTGTATTTCATTTAATATTCACTCTTTAAATACATATACATATTTTCATATTCTTAGTAAGCATCTAGAAGGACTTATACTCCAACAGGTTAACTGGGAGGTACTTACTACTGTAGATTATTTAAACTTTCTTATTTGGTTCACTGTCATTTTTCCACAGTTAACTCACTGAATCTTTTATTCTTTCACAAATGTTCTTGGAGTGCTTCCTGCATGCCAGGCTGGGTGTGGGTTAGTGGGTGATAGCAGAACAAGAAAGACAAGGGGCCTGCTCTCATGGAGCTCTTAGCATGCTAGAGAAGATAAACAAAAGCAAGCAAACAGACAACAGACTTTCAAGCTGTGCTAAATGCAACCTAAGATAGAATGGTCTGGAAAGTCCCCTCTAAGGAGGTGTTGTTAATGTGGGTGTGTGTATGTGTGGCGGGGGGTCCGGGGGTGTGGGAGGCTGGGAAAAGCAGTCCAGCTCTGAGAATGTCATGTGCAAAGACCCTGGAGCAGGAAACAGTCATCCTCAAAAGTGTAGGGTATATTTCTACTTTATTTATTCCAGCATTTATCCAGCAGATATTTTTATTGAGTACCTTCTATGAGACCAACACTTGAGGGATATAAAGATAGACAGCATGTGGTTCTCTGTTCCATTTCCTGTCAGTTTATGGCTGAATGCTAGATAGCTGCACAGATGGTTTGTGGTATAGGAATGTAGAAGAGACTCAGTTTTGCCTTTCCTGTTCGCTAACACCTCACTCATGATGTGTGGTCTTGGGCAGCTACAGAGGGAATGACTGCTCACATCATAGCCTCAGTTGATGGGAGCATGCGCACATCATATGGAGTTTTACAGGCTAACCGCGAGGAGCCTGCTGTGGATGAGCACTCTTCTATGCAACTTGCTTCAAAGTCTAAGTTAGCTGAACTCATTAGCCAAATGGTAGTGCTATTCCACTGAAAGATCTCAAGTCAGAGAAATAGTATCTATTTTGAGAACTGTTGTCTATTTTCAATCTTTCAGTTTAATTTAATGCACATGTACTGATTGCATGCCCTGGGTTAGAAACTGAGCTAATTACTCTGGTAGATTAAACATATAGTAAGGAATTTGCTATTTATTTGGAGGAGTAAGACCAGTCATCCAGTTACCATTAAAAAAAAGGTGAGTCAGAACGGACAAAATAGGGTGAAGCCAGAGTGCTTCCAGGTTTCAGTGGAGGGAAAAATCATATTTGATTAGAAAGGCTTGGGAAGGTTTTCCAGGAAAAGAGATATTTTAGATGGTGTTTGTAGTGTCAATAGGAATTTGACACAGACATCAGTTTGGGAGCGCATTCCAGGCAGGAAGAGTAGCACGGACAAAAGCACAGAGGCAGGGAGGCTGGGTGTGCTCAGAACTGCTGTGTGGCAGTGTCTAGTGTAGGTGAGTGAGCCAGAGGAGGCTGGGCAGATGGGCAGAGAGCATGTGGTGGGGAACACCTGTGTGCAATTACATGTTTAATGAGGAGTCATTCGCGGTGTTTGAGACCTTAGAGGAATTAATCTGGGGCCAACTGTAGAATGCCGCTGGGGAAGACCTGGTGGCCTGGACATTAGCAGTCTTCTTCAACCTTTGTCCTGTAGTCCTGAGGGCAGCAGAGCCAGAGACGCAAGAGCCCGGGATTTGGACTCAGGAGACCTGAGTGTTGGTCCCACTCTGACACTGAGTTAGCGGGTCTTCTTGGACAAGTCACCCAACTTCCAAGCTCATTTTGGCATCTGTAAGGATTGCCGCCTCAAAGGATTGTTGGGAGTTATAAATGCAGTAACTTATACGGAGGGCTTTATAAACTGACCTTTATATTGTTTTGTAATTTATAATTTATGCATGTCTATCTTAATTTGACTCCTTTTTACCTCTCTGTTTCTGAAATATAGGCTGCTGTAAGTCCTGCAGTTTGGACTTGAATGATTAGTGGATGTTAGACTGTTGCCATTTATGCTTATAAAAATATCTTTTATTTAAATGCCCTGTTTAGAGTCCCACAAAAAAGAATAGTAGTTATGTCACTTTTACATGTATCTTTCATCTCTCTATAATACAGGTCACCCCAGTCCACCCTCTGAGAAAAAGGAACTGAAAAAAGCAGCTCATTTAACAGGTCTGTATCTGGAGGGCCATCTTGGGAAAGCCTTTGGCAAAAAGCAGAGTAGCTGGTTGGTTTCCGTGACTGTGCTCTGAGGGAGCTGATACTTTCCAGTGACAGTATTTGAAACCCAAGAGTAGTCACATCTTTCTAGTTACGTCAACACCACACACATGCACACACACACACACACACACACACACACACAAAGGGCGGCTCTGGGCAAGGCCCTGCTCTAAACAGGAGAAATGGAGCTGCTTATGACATGATCCCTGCTCATAAGGAGCTCACTCTCTTCACTCGCTCCAAGGACCCTTGGGGAATTTGGGACACAGGTCCAAGAGGTGAGAGCTGGGGAGATGGTGAACAGTGAATTATTTCAATATGTGTTTCCCTGGTTTTCTGGGAGAGCTTTACTCTGTCCATGCAGAAATAGGAGAAGGGAGGCTGGGTCCTGGCACACGTGGTCGTGCCGTGGAGTGACATGATTTGATAGCAAGACAGTGGGGGCACTGTCAGTGTGAAGTCCACCAATATCTGCAAAGTGGATGCGTATCACAGAAACTGGCATGCTGCTGTCCCTGAAACTATGTCAGCAGAGGCTGTAAAATGATCCAGTTTAGATCAACAGATATTTCTTAAGCACATGCTTTGTGCCAAACCTGGGGCATGTGGAGTTGAATCACACATGGCACCTGCCTTCAAGGAGCTTACAATCTAATAGGGAAAGACATGAAAGGTATGAAAGCAATATTTTCAGCATTCTCTGCTTGAAGTAGGTATGTACACCATGCTGTGCAGATACAAAGGAAAGGGGATTTTTGCCCATACTGAAGAATCTTTCGTGTAGGTGAAGAGTTGGACTAGATGATTCCTAAGGTCCTTTCCAACTTTAGAACTTCAGAGTTCCTTGGGTTTGACTTCTCCTCTCATGAAGAGACTCAAACTCTAGCAATTTGGATGCTAGTTCTGAACCTCTGTTCATAGAATCTCTGTTCCAGAGAGCTAAAATCATCCTAGTCTTTTCTCACTGCCGTTGGTTAGAAACATATGTTATTGTCCCAGTTGTGTGGATGATAAAATCGAGGGAGTCAATTTGATAAATGTGCTGAAGAAGTTCAGTAACAGGTCAGGTCTGACCCATCACCCAGTTCTCTGTCACTTAGGGAAAAAGCATTGGCTCAAGGAATGGTCCACAGTTTTGCCTTGAAAGCTTGATCTGTGGGATACATGAGCATTCCTGGCTGAAAGCTCCTCTCTGGTTTGATTTCAGGCAAGCTCAACTCAAGATCCATCCCTTTGGAATGGGAAGACACCTATGGAATTGCCCTGGTCTCTGGGGTGAAGTACAAGAAGGGCAGCCTTGTGATCAATGAAACTGGGCTGTATTTTGTGTATTCCAAAGTGTACTTCCGGGGTCAGTCCTGCAACAACCAGCCCCTGAGCCACAAGGTCTACTCCAGGAACTTTAGGTACCCCCAGGACATGGTGCTGATGGAGGGGAAGATGATGAACTACTGCACTTCTGGCAAGATGTGGGCCCGCAGCAGCTACCTGGGGGCTGTATTCAATCTAACCAGTGCTGACCATTTATATGTCAATGTATCTGAACTCTCTCTGGTCAGTTTTGAGGAATCTAAGACATTTTTTGGCTTATATAAACTCTAAGAAAAGCACTCTGGGATTCTCTCCATTATGATTCCTTGTTACAGGCCCTGAGAATATTGTCTTGAATGAGAGTTTTCTGAAGTCCACTTGAGGTCATGAGCGAAGACATGAACCAAGAGGATCTTGAGACCACAGAGTCCAGCAGGTCTACAGTTCCTTATCTCACCTAAGGTCCACAAACCAGACAGGAGGAGGACTATGAGCAATGAACATGAAACTCTGGGCTGCCATGTGGAGGTGCAAAGGCAGGGAAAAGTGACTACCAGTTGCTTGTGTCAGCAACTACACTCATCTTAAGTGGCCTAGTGCATTCGGACACATTGAAAATGGCACCTTTGAACTCACCTCTTGGGGTGGGTCTACTGTCTACCTCAGGGGAGGCTGTCTTTCATGTATATGGATATGACATGAATGTATAAGGGATGGGAAAAGAGGACCAGGCTTGCATGATAAGCTAAAGAGACTGAAAGGCCAGCATCCCACTGGCAGCATCTTTATTTCTAGATGTACAGTCTGAGCCATCAGGTCATGTTAACAGAGAAGCAAAAGAAATCTTTTGGGAACTTAATGCACTCCCTATACAGCATGTATATTTCCAGTGCAATTGTAGGGGTGTGTGTGTGTGTGTGTGTGTGTGTGTGAGTGTGAGTATGTGACTAGAGGGTTACATAAGTAGAAAGAATGTGGAAATTGGGAAGGGCATGTTAGAATATGGGCTGCATTTGATGGTAGATTTTGAATGCTTTTTGGTAACCAACTCTAATAGTCCTCAAAGCTCTTTGATTGTCAGTTATTAATGCTGTTTTCCCATAATATAACCATATTTATATGTATTTTGTACATTTTTAATGAAAAGAATGCCCATAACAAAAACTATATTTTATAATATAGGTAGGCATTATAAGTGTTCTATTTGGAAATCACTAAGGTTTGTATCTTTTCCTTATTATTTCTTTTCTCCATGGCTTCCTCATTCATTATGACTTAAGCCCACTTAAAGAAGAATATACTAGTGTGAGAAGAGTTATGAGGCAGACCTTTGCGTCTTTGCCAGGCTCTCCTCTCCTCACTATATTCTCTTTCCCTTCTTTCTCCTACTACCCAGTTTCCATTACCAATATTATTGCCAGTGTTAAGCTCACCTATTTCCCATAGATTTGATGACAGTTTGTCTTTTCGTGGTGGCAGAGACATGGCACAATGGAAAGGGCATAGACTTTGGGCCTAAAAACCTGAATTTGAATCTTCGTTCCTCTACTTAATAACTATGCAGGTCACTTGACCTTTTTTGGACAAAAGTGGGGTGATACGTACATGAAGTATCTGATACATAGTGGAATATCAAAAAGAGTATCTGCCATTATTAATAAGGGGAGGTACATCATTCTCCAGAAGAAGCTACAAATCTGAGAGATCCATCCAAACACCTGTTTCTTGCCCTCTCACCTTGGTCAGTCACAATGTTGTCACAATGTTCCTATGTTGTCCAAATGCTTATTACCATGACTTCTCCTTATATTTTGTCACTGTTAAAAATAACACTTCTGTTAAAATTTGACTTCAGCACCTTATTTTCACAACACAATCTCCTGTAATTCCAACTCAATTGGTCCAACATTTTCTCTCCTAAAACATATATTTTTCCATATTTGACATTCAATTAATAAATAATATCATTTTCTTGCTTATCTATCAGCTCCTTCTTTATCTTCACTCTTTTCCATGATCTGTCATTACAATTAGTACCTTTCAAAGACCCTGAACTCCAAAATACTCTGTTACAGTCACTATTTTCCTCTTGTAAAAATTTCATTTTCCTTATGCTGGCATCCTAGCAGCTGGATGTTGCTGGAGAAAAATAACTCCAACTGATTGATTAGTTTCATTTTATTTTTATCTATCATCTACTTAAATCAGCCAATCAATTATTTATCCATCAGTGAATTATTTCTGTCTTTTGATTTATTTGAATAGGTAATACATGCACATGGTACAAATTGTAAAAGGTGTACGAAGATATAGGATGAAAGTAAGTCCTCTTCTCGTCCTGTCCTGTGGCTCCACCTCTGCCCACAAGGAACATCGCTGTCTCCTTCTGTAACTTTTGCGAGATGGTCTATACACAAATATGACATCACTTTATGTCAGGGTTTCCCAGCCTCGGTTCTGTTGACATTCTGGGCTCCTGATTCTTGTTGTGAGGGTTGTCCTGCCTGCACATTTAGTATGTTTAGCAGTATCCCTGCCTGCTACCCTCTAGATACCAGTAGCATTCCCCTCCCGCCCTGTGTGATAACCAAAAATATCACCGAATGAGGCCAAATGTCCCCAGGCTGGGGGTGAGGAGACAAAGTCCCTCCTGGTTGAGAACCACTGCTTTTTATTAGTGATCAGAGATTTCAAATCAGCATTCAAAGGCCCACCACTTTTTCTTCAGTTTCTTCATGAGCATTTTTTTTTTTTTTCACTGTTTGAGACAATTACATCATGTCTTTTCCTCTTGTAAACCAACCACATCCCCTCCTCCCACCATGGAATCTCACTTCTACCACTGAAACACAAACCCACCTGCATCTGAATGATCTCTTTCTTCCATCCAATACGGAGGAGGAAGAGGACCATTTATTTGTGCACTAGACTCATTTCCTCTTCCCTGCTTTACCTGTTTAAAAATTTTCTTCTTTCTTCTTGATCTTCAAACTAGCTGTCTATGAAATAATGCCCACTAGCATGTAATACATATATACTCACGTATTCCCTTTCACTAAAAGACAAATCAAACCACAAAACAACCCAAACCTTTCTTTAACCTTCCTCTTCCATCAGTAATGGCTTCGTTTCTCATTTTCCTGGTAGAGACAAACATCTGAGAAGGTTCTTTCCACACACATGAGCTCCATTTTTTTTTAGCCAGGAATCTGGCTAGGTTATTTATTTGACCATTTAAAAAATCTGTTTTTTTTTTTTTTCCTGTTAGAATAAAAGTTCCAAAAGCAAGACCTTTTCTGTTGTGTTTGCCTTTGTATTTATTCCAGATTACCTAACTCAGTGCCAGCACATATTGCTGCTGCTGCTAAGTCACTTCAGTCGTGTCCAACTCTATGCGACCCCATAGATGGCAGCCCACCAGGCTCCCCCGTCCCTGGGATTCTCCAGGCAATAGTACTGGAGTGGGTTGCCATTTCCTTCTCCAATGCATGAAAGTGAAAAGTGAAAGTGAAGTCGCTCAGTTGTGTCCAACTCTTAGTGACCCCATGGACTGCAGCCCGCCAGGCTCCTCCATCCATGGAATTTTCCAGGCAAGAGTATTGGAGTGGGGTGCCATTGCCTTCTCCGCCAGCACATATTAGGTGCTCAATAAATATTTGTTGACTAAATAACTTTAATCATAAGGCAAAGGCCTTTCAGTGGATATGTTTTTCAGAGTAGTGAATCTATAGCTGTGTTGCCTCATGGATGTGTGTGCATGTTTATCCATCTTTGACTAGATTATCCAATGGTAGTTTGAGGCTACAGATGAAAAAAAATTGTGCATCTTAATTCATGGAATTAGAAAACAAGAAAGATCTAATTGGTCCTTGGAATTACCAGGAGCTTTGGGGAGAATGTTGAGGAAAATTTTTAGGTAATTAGAGCTGAAACTGTCATTTGGAAGATACTCAATACATATTTGTTTTCCCTGGTAGTTCAGACAATAAGGAATCTGCCTGCAGTGCAGGAGTCCCGGGTTCGATCCCTGGGTCTGGAAGATCCCCTGGAGAAGGGAATGGCAACCCACTCCAGTATTCTCGCCTAGGAAATTCCATGGACAGAGGAGCCTGGCAGACCATAGGGTCTCAAATGATCGGACATGACTGAGCCATTAACACTTTCACTTTTTTCAATATGTATTTGTTGAATAAATTAATGAACAAAACCAAAGGTCCAGGTTGGAGTACGTCACCTGATCGCCTTAAAACTCTTCTGTTGATTAATCTGCTTTATATGGTCAGGTTTCTGACCAGGTACCTCTTGGAGAAAGTCAGAGAGGTATTCACCCTTCTTTTGGCTGATTGTACTCCCAACCCTCACAATGAATTTTCCTCATCAGTTTCTTCTTCATATGGCTCCATCCATTGAAGTAAACTGGTTCTGATGGTCATGGGAAGTTGGCTGGACCATTTTTAGGGGTCAGTGGGCCCTTCTAGATAATGGTATTAGAGCAAAGAGGAAAGAGGAATGGTGCTGGGCATCCAGAGGGGACCTGATGCCATTAGCTAGTTGTGGTACTACTGGCCCTTTTACGCATCTGAGTCTGCTCTGCTAGGACGCCTTTGGGATTTTCTGAAGACAAGTTTGTAACTTACTATGCTCTAAATATTCATTTCAGGGAAGAGGTACTAACGGTTTCTTTAGCTATTTTTCTGTAAGCAGGAATACAAGGGATGTCAAAACTCTAAAACTTTTGGAATGTGCTCAACAAAAATAGAGTCAGCCATCATTCCCTTATGAAATGCTAAACCCAAAGTAGAACACATATTGAAAAAAAAAAAGGTCACCTCTGGTTCAGTAGTTTGAGGTTTTCTTTCTTTTGATTCGAAGAACTAAAAACGTAGAAAACCATATTTTTTTTCTTAGCCCCCCAGAGTGGTGACTTTGTATCCTCTGAAGTAGGTTTTGACTTACCACAGCTTTTCAGAAAAAAAAGCTTTACTGGGGCCATCACTGTGAGAATGACTAACTTGAAACAACAGATCATTGGAAGACATTGAATTGGTTAATAAGCTGCCTCCTCAAAGCCACACTGTAAGATTTCCTTAAAGAGGTTAAACCATAGACATTTCTTGGTCCTTATCTAAGAAAGAGTGCTGTTAAATTGTATGTTAAATTACATTTTTTCAAAGGAGTTTGGTTAAGTTCTGATGTTAGTAGAAACAATTTTTTACTTTCTCTTTGTGTGTATGTATTTGTGTGTTTCTTTTCCAGGGTTTTGAATCATCCAGAGGCAGAATGAGGTAATCCTAGGAAAGCTGAATTAAAGCCCATTCCTTAGGGCCTTCAGACTCAAAAATGGACATTATTCAGAAATAATATAACTACTGATAGTAGCCAGGAATCTTTGGGATTCATCTAGAAACCACCAGCCTTGGAAATATAGACAGCTAAGTGGGTATTTTGCTCCTTACGTTTCACCCAGAGGGTAGAAAAGCATCACCTCAATGACAACTTTCTTGCTGTCGCTAAAGTTTTCCCTTTGCTGGCAGACATTTCTTCACTGTTCTACCTGGTACATCTTTAGAGAAAAGTGCACTGGGCCTGTCTCTTCTCTTTCTCGGAGACCCCTTCAATTCTATGGGGTTATCCTTTCTTCTCTTTCTCAGTAGAATGACATGAACCTCAATCACATTCTGTTGAAAGTTGTCTTCTGTTCTAAAAGTTGTCCTAAGTTTTCTGAAAATTTCAGGAAAGACCTCCATTCTTTGAGCAGTCCACATGACATTAACAGCAGGTTTCCTGGCTCTCACCTGGATTCTGGCAGTGCATGTTCTCTAAGGTACTCCTATCGTGGACCATCTGTGTTACCCTCAAGGCACTCCTACCACAAGTTGCTGGGTGTACACAAATTTTATTGACAGTTTGGGGCTAATGGATAGAGATTACATTATACACACAGTGTAAGTTACACCTAAAATTGAGTGTTAGACATCACCAGCATCCCTCAAATTTGCTGCAGTTATTTCCTTAAATGTGTCACCCCAAATCCTAGTACTTGAAAGGAAGCATATGCTCATTCATTCAAAAACTGTTCAATGTCTCCCATCTATCAGAAACTATCCAAGATACCATGAGTACAACAAAAAATAAAGTCTCTTATGGAGTTATGTTCTAATGGAGACATGGTAAATAGACAACAGAAAAGAAGCAAGTAAGTGTCTAGTTAGTTATGGGCTCCCCAGGCGGTGCAGTGGTATGGGTGGCAGTGCCTGCCAATTCAGGAGAGGCAAGAGATCCAGGTTCAATTCCTGGGTCAGGAAGACTCCCATGGAGAAAGAAATGGCTACCCACTCCAGGATTCCTGCCTGGAGAATCTCACGAATCTCCTCCTCTCAGAGGAGCCTGATGGGCCACAATCCATGGGGTCGCAAAGAGTCGGACGTGACTGAGTGACTGAGCACACACAGTAAGTGCTAATGAAGAAATTGTAAGGGAGATAAGATGGTGGAGAGGGGAGAAGAAGGAGGGGATTGTTTGATAAGTGCTGAGGGGATACCACTTAGAACACATGAAGCAGAGAAATTAAAATGCAAAAGCATAAGACGAAAAAGGTATATGGTTGGAGTGGAGTGAGTTGATGAAAACTGGTTGGAAAGGTTACCAGGGGCCAGATGATGTAGGGCCTTGGGAACTTTGTAAAAGAGTATGGATTTTATTCTAAGGGTCATAGAAAGCCTTTAAAGGGCTAGAAACAGAGAGTGATGTGACCTCTAGTTGTTTATGAAGAACAACAGCCTCTGAGTTGGGAGGACAGTTGTAGGCTGCTTTAGCACTCCAGGTTGGAGAGGGCAGTGGCTTGAACCAGGGTACTGAGAGTCAATTTGATGTTAGTGTTAAACAAATTTGCTAATGGATTGGATGTGGGACATGAGGAAAGTGACAGTTCTTTCATTTTTTGTCTGAGCAATTGGGAGGATGCTGTGCCATTTACGTAGTATGGTTTTGCTACTCTCGAGTAGGAAGTACAGTCTGTGTTGGAGTCAGAAAACTGTTGTCTGGGGATTCTCTCGTGGCTCAGTGATAAAGAACCCACCTGCCATTGCAGGGGACATGGGTTTGATCCCTGGTCTGGGAAGAACCCACAGGCTGTGGAGCAACTAAGATCATGTGCCAAAACTACTGAACCTCTGCTCCAGAGCCTGGGAGCTGCCACTGCTGAGCCCACGTGCCACAGCTACGGAGGCCCGTACACCCTAGAACCTGTACTCTGCAACAAGAGAAGCCACTTTAATGAGAAGCCCGCGCACTGCAACCACAGAGTAGACCCAAGAAACGCCCATGCCGCAATGAAGACCCAGCACAACCAAAAATAAAAATAGACAAATTTAAAAAAAGAAAACTCCTGTTTCCTGTTACACATCCTTGGGTTTGTACCAACAAGGACTAGCTCTTCACTGATAGCTGACAGCATAAAGACCGACCAGCCTTTAGGTTCTGCTTGAGTTCTTCTCATAGATATACGTGTCTCTATCATGGCCTTAAGAAGGAAGGAAGACAGGGTATATTAAGATTGCCCTGTATAAACCTGAAATTGCCCCAGTTGCCAAAAATTACTCATCGCAGATCTTAAGTCAATAAGTAATCTTCGAAATAAGGCAAACTTTCTTCTAGTGTAGAAGTCCCCTTTGCCGTATTTCCAAATGGAACCCATTTCCAAACATATTCTCTATTTGAATAGTTTCAGAAGAGAGGACTCACTGAACTGTGAGGGAACCCATTTCTGTACTGGACTACATTACATTTTAGAAAGTTATTTCTTAGATTGAAGTCCTCTACACACTGGTCATAGGTCTTTGCTGCTTAATACTCCTGTAGAATTTTATGGCTTGTCAAGCTCTCTCATGTACCTTATCTTGTTTATTTTTCACTAAACTCTGTAAGGTAGATTGTTATCCTTATTTTATACACAAAACAACTGAAATCCTGGAAAGTTGTGAGCCTTGCTAAAGGTGACGTGGCTAAGAAATGGTGGAAGTGGGACTTAACTGTAATTGTCTAACCCTATGTCTTAAGTTCTTTCCACATGCAAAGAGATTTCTTAAAACTGTATCATAAAATGACACTCAACATGAGCCTCATCTCATTAATTTTCAGTGATTCATTATCTCCTTGCATTTCAATATGAGTCTCTTTTTGCCTAGTACCAATATTCTTCATTATATCATATTGTTATCTATAACATACATTATATTGATGTAATCCTGTTGATTTGGGGATAATTCTGATGTAACTCTGTTGATGCGGTTCACAGAGTTTCAGTGCTGAGACTTGCTGTTTGATTCGTTTTTCATTTCTTCTCTCTTCTGTATTCTTTATGAGTTGCCCCTACTGCCCCTCTGCCAGCACATAGCATCCTGGTTTTAATACGGTGACAGGGAAAGAGATTGAGCTTGGGGTCAAAGGCCTGGGTTTGGGTTCAGCCTCTTCTATATGCGGGACCTTAAGTAAGTGACATGAACAACTTGGGATTCATTTGTCTCCTCTGTAAAATAAGAATGCCGATTTCTGTTCTTATGACTTTATAGGAATAGTGTTAATGCCAAGGGGAACAAGGCTACATTGTGACTTGGAAAATCACTCCTGAGGTAAGTCATCGGAACTGCTATGTTCCTCAGCAACTTTCTTGATATGTATGTGTGCTTAGTCACTCAGTCATGTCTGACTCTTTGCGACCCTATGGACTATAGCCTGCCAGGCTCCTCTGTCCAGGGGGATTCTCCAGGCAAGAATACTGGGTTGCCATGCTCTCCTCCAGGGGGTCTTCCCAACTGAGGGATCGAACCCAGGTCTCCAGCATTGTAGGCGGATTCTTTACCATCTGAGCCACCAGGAAAGCCCCAACTTTCATGATAAAGTCACTTAAAAACTTTCTTACTTGCTTAAAAAATCAATTATCCATAATCCTATCATGTATGAATCCCATCAAACATAAAAATACTATTTAGGAACAATATCTGGGTAAATCTCATTCTGAGCTATGTAAATAAAGTAATAATATCTTATGTCTTTATGGCCTTTAAAAACATTTTCTCACATGTCTCTTGCTTTTATTGTTTTAAAAATATATGAAGTAATACACATAAAAGCAGTTGGCATGTATCAGATTCTCTATAAAGTTAGTTGAATATATTGAATGTTTTCTATGCTCATTATGGCTTCCCTGGTGGCTCAGAGGTTAAAGCGTCTCCAATGCGGGAGACCTGGGTTCGATCCCTGGGTCGGGAAGATCCCCTGGAGAAGGAAATGGTAACCTACTCCAGTATTCTTGCCTGGAGAATCCCATGGATGGAGAAAGCCTGGTAGGCTACAGTCCATGGGGTCGCAGAGTTGGACACGACTGAGTGATTTCACCTTCACCATGCTCTTTATATTCACAGCCTAGGGTGATACATTTTGATGCCTATTTTTTAAGCCTGACATATAATTAAATAGAGTGATTTAATTCTATTTAACTCACTTTTGACTGGTGGTATATAACACTTTAAGCTCTTTGCTATCTTGCTGCTGCTGCTGCTAAGTCGCTTCAGTTGTGTCCAACTCTGTGCGACCCCAGAGACGGCAGCCCACCAGGCTCCCCCGTCCCTGGGATTCTCCAGGCAAGAACACTGGAGTGGGTTGCCATTTCCTTCTCCAATGCATGAAAGTGAAAAGTGAAAGGGAAGTCTCTCAGTCGTGTCTGACTCTTAGTGACCACATGGACTGCAGCCCACCAGCCTCCTCCATCCATGGGATTTTCCAGGCAAGAGTACTGGAGTGGGGTGCCATTGTCTTCTCCACTTTGCTATCTTATCTATAGCTAAAACACCCTGCTTAACTCAGGGCTTCTTAGGAGACATGAACTGCTAAGGAATCTACCTTCTCCAGCTGCTCATCACAGAAGGGATAGAACTCCTTACTGCTTTTGTCCTAGCCTTGGCCTTCCATGGGTGAACAAAGTGACAAAGTGAGTTACCAAGAGGCACTCTTGATGTTATTGAAGTCTAAAAGTGTCCACTCATGTAAGATACCATATGCAAGACAAGAACCTTTGCAAAGGAAGCTAGAGAGTTGTAGAGGCATCTGTTGATATCTCAAATGTTTCTCTGGGCAAGGATCTTTTAGTTTCACTTGGTTTAGGTCTCAGTCTTTTTGTACACCTCACTGTAACACCACCACCCCTGCACCACTTCCAGTCTCTGGAAGGGAACTTGGTACACATTTTCTGGAAAGGAAGATTCTATAAGTTGCTCCTGCTTGAAAGAGAAGGCAGGTGAAAGATTCAGAAAGCTACAGAGTTCTCTGGCCTTAAGTAAATGAACTAAGAATCTAGATCTTTGTAACAGATTGAAAACTGTAGATTAAAGAAACTGGGGATTCCGATAACATGAAATGTGTCTTATTCTCACCCATATCTTCATTGAGAAAAGAAAACAGCATTGACTCAGATGATGAGAAAGAGACCCAAAGGTGTCAAACAGAACTCTCGAAGTGTGAACTACAAGGAAAGATAATTCAAACCTCAGCATCCTCTTTGCATCATCTGGTGGGTTGTGTTCTGGCTTCTAAGAAATTCTGGAAGCTTCTGCAGGGGTCTGGAGGGTGGCAAAGAGAAGAACACCACACAAGGGGCTGAGATGGTTCATATGTCTTTTGGGTGGCAAAGTGACTCTTTCTAACTTTCCAGAAGAACGTGAAAAAATTGCTCTGTTCTGAGATTGGGAGCAGGAGTATAATCAGTGTTCAGGTAGCTGAAAGTACATTTGAGAGGAAGATGAATACATTTTTTCTGCCCTACTTCTAAGTCCATGTTGTCATATCTTATGGCTCACAAGATGGGTAAGAATACCCCTTTTACTGAAAAATGTGTCCCTGTGCTTAGCCACTCAGTCATGCCTGACTGTTTGCAATTCCGTGGACTGTAGCCCACCAGGCTCATCTGTCTATGGGGATTCTCCAGGTAAGAATTTTGGAGTGGGTTGCCATACCCTCCTCCACCACCCAGAAATCAAACCCAGTTCTCGCACATTGCAGGCAGATTCTTTACCATCTGAGCCACCAGGGAAGCCCAAGAATACTAGAGTGGGTAGCCTATCCATTCTCCAGGGTATCTTCTCAACAAGGAATCAAACCAGGGTCTCCTGCATTGCAGGTGGATTCTTTACCAGCTGAACTACCAGGGAAGCCCTTTGCTTAAAAATAGTGGGACACTTATCACATGACTTAATTCTTGCCCTAAGCCAAGCCATGGAGTATGTAAGTAGAAATAGTAGTTGTAACTTATTGACTCCTTTTTGTGAGGATTATGCGAAGTGCCCAACATTTATGTTTACTAATCCCCACAGCAGCTCTACAAATCCATTTTGCAAATGACCAAAAACAGATTTAGTCTTGGAGAGGTTAAGTAACTTTCCCAAGATCACATGGTAAGAGAGCTAGGATTCAAGACCAGGCTTTTATGATCCAAAAAATCTTAACCAAAGCAAGATCATATCGCCCCATTATATTACCAATATTCTTCATTCATTCAACAAACATTCATTAAGCAACTACCAGGTGCCAATCATTGTTCAGAGGATACAATAGCAAACAAGTCAGGTAAGTTCCTCACTTCTTTTAAACTTACATTCTAGTTGGGAGCATGAGTGGTGGAGAAAATAAACAGACAAGTCAATAATAAATACTATAAATTTATAGTATTTATAAATATTATAAATACCATAAACACTATACAGAGAATTACCAGAGGGTGATAAGGTAAAGAGAGACTAGAAAACTATGAGTGGGAAGGCCTTTCTGAGAAGGTACCATTTAAAATAACAAGGGCCAGGAATGCGAAGATGAAGCTAGAGTGCATTGCAAGCAGAGGCAACAGCTTTTTCTGGGCTTACTCTTGGTATTTTTGAGTCCATAATGCATCTAGAAATATGCTGAGTTTTTTTAAGGGCTTAAATGACAATAGGTCCACTAGTTACTTGACAACTGTCAGCCTAAATAAAGAGGTAAACTGAGGCAAGCTCAAGTTACTAGAAATTAGGTTTATTTGAGAACAGTAGAGGAATTGCTCTTTGGGAAGCATGTGCTGTAGCAAGCTATAGGCAAGTCTGTTGAGGATTTAGGGTGAGCTGTATTTATGAGCAAGGAGTGTGAAGAAGGGGAAGTTCAGGGAGAGTCCAAGAAACATGTTTTTTGGCTTGAGGATGGAGAGAGATTCTTGGCAGACGTTCACTGGTCAGGTAATAAGCCTCAGTCTTTCATAAACCAGACGTTTATAGGAAGTCAGTCTCCTGGTTCTTAAATTCCATTCCTCTGAGGGCGCATGTGTGAGATCCACCACTGCGTACCCTCCAGTTCCATTTTAGATTGAAATCTTTTCACACAACTAAATATATCCCCCAAATATTTCCATACTTCTCCCTGGCGCTGCTCCTAACTTCCTCCTTGTTGAAAACCACTGTCAAAAGTGATGGCTGTAAAACAGGAATGGGCTCAGCAATTATTAAGAGCAGGGACAGCAGGAAAGACCACAGGGCTGGAGTCTGGGGATGGCAAGAGATGATGCTGAAGAAGTAGACAGGAGCCCAGATGATGCAGGGCTTTCTAAACTGGGGTGAGGGGTTTAGGTTCTAGTGGAAGCCACTGAAAAGCATAATAAAAGGAGAACTGGAGAGAAGTGGAAAGTTTTGATCTGTTAGTTTTAGTAGTAAAATTTTCAGGTCTGTTGATTGGGTGTTGGGTGCATGGAAAAGAGATGAATCAAGGATTACGCCTACTATTTTCTACTCTGTTTCCTTTACAGCACCTATTGTAATGATTTCCTAGACTTTTTTTTTCCTTTGTGTATTTTTCCAATTAGATCCAGGTTGACTTTTATTCTGGTGCTCAATAACATTGTGTTGAAAAAATGATTGAACAGAACAATATGGACATCTCTTTCTCTGAGCATACAGATCTACCTCTTTCTTTTCTTTTCTTTTTTTTTTCTGTTTTCATTTCTTAAAGTCTTTGATTTGTTATAATATTACTTCTGTTTTATGTTTTCGGTTTTTGACCTGAGACATATGGGATCTTAGCTCTCTGAAGAGGGAGCGGACCTGCGCCCTACTGCATTAGAAGGCAAAGTCTTAACCACTGAATGGCCAGGGAAGTCCCTCATTTATAAAGTTTTTTTTTTTTTTTTTAATTGGAGAATAATTGCTTTACAATGTTGGGTTGGTTTCTGCCACACAACAAGTGAATCAGTCATAAGTATACATATGTCCGTACCCTTGTGCCTCCCTCCCATCTCCCCTACCCCGACCCCAAATCTCCAGGTCATCACAGAACGCCAGGCTGAGCTCCCTGTGTTATACAGCTACTTCCCACTAGCTATTTATCTTACACATCTACCTCTTTCTTCTTAATGGTTGTGTGCATAGACCATCAGCACATCTTGAGTCATTTCTCTATGAAGGGACATTTAATTTGTTCCCAAAGTTTTGCTGTTTCAAAAAAGCTATAATGACTATGTTTACATATGTGTTTGTGTATTTCTGTTAGTATTTCTTTAGGATAGAAAAACTGAATTGGAAGGTATAAGCTATGTAGTTATGACTTTCAATGGGTATTATCAAATTGCTCTGTGAAAAGTTGTACTAATTTTCACTCCTACCCACACCAGGTGAGAACACCTTTTCTCTATACTGTAAGCTTTATTTATATTATCATTTCTTTTTTTTTTTCCTGGCTTTTTAATTTTTTTATTTTTTAACTCATTTCTAAAACTTTTTACATTAGCAGGCAAAAAAATGCTCTCCATAATTTGCCTTAAAATATTTTCGAAGTTGAAACTCTTTAATTTTTGGCTTTATTGCCATTTGTAGTTCTTCTTCAGTGAATTAGCTAATATAATTTACTTTTAAAAATTAAGCTGTTGTATTTTTTTTTACCAGTTTACGACAGCTCTTTGTGTGTTATGAATGTGGCTCTTTCTTTGTCAGTTACATGTATTACAAAGGTGTCTTCCCATTGTGTCATTTGTCTGTTAACTTTTTCCATGTAGAAATGTTTACTTTTTAAAAGCAAATCTATTGTTTTCTTTATAGCTTCTTGTCACACTTAGACTTCCCTCGCCTTCTACTTACAGACACATGTCTCTGTTTTCTTCTAATAGAGAGCTTTCACTGTGCTTCAGTTCCATAACAAAAATCTACTTTTATACAGTTGAGATAAGTAGTACACAGATTTTTCAAATCAGATAAGTCACACCTAGCTGTAATTTCCCATTCATTTAAAAGGATAACACAATCTTAGACTAAGCTTCGCTTATGCTTGGGTTTGTTTCTGTTTAAAAAAAAGGGAAAAAAAAGTCAACAGGCCTAAGACGGAACCACTTGTCCCCAGAACAGCAAACCTAGACTTAATTGCAGCTTCTACTTCTCTCAGGAATGGAATTTCTGGAAATTTCTGGTCAGCACTGATGAGGTAGCTTTGCTTGAAACTTTCTTTTCTTTTGCTAATAACCTCTTTGTCCTGTTCCATTTCTGTAAAAGCATCCATTTTATACAGCTCCTTGGAGAACTCTCCTGTTTACTAGATGGTGTGCAGCTCAGTTCATGAGTTGTTGGATAAAGCTAAATAGAAAGCAAAATTTCTCAGTTGAATTTTATATTTTAACTGTTCCAAACTCTCTCTTTTGTTCCTTTGGTCCTTTTGTCTGTTATTGGGCTAGTCGTTCTATTTTGATAACTGCATCTTTATGACTTTTTGTTGTTGGCAATTTTTATATATTTACTCTTCATGTGGAGTTTATAATCAACTCCTCCAGTGCCTCTCCCCTCATTCACTTACGTGCCAACTCCTATTGAACTTTTGATTGGAATTATATAAAATTTATTATAATTTAATTTGGAGGGAATTTGACTGGTTTACACTATGAAGTCTACCCTTCTGGGAAAATATGCTGACCTCTACGTCAGGCAATTTACACATTAGTTTCATTGTATCCTCATACTAACATTATTATTTGGATATTTATTATCTCTTTTTACAGAGGAAGAAACTAAGTCTTAGGTTAGTTTAATTGTTCAAGTTCATATAGCAGAGAATGGGTAAAATGAAAATTAAAACCCAGGTCAGCAGACCAGCAGGTTTCCAAAACTGATATCCCTTCCACTCGTGTATTTGTCTCCAGTGTCGGACGAGGAAAGAAATGGGGAAGGCCTGAATTAGAGTAATAGCAGTGGAAAAAATAAGAAGCCTGATTTGAGAGATGCTTAGGATTCAGTGATTTATTGGATTTGGGGTAAAGAGAGAGATAAAGCTGGGGCATATAGGATTAATGGGTTGGGTGGTAGAGACACTCACCAAGAGATACAACATAGGAGAGGAGCAGGGTCTCTGGGGAAAGTTGTGAGTTTCGTTTTGGACATGTAGCTTTTGGTGTCATTCAGAGGTGATTGGAGGTCTGCATGAATTGTAGTGGAAGGATAAGGGCAAGGAGACATGAAGATCCTAGTAAAGGAGTTGTTTAAATCATCCCCCAGGCCACTAGACCCCTACAGTTTTTCACTGGTGAGTCAGGCCTCTGAATCTTCATGGGATACAGCTCCCATTGTCTAGAGTGTTTGTGTCTTACCAAGGCCTTCAAAATACCTGCCATTTCTTGCTTATCTCAACTGACTAACATGGTGCCACCTGCGGAATATACTAATATATGTTCAGATGGTCCAAGTCCCTTTAAACTAGATTATGACAGAGGGAGAGAGTATCACCTTAGAGCAAAGCCATAACTACAATATATTGTCCCTTCCATGGGAACATGAACTGTTTCTGCCCTGTTTTGATAATATGGAAAAGAATTCTTTGACCAGATCAGTGATAAACTCTTTGTTGTCGAGACAGTGCCAGTGTGCTCTAACTAAAAATGGCATGTCTGTCACCGCAGCTGCATGTAGAGGTAGTATGGATGGAGTTTGTTGCGGCCCAGTGTCATCCTCTAGGATCCACATGGTTTCCTTATGAATCAGACATGAATTAAATGGAAATACGGTGAGGACTACCACTCCTGTCGTCCCCCTGCCTAGCATGCAAGATTGTTTTGATTGACTATCTCAGCTGAAAGGTAACGGTGGTAGAGTTTGGTCTTCCCACCATAATATGCCACTTTGTGAATGACTCTAGTTTGCTCTGATGGCTAAGAGAAGGAGGTGGAAGCAAACTTTAATCTTTGCAAGTTTTTTTTTTTTTTTTTCTTGTAAGGCAGAGGCCTCTGTGTCATCTTCAAGCAAGGGGGAATGTTAATTTTTAATATGGAGGAGTGGGCCTCTTCTGCAGGCCCAGAAAGGTCAAGGGAATCTGATGTTTCAAGGATTTTTAGAGCACTGACTTAAATGTCCTATTTTCCAGTCTCAAGGTACCATGCTTTTTGAAGCAGGGTCCTTCCTCTGGCATCCTGGACTTGTCAGAGTTGAGATTTTAAACTTGTCTGGAGCACACTGAGGTTAAGTGAAATTGCTCAGTTGTGTCCGACTCTTTGCAACCCCATGGACTGTAGCCTACCAGGCTCCTCTGTCCATGGGATTTTCCAGGCAATAGTACTGGAGTGGATTGCCATTTCCTTCTCCAGGGGATCTTCCTGACCCAGGGATCGAACCTGGGTCTCCCGCATTGTAGACAGACGCATTACCGTCTGAGCCACCAAGGTTAAGACTGGGACCCAATTCTCAGATTTTTTTAGAGCTCTAACCTCCAGCTTCAAGGGTTAGTCTTTGATGTTGCCCAGGAGGCCCTTTGACTTTCTCATTCCTTAGCACTATCGACATTTTGAGCATGAGAATAAATCTTTGTTGGGGATGATATTGTATTGTGTGCTAATGGGTGGTTAGCAGCATCGTACGAGAGGCCAGTAGCAACCTCCACCCCCTACCCTCCCAGTTGTGGCAACCAAACACGTCTTCAGACAGTGTCAAATGTTCCCTTGCTGGGGCAAAACTGACTGTGTAGGGAACCACTGCCTGAGATAAAAGGACGTTAGGGTGGGGCAAGCGGATATTATGTGCCTCAACTACTCTGATGTAATATGCCCTTCACCCCCACCCCCAAAACATGTTGAACCTGACTCTGTCCAAACCTTAGAGCACACTTACACCACAGTGGGTAGCACGGTGCACTGCCCACATCGCTTCAAGACCAAGGCACGCATTTTCAAGCAAGGAGAATGTTGACCGTGGAAGGTTCACAGCTGATGGAAATTGCCCTCAGCTGAAAGCAGCTGCCTTCTGCAAGGTTTCACACCCTTCCTGTAGGTGTGTGCATCAGGGTCAGGCCGACATGATGGCACAGTGTCACTGCCACAGTCTAAAACAACCAGATTCGGGAGGTGACATTCTGCATGATTCCATTCATACGATATTTCAGAAGAGACTAAAACCACAATGGCAAAAATCAAATCAGTGGTCGCCATGGCAAAAAGGGAGTGGGGATTGATCACAAAGTCATGTGAGAGAACTTTTGGGGATGATAGAAGCATTTTATATCTTTATTGTGGAGGCAGTTATATGAGTGTGTGTGTGTGTGTGTGTGTGTCAAAATTCATAGAACTGCACACTAAAAAGAGAGAATTTAACTGAATGTAAATTTACTTGATAAATTAATTTGGAAAAAATATTAAAAAAACAAAACAAAACAATTTTGAAGGGCCATTCCATTCCCAGAGCTACCCATGGGATAAGTAGTGGCCTTTGTCACAACTTCTTTGCAGTTCAATTTCTCCCTTTGTCTAGTCCTGCTTCTTTCTCTCCCAGAAATGTGGTATTCCTGAGAACAAACACAAATGAGATCTTCCACAAATCTCTCTCTTGGTGTCTATTCCCAAGGAACCCAACTTAAGAAAGTCTGTCTGAGAAGGCAGACAAAATAGGATTTTAGAGTTGGAGAGCCCATCAGCTGGCTGGCAATAAGAATCCTGTCGCTACTGTTCTAATAGACGCTGGCATGTGGTGAAAGTGAAAGCCGCTCAGTCATGTCCAACTCTTCACGACCCCATGAACTGTAGCCCACCAGGTTCCTCTGTCCATAGGATTCTCCAAGCAAGAATACTGGAGTGGGTTGCCACTCCCTTCTCCAGGGGATTTTCCTGACTGAGGGATCAAACCTGGGTCTCCCTCATTGCAGGCAGATTCTTTACCATCTGAGCTACCAGGGAAGTGATGAGACATGTGGTGAGTAATACAAAATTGCTTAAACTTTTCGTACAGAGTGAAGAAAGAAAGAGAAAAGCAAACATTGTATATTAACACATGTATGTGGAATCTAGGAAAAATCGGTACAGATGAAACTATTTGCAGGGCAGAAACAGAGATGCTGATGTAGGGAGTGGATGTGTGAACGTGGGGGTGGATGGGATGAATTGGGAGGTTGGGACTGAGGTATGTGCACTGCCACATGTGAAACAGAAAGTTAGTGGGAAGCTGCTGTATAGTACCGGGAGCTCAGCTCAGTGCTCTGTGGTGACCTAGAGGGGTGGGATGGGGTGGGTTGG
>NW_011494861.1:283882-284904 GCF_000754665.1 Bison bison bison
GTTGGGAGGGAGGTCCCAAAGGAAGGAAATACACACACACACACACACACACACACACACACACACACACACACAGCTGATTCACTTCATTGTACAGCAGAAACTAACACAGCATTGTAAAGCAACTATACTCCAGTTTAAAAAAAAAACAAAACTTTTGTTGGGAACTGAGATGGGATACAAGTGAAGAGAACATACTGACAGGTGCAGTATCCCAAGCATTTGAGAAGTTCAGTCAGTTCAGTCACTCATTCGTGTCCGACTGTTTGTGACCCCATGGACTGCAGCATGCCAGGCCTCCCTGTCCATCACCAATTCCCGGAGTTTACCCAAACTCATGTCCATTGAGTTGGTGATGCCATCCAAACATCTCATCCTCTGTCAGCCCCTTCTCCTCACACCTTTAATCTTTCCCAGCATCAGGGTCTTTTCAAATGAGTCAGCTCTTTGCATCAGGTGACCAAAGTATTGGAGTTTCAGCTTCAACATCAGTCCTTCCAATGAATATTCAGGACTGATTTCCTTTAGGATGGACTTGTTGGATCTCCTTGCCGTCCAAGGATGTGAAATTAGAAAAAGACAGTAAGAATTCTGATGATGAGAAAAGTTAGTAGTGCTGAGGTTGAGAATGCCTGATCTAATGGTTTCAGCTGCAGATGATTTTTCCTTGAGTCAATAGTTGATTTGCCATTTCCTTCGCCAGAGGATCTTCCCAACCCAGGGATCAAACCTAGGTCTCCCACATTGCAGGCAGCTGCTTTACCCTCTGAGCCACCAGGGAAGCCGTCAATAGTTGATTAGGGTTTACAAATTCGGTCATTTTGAAAGGTTGTTGTTGAATCACGCGAATACACCGGGATTCTTGGCCCCCGGAGGAGAAGAATTCAATCTGGGGCCAGAGATGAGGCTTGATCGCTCAGAGCTTTTGTGTAATAAAGTTTTATTAAAGTATAAAGGGGATAGAGAAAGCTTCTGACATAGGCATCAGAAGGGGGCAGAAAGAGTACCCCCCTGCTAGCCTT
>NW_011494861.1:285040-322988 GCF_000754665.1 Bison bison bison
CGGAACCGAGTTGGAGACAGAGTTCGGGGTAAAGGCATAGTACATTAGCATAGCTTAAGACAAACATTTCCATAAGAAAAAGGCATTGGTTATCTCTAGGCTCAAGAATAGCTAACTTCAGGCGAAACCAGGTGTCATTATGGCAACACAGTATTTTAAGAGAAACCTCCCTTTAAATTTGTATAGAGAAGGAAAAAATATTGCTAGTTTGTTTCCTCCTGCCGCTTAAGAGAGATAAAAATGTCTGACACTTGCAGGCTATTTCCTCCATTTGGAGACCCCTGGCCTTCCTGCCTGTTACCCTCTCAATTTCTTCCACATTTATTAAATGGAGTACTGTAAAAAAAAAGAGCTTTTAATGATTACCTAGGTTTACTTGCTTTCTCTAATTTTAGGAACAACCAGCTCTGGAATAATACAGTTGCAATAGTCAGAAAATCGTTATAGTTTTCACTTTAGGCCTAAATTAAATACAGATAAAATGTAAAAATGAGAATCAATAAGATTTGATAAACAGTTCCTGAAGGTAGGAAGAAGTTATAATGACTCTTGGTTTTCTAACTGAGTGTATAGTGGTGCCAGACATTAAATAAAAGAGAACAACAAGCATGAAAGATTTGGAGTTATTGAGTTTGAGAAGTTTAGCAGATTGAATATCATTCACTTCCTTTTCTCAGCCTCTATGAGAAAACTGCTCTTCTTTGAGCCTTTGATGGTGTTCTTGGGTGCGTGGCTTGCAACTGATAGAATGCAGATGAAAAGGACAGCTGCCCTTTCAAAGCCTAAGCCATAGCAGCATTGTGTATTTGTGCTCAGGGAAGGCACTTCTACCATCTACCATGAAAATAAAAAGCTCTTTCATTCTGGGTCCCAGAACAAAACACATACAGAGCAGATCTGAGCTTAACCCACACTTTGGAGCAGAACTTCCTAGCCAAGCTCATTCTAGATGAGCTGAACGAACTACAATCAATCTGCAGATTCATGAGCGTGAGAATCAATGTTTCTTTACTATTGAATGTGTGGTAGTTTGTTACGTGGCAATAAGACAGAAACAAAAACCCTGAAGGACACACGTGAAAATGCACAGTATGGATCTGGATACGCAGGTCTCAAAATTAAGAGAGGATCACAAAGGAAAAAGAATGGTGTAAGAGAAGAACCAAAGTCAGAACCCTGGGGAACATTGACAAATTGGCCATTTGTCATTTGGACATGCTCAGTTCTGAGTACTGAAGGTATTTTCTGCTGTGATTGTATTATATACTTTAGGTATAAATGTGGATATATATGTATTATGTATTACTGTAAGAATTACCTGTATATTCTGCCCAGCCAGTTACAGCTGTGATATATACACAGACTCTGGATTACTCAGATATGATGAAATACCGATCTGTATTTTTCGCCACAAAGTCTGTGTTTTTCATTGCTGTGCATGGGCTTTTCTCTAGTTGCAGTGAGCGGGGGCTACTCTCTAGCTGTGGTGTGTGGGCTTCTTAGTGCAGTGGCTTCTCTTGTTGCAGAGCACAGGCTGTAGAACGTGGGCTCAGTAGTTGTGACACAGCATGTGGGATCTTCCTGAACCAGGAAACAAACGTATGTCCCTGCATCAGCAGGCAGATTCTTAACCACTGGACCACCAGGGAAGTCCCAGGGTTGGTCATCATATTATGATTTTAAAAAGGAAATTGCTCTTGCTTCTATTCATTTTACATCCCAGCTTCTTTGGTTGCCTGAATTTTGCCTCCTTAACAAAACTTCTCTCCAGACTTCCAGGTCAGTTTCCATTAGAAGCCACTCAGTGTGTCAATCTTTGAAACTGATTAGTCAATTTCTCTTTCCTCAATATTCAGTTGAGAAAATTTTGTTTTTTGCTTAGGGCACTGAAGAATCCATTTTCTTCTGCAAAGGTTGGAGGCTCCTGTTTTACTTTAGTGCTCTCTCTTTTCTTCTTCTTTCTCCTCCTCACTCCCTCTCCTCCCCTTTTCTTCTTCCTCTCTCTCCTCAATGAACGCTCCCCCCTGAACTCCGCCATTCTGCTCCTTTTTGTAGGGACATTTTCTAGTTCCTTGAGGTACTAAGAAGAGGGTTAAGAGCTGTTTTTGCTCTTGCACCTCAAATTCTACAAGTATAAAGGAAAGTTTTTTTGCTTCTTAGTTTTGTTCGTTTGTTTTTAAAAATAGTGTTGATAACACAATGTTCATCTTTTAAATGCTTTTAAATGTTCCTGTTAGCTACCAGAATCACAATAGCATCGTTGACCACAAAACATGCTTTCGTTCTAATGGGGCCTGGAGCCTCTGCTCTAAGTCTAGGTGGAGACAGACACAGAATTGCATGTAAACAAAAGTTCATGAAGTGCGTTGCAGATGCTCTCCTCCAGCCAACTCTTCAGAGCAACTTCCTGTTCTCATGAGGAACAAACCAGAATGAATTGCTTTATGTAGACAGGATAGGAGAAAGATAGTGTCATTTTCTCATCTGAGATTATGACTTGATACTCATCTACTTAGTTCAGATCTTTAACAGAAAGGGGAAGTTCTGATAAAAAGCTAGTTATGAGGGAAGATGATGCATTTAATTTTAGAAACATTGAATTTCAGAATCTAGTGAGTTTTTGGAACACAGAATCCAGTTTTGAAGTGCGTATCATCAGGCTTTGAACACATGGAGTTTAAGGTTCAGCGAGATTTTCCTATGGAGGTGTCCAACTGGCAGAGCTGACATAGAAGAGGTATCAGGGCCAGAGTTACAGATTTGGTCATTACTTGTATGTTTGAAGCTTTGTGAGGTGATGGGGAAACTCCTGGACTGCCAAAGCAGGGATTGAGGATTGAGCCTTGGGTTATACCCAATTTGGTACATGGAAGGAGAAAGTGAAACCAAGAAAAAAAAAGATGAATAGATATGGTAGGGAGATTGTGACAATATAGCCTTGTGCATGCAAACACCGATAGAATTCTGAGAAGGCATGTGTGCTTATGTAACTAAGCAAGGGCTTGTGTGCCCACAAGGCAGAAAGCCAAACTCTGGTACCAATTATTTGCAGCAAAGCAAGGATTTATTTGCAGGGAGTCAAGCAAAGGAGTGGGAGACAGGACTCAGAGCCATTCAACCTTGGTCTTTCAGTTAGGGATATTGTTAAGGGGAAGAACAGAAAAACTGGGATAAATCATCATCCTGTGACATTTCTTAATCATGTTTTTAGGAGTCAAGAAGTGTCCAGTTTATGATTCTCTAGCCAGGTGGCCCAAGGCTTAGGGGTCTCTGAGCTCATCTTGTCCTGGAAAAGCAACTTTAGTTTGTATATTAATATTGAAATATAACAATAGCAACTTTAGACCATTGACAATATTTACGGACAACTGCAATCTTAATCATCTGATTCTGGTTGATTAGTGGTCAGCACAGAATTGAGGACAGGGGATAAGAAAGGGAAAAAAGTTCTGGATAGAAAGATGAATCACAACTCAGTAAGAGAACTTGTTTTCAGGAGGACTTGTTTTCAGTTATGATTGTCTGCCACGAGAAAGAGACCAGTAGCACAAAGGCTGAGTAAAAGCCATCTGATTAGGTGATGAGGAGGCACTGGGAACCTTTGAGAGATGATTCAGTGGAGTTGTGTAGACTAGAAAACAGTGTCAGCAATTAGGGGGAGATTCATTGATGAGGAAATGGAGGAGAGGAAGACAGACAACTTTTCAACAAAATATAGGCAGGAAACAAAAAAGAAAAAGAACTCCAGGATTAAAGTCAGATGTACCTACCCTGGTAGAAAAAACTCCAGGGATCCTCACTGCTCTGACATTGGACTACTTAGGATTTTGTGATATTTATCACCTTTTTTAAAATGTGCAATTTGTTCTATGAAGACCTACAAGAACTCCTAGAACTAACACCAAAAAAAGATGTCCTTTTCATCATAGGGGACTGGAATGCAAAAGTAGGAAGTCAAGAGATACCTGGAGTAACAGGCAAGTTTGGCCTTGGAGTACAAAATGAAGCAGGGCAAAGGCTAATAGAGTTTTGCCAAAAGAATGCACTGGCCATAGAAAACACCCTCTTCCAACAACACAAGAAAAGACTCTACACATGTACATCACCAGATGGTCAATATCAAAATCAGATTGATTATATTCTTTGGAGCCGAATATGAAGGAGCTCTATACAGTCAGCAAAAACAAGACCAGGAGCTGACTGTGACTCAGATCATGAACTCCTTATTGCCAAATTCAGACTGAAATTGAAGAAAGTAGGGAAAACCACTAGACCATTCAGGTATGACCTAAATCAAATCCTTATGATTATACAGTGGCAGTGACAAATAGATTCAAGGGATTAGATCTGATAGACAGGGTGCCTGAAGAACTATGGATAGTGGTTCATAACATTGTACAGGAGGTGGTGATCAAAACCATCCCAAAGAAAAAGACATGCCAAAAGGCAAAATGATTGTCTGAGGAGGCCTTACAAATAGCTGAGAAAAGAAGAGAAGCAAAAAGCAAAGGAAAAAGGAAAGATACACCCATCTGAATACAGAGTTCCAAAGAATAGCAAGGAGAGATGAGAAAGCCTTCCTCAGTGATCAATGCAAAGAAATAGATGGAAACAATAGAATGTGAAAGACTAGAGATCTCTTCAAGAAAATTAGAGATACCAAGGGAATATTTCATGCAAAGATGAGCACAATAAAGGACAAAATGTTATGGACTTAACAGAAGCAGAAAATATCAAGAAGAGGTGGCAACAATACACAGAAAAACTATATAAAAAAGATCTTAATAACCCAGATAACCACAATAGTGTGATCACTCACCTAGAGCCAGACATCCTGGAGTGCAAAGTCAAGTGGGCCATCACTACAAACAAAGCTAGTGGAAGTGATGGAATTCCAGCTGAGTTATTTCAAATCCTAAAAAATGATGCTGTTAAAGTGCTACATTCATTATGCCAGCAAATCTGGAAAACTCAGCAGTGGCCACAGGACTGGAAAAGATCAGTTTTCATTCCAATCTCAAAGACAGGCAAGGCCAAAGAATATTCAAATTACCGCACAACTGCACTCATCTCACATGCTAGCAAAGTACTGCTCAAGATTCTCCAAGTCAGGCTTCAACAGTACATGAACCAAGAACTTCCAGATGTTCAAGCTGGATTTAGAAAAGGCAGAGGAACCAGAGATCAAATTGCCAACATCCGTTGGGTCATTGAAAAGGCAAGAAAATTCCAGAAGAATACCTACTTCTGCTTCATTGACTATGCTAAAACCTTTGACTGTGTGGATCACAACAAACTGTGGAAAACTCTAAAGAGATGGAAATATCAGACCATCTTACCTGCCTCCTGAGAAATCTGTATGCAGGTCAAGAAGCAACAGTGAGAATTGGACAGGGAACAATGGACTGGTTCCAAATTGGGAAAGGAAGGAGTACATCAAGACTGTATATTGTCACCTTGCTTGTTTAACTTATATGCAGAGTACATTAAGCAAAATGCTAGACTGGATGAAGCACAAGCTGGAATCAAGATTGCAGGGAGAAATAGCAATAACCTCAGATATGCAGATGACCCACCCTTACAGCAGAAAGCAAAGAGGAACTAAAGACCCTTTTGATGAAGGTGAAAGAAGAGAATGAAAAAGCTAGCTTAAAACTCAACATTCAAAAAATGAAAATCATGGCATCCAGTCCCATCACTTAATGGCAAATAGTTGGGGAAACAATGGAAACAGTGACAGACTTTATATTCTTGGGCTCCAACATCACTGCAGATGGTGACTGCAGCCATGAAGTTAAAAGATGCTTGCTCCTTGGAAGAAAAGCTATGACCAACCTAGATAGCGTATTAAAAAGCAGAGACATTATTTTACCAACAAAGGTCCATCTAGTCAAAGCTATGGTTTTTCCAGTAGTCATGTATGGGTGTGAGAATTGGACTATAAAAAAAGCTAAGCACTGAAGAGTTGATGCTTTTGACCTGTGCTGTTGGAGAAGAGTCTTGAGAGTCTCTTGGATTGCAAGGAGATCCAACCAGTCCATCCTAAAGGAAATCAGTCCTGAATATTCATTGGAAAGACTGATGCTGAACCTGAAGTTCCAATACTTTGGCCACCTGATGTGAAGAACTGGCTCATTTGAAAAGACCCTGATGCTGGGAAAGATTGAAGGCAGGAGCAGAAGGGGACAACAGATGAGATGGTTGGATGGCATCATTGACTCAATGGACATGAGTTTGAGCATGCTCCAGAAGTTGGTGATGGACAGGGAATCCTGGTGTGCTGCAGTCTATGGGGTTGCAAAGAGTTGGACACGACTGAGTGACTGAATTGAACTTAACTGAATTCATTACAATTTCTCTTCGAATTTTAAAGAAATGCTCACTTTGATACCTAATTGTATTTTCCTTGTTTTGTATACTACTTTATATAAGTTTCTTGTTGTCCACACTTGGATCTTCTCCAGCAAGGATGAATGTTCATGTAACAGACTTCTTTTCTCCCATCTTCTTGGATCCAAGAACAGTTTTGGTAGACCTGAGTTCTAACTCTTCCAGTGAATGACCAAGCAGATGTGGCAATTAGCTTACCCTGATTCTTGAATTGGTTCTTAATTTGGGCTCCTCTCAGTGCTGACCTTTCTTTCTTTTCCATTAACTACCCAGGAAAACAAACTGCTTTTCAGATTAGCTGCTATTTTTTAAAAAAATATTATTTATTTATTTTTGACGGCCCTGGGTCTTCATTGCTCTGGACAGTCTTTCTGCAGCTGCAGTGAGTAGGGGCTACTCTCCACTTCGGGCTTCTCCTTGTGGTGGCTTTTGTGGAGCGCAGGCTCTAGGCGCAGTCTTCAGCAGTTGCAGCACGTGGCCTCAGTGGCGTGCGGGCTCTAGGGCACACGGGCTTCCGTAGTCGGGGCTCTCAGGCTTGGTGACATGTGGAATCATCCCAGACCATGGATCAGACCCTTGTCTCCTGCGTTGGCAGGTGGGCTCCCATCCACTGTACTGGAAGACCAGACTAGCTGCTATTACTTTGTAAGGTACCTTCATAGGTGGGATTGGATGACTCTTTGAGTTCTTTGTCAACTTGAGGTTCTATATTTGTTTCAAATAGCAGGACTTCAAGGGAAAGAAGGGCAGAACTTGAAGATTCAACTAGCATTTGTGACCCATAGGAGAAGGGGTGGCAGAGAGGGAATGGCATGAGGGAGGTGATGAGCCACTCTGAGGCAGAGTAGGGGGCCAGCATAGGAGGGATTGTCTGGGTGAGGAGTCTGCGGTGGGCGTGGCTGGGTTTGCCGGGGCTGACCGGGGATGCAGGGCGGGACTAATAGGACCAGGGAAGAGTGGAAGTTATGCCTGGAGGAGACCTAGCAGAGAAAGCAGTGCTGAGAGGGGAGGGCAAGGTCAGAGATGAGTGTGGCCACCTCAGAGACACCTCCAGAGCACCCTGCTCACAGGAAGAGCTTGTTTGATCACTGACTCATTGTGTGGCCTGCCCTTCCTGTGCTGCAGTTTCCCCTTCTGTGAGATGAGAAGCACAACAAAAGGCCATGGGGAGGAAAAGCTAAAAAAATAGACCAAGATGCTGGTGGTGGATATGTTCTTCTATGGTTTCTACGGTAATAATTCTGGGCTGAATTTAAAAAGAGAAACCACAAGTTGTGTAAAATACACATTCACTTAGTAGTAAAATGCGTTTCAAATTGATTTTCCTCTTCCAGGGGGCAGTCACTAAAAGAGATAATTCTCTTCGAGAAAACCCCTAGTCAGGGGGTCTCTGGTTTGTCACTGAAACACAGAAACTGAATTTGGCCCACACATTTTTGGCCATAAAGAAAGAAATGGCAAACAAATGTTAGTTCTTTTATTCACAATAACATTTATTGAGAACTGACCATGCGTCAATCTGCCAGCGTTATAATCGGTAGTGAGATTACAAAAATGGAAAGCATAGATTTAGCCATAAACAAGTATAGGAAGGATGCAACTAATTACAGCCACAGGAGATCGAGGCTCTATTACACAGGCGCGTGCCAGGTTCTCTGAGAGATCAGATGAAGGAGCTAGGGATCCAGGGGACAGAGGTCAGTACAAGTTCTGGAAAGGAGCTGATGGGTGAGCTGGTTCCTGGACATGTTCAGTGAGGAGGTGCAGAGGAAGGGTGGGAGGACATGGGAGGAGAACTTTGCCACTTTGGCATTAAGTCTCAAGCCAGACTATTGGAATAACAGTTCCTTAGAAGCTGACCCCATGTTTGATTCATCTTCATATGTCCCAGGGACTTTTCCCAGACCTTTGTCCCCAGTGGCACCCAATATACATTTGTGTTTGTCCAATTCACTCCTCTGTCTGAAAGGATTCAGTAGCTTTCCATGATGATGGATGAATTCCATTCCCCTCTTCTAGACTCTGAAGCCCTGTGTGATCTGTATCTGTCTTGAACTCCTCTTCCGTTCCCCAGCATGACTCCATGACTCATCATGACTGGCTATTTCTTATCCTCCAGCTTTCCATGTCAACCTTTTTTCCCCAGAGAGGTCTTGCTTTATCAGCTAATCTAAGTAGGTGCCTCATACTTTATCCTGATTGTCTCCATTTTTGTACCCTATTCCTAAAATATGGCTTCCCAGGTGGCTCAGCGGTGAAGAATCCACCTGCCAATGCAAGAGACACAGATTCAGTCCCTGGGTTGAGAAGAGCCCTGGAGAAGGAAATGACAAACCGCTCTAGTATTCTTGACAGAGGAGCCTGGCAGGCTATAGCCCATGGGGTCACAAAGAGTCAGACATGACTGACACATTACATTATATTCCTAAAATATTTTTCAAATAAATGAAATGTTGATGGAAACAAAATGATAATAATAATATAAGCTAAAATTTATTGAATTCTTATTATATGTTTAGCATTGTGTTTCTTTCTTTTTTCCTTTCTTTACCTTTTTTTGTGCTGAGAACACTAAATCTACTCATTCCAGAGGTAGATACATTATTAAGTATAGTTATCATGCTTCACATTAGATCTCTAGAAATTATTTTCTAATAGAAAGTTTGTGTGTATGTTGGATGCTTACTTCTTTATACACAATTACCTTATCTAGTCCTCATAAAAATCATATAAGGTAAGTACTATTATTATTTCTAATTTATAGAAGAGGAAACGGAAGCTTAGAGAGACCAAACAAACTGACCCAGGAACCACAACTAATGATAGAGTGACATCTTAGAAATCAGGATGTTTGCTTCAGACTCAAATGTATTAAGGCCTTTAAATACTGCCTCTTGAATGTGTTTGAAAGCTCAAAGTGTTTAGCCAATGATTATCATGTATCTATTTCAGAACAGTTTTGTGTTCTATGAATTTTTAAATGATCAAGGACATTAATCTAGAGCCTTCTACTACAATTCCTATTATCATCTATGGCATCAAATGATCATCCTTGTTATTAGAAAAAGGGAATATGAGCTGGATTCTCTCATTTCTCTTCCTCAAATTTCTGTTGGCCACAAGTCACGTGATACCAATGGGTTTACTGTGAGTGGGGGGCTCCAAGGCAGTGCATAGGAATATTTCTGTGCATAAAAATTGCCTGGGAATCTTATTTAAATACAGTCTCTGATTCATAGGCTTGAGGTAGGGGCGGTGAGTCTGCATTCTAACAGGCTTCCAGGTGGGCCCATGCAGCTAGCTGGGGGTCACACCATGAGCCACATGTTCTAGGGGTGAATGTAACATAGAATATCTGGGTTTTTCTTCTGTCCCCAACAAGGCAAATGAGTTCTAGTAACTGGCACCCAGACACAGACCTTGGTGGGATAGGTAATCACACTGGAATTTAATCTCCAGGAGATCAGTGTCCTTTCCTTCCTTCTTTAGCATGTTTTCCATTCCTGGCACAGAATTAGAGCTCGATGATTATTGAAGGTAGAGAATTTTTCCTTGCTTGGGTGTCGGTAAGAATTCATCATCTCAATCTTCCATTTCTTTCCTGTTCTGAGGTGAGTGAGTAGAACCCATATTGCAGGAAAGTGAAAGTTCTTTCCTGTACAGTAGTCCACATAAAAAGTGACAGGTGACCTACGTGAGAGAAGGAAAGAGAAAATGAAATCCTAAGACCTGAACTTCTACTTTGATTAACAGTCAAGTCCTTTTTGGGTTTGATGTTCCTCATTCCAGGCAGTATGCAGTAGACAGTTCCCTATTGCTCTGCAGTGGAGGGGGCTGCTGAACACGTTCATCCACTCATTCAGCATATATGTGGAAGCAAAATTCCAGGGACTTGAGATATATTGGTGAACAAAGAAGACCTGTATCCTCACAGAGCTTTTACTGCAGTTGGTGGAGACAAATAGTAAATTAAATAAATGTTATACGCTGCTGCTGTAGCTGCTGCTAAGTCACGTCAGTCGTGTCTGACTGTGCGACCCCATACACAGCAGCCTACCAGGCTCCCCCATCCCTGGGATTCTCCAGGCAAGAACACTGGAGTTGTTTGCCATTTCCCTCTTCAATGTGTGAAAGTGAAAAGTGAAAGTGAAGTCAGCCAGTCGTGTCCAACTCTTAGCGACCCTATGGACTGCAGCCCACCAGGGTCCTCCGTCCATGGGATTTCCCAGGCAAGAGTACTGGAGTGGGGTGCCATTGCCTTCTCCAATATTATATGCTATAAGGTTATAATAGCTCAGGAAAAATGAGATGTATAACGAGGTAGGGGAACTATGGAGTATGAGTGGAAGCATGTTATAATATTAAATAACATGGTCACAGTAAGTCTCATTGGAAAAGTGATATTTGGGGAGAGACTTGACAGGAGTAAGGGAGGAAAACAGGCAGATTTCCAGGGCAACCATGTTGCCAGGCAGAGGTGACAACTGGTGTACAGGACCTGGGCCAGTAGAGTGGCTGCAATATTCCAAGGAGAGCAATGAGGTCAGTGTGTCTCAGTTCAGTTCAGTTCAGTTCAGTCACTCAGTTATATCTAACTCTTTGCAACCCCATGCACTGCAGCACGCCAGGCTTCTCTATCACCAACTCCTGGAGCCTACTCACTCAAACTCATATCCATCGTGTCAGTGATGCCATCCAAACATCTCATCCCCTGTCATCCCCTTCTTCTCCGCCTTCGATCTTTCCCAGCATCAAGATCTTTTCCAGTGAGTCAGTTCTTCACATCAGGGGGCCAAAGTATTGGCATTTCAGCTTCAGCATCAGTCCTTCCAATGAATATTTAGGACTGATTTCCTTTAGGATGGACTGGTTGGATCTCCTTGGAGTCCAAGGGACTCTCAAGAGTCTTCACCAAAACGACAGTTAAAAAGCATCAGTTCTTCAGTGCTCAGCTTTCTTTATAGTCCAACTCTCACATCCATACATGACTGCAGGAAAAATCATAGCTTTGACTAGATGGACCTTTGTTGGTAAAGTAATGTCTCTGCTTTTTAATATACTGTCTAGGTTGGTCATAGCTTTTCTTCCAAGGGACAAGTGTTTTTTAACTTCATGACTGCAGTCACCATTTGCAGTAATTTTGGAGCCCTCCAAAAATAAAGTCTGTCACTGTTTCCATTGTTTTCCCATTTATTTGCCATGAAGTGATGGGACAGGATGCCATGATCTTAGTTTTCTGAATGTTGAGTTTTAAGCCAACTTTTCCACTCTCCTCTTTCACTTTCATCAAGAGGCTGTTTAGTTCTTCTTTGCTTTCTGCTGTAAGGATTGTATCATCTGCATATCTGAGGTTATTGCTATTTCTCCCTGCAATCTTGATTCCAGCTTGTGCTTCATCCAGCCTGGCATTTCACGTGATGTACTCTGCATATAAGCTAAATAAGCAGGGTGACAAAATACAGCCTTGACGTACTCCTTTCCTGATTTGGAGCCAGTCTGCTGTTTCATGTCCAGTTCTAACTGCTGTTTATTGACCTGCATACATATTTCTCAGGGGGCTGGTCAGGTGGTCTGGATTCCCATCTCTTTAAGAATTTTCCACAGTTTGTTGTGATCCACATACTCAAAGGCTTTGGCATAGTCAATAAAGCAAAATTAGGTGTTTTTCTGGACCTCTCTTGCTTTTTCTATGATCCAACGGATGTTAGCAATTTGATCTTTCATTGCACTACCTTTTCTAAATCCAGCTTGAACATCTGGAAGTTCATGGTTCACATACTGTTGAAGACTGTTGTGGAGAATATTGATCATTACTTTGCTAGTGTGTGAGATGAACAATTGTGCAGTAGTTTGAACATTCTTTGGCATTGTCTTTCTTTTGGATTGTAATGAAAATTGATCTTTTCTAGTCCTGTGACCACTGCTCAGTTTTCCAAATTTGCTGGCATATTTAGTTTAGCACTTTCTCAGCATCATCTTCTAGGATTTGAAATAACTCGGCTGGAATTCCATCACCTCCACTAGCTTTGTTTGTAGTGATGCTTCCTAAGGCCCACTTGACTTTGCATTCCAGGATGTCTGGCTCTAGGTGAGTGATCACACATCATGGTTATCCGGGTCATGAAGATCTTTTTTGCACAGTTCTTCTGTGTATTGTTGCCACTTCTTCTTAATATCTTCTGCTTCTGTTAAGTCCATACCATTTCTGTCCTTTATTGAGCCCATCTTTGCATGAAATGTTCCCTTGGTATCTCTAATTTTCTTGAAGAGATCTCTAGTCTTTCCCATTCTGTTGTTTTCCTCTATTTCTTTGCATTCATCACTGAGGAAGGCTTTCTTATCTCTCCTTGCTATTCTTTGGAACTCTGTATTCAGATGGGTGTACCTTTCCTTTTTTCCTTTGCTTTTTGCTTCTCTTCTTTTCTCAGCTATTTGTAAGGCCTCCTCAGACAATCATTTTGCCTTTTGGCATTTCTTTTTCTTTGGGATGGTTTTGATCACCACCTCCTGTACAATGTTATGAACCACTATCCATAGTTCTTCAGGCACCCTGTCTATCAGATCTAATCCCTTGAATCTATTTGTCACTCCCACTGTATAATCATAAGGGATTTGATTTAGGTCATACTTGAATGGTCTAGTGGTTTTCCCTACTTTCTTCAATTTCAGTCTGAATTTGGCAATAAGAAGCTCATGATCTGAGCCACAGTCAGCCTCCTGTCTTGTTTTGTGTACTGAGTGAATTAAAGGATGAGGAAAGTCATAAGAAGTGAGGTCAGAGAGGTAAGAAAGTAGATGAAGAATTATTCAGGTAGGTCCTTGTGGGACTCTGTAAACACTTTGGTTTATGTTCTGAGTCAAATAGGGAGTGTTACAGACTTTTAACACTTATGGTGATATGACCTGATTTGCATTTTGAAAGTATCTCTCTGGCTTCAGTGTTGTGAATAGGCTGTGGGTTCAGTTCAGTTAGGGATGTCCGACTCTTTGTGACCCCATGGACTGCAGCATGCCAGGCCTCCTTGTCCTTTACTATCTCCCAAAGTTTGCTCAGACTCATGTCTATTGAGTCGGTGAAGCCATCCAACCATCTCATCTTCTGTTGTCCCCTTCTCCTACCACCCTCAATCTTTCTCAGCATCAGGGTCTTTTCAAATGAGTCAGTTCTTTGCATTAGGTGGCCAAAGTATTGGAGTTTCAGCTTCAGCATCAGTCCTTCCAATGAATATTCAGGACTGATTTCCTTTAGAATGGACTGGTTGGATTTTCTTGCAGTCCAAGGGACTCTTAAGAGTCTTCTCCAACACCACAGTTCAAAAAAGGCTGTGGGTGGACAAGGGCAAAACCAGAGAGACCTATAAAGAAGTATGGTGATAATCCACAATGAAGGAAACTATAAGAAAGGTGAAAAGACAGCCTTCAGAATGGGAGAAAATAATAGCAAACAAAGCAACTGACAAAGAATTAATCTCAAAAATATACAAGCAGCTCATGCAGCTCAATACCAGAAAAATAAACAACCTAATCAAAAATTGGGCCAAAGAACTAAACAGGCATTTCTCCAAAGAAGACATACAAATGGCTAACAAACACATGAGAAGATGCTCAACATCACTCATTATCAGAGAAATGCAAATCAAAACCAAAGTGCGGAACCATCTCATACTGGTCAGAATGACTGCTATCAAAAAGTCTATAAACAATAAATGCTGGAGAGGGTGTGGAGAAAAGGGAACCCTCTTACACTGTTGGTGGAAACACATATTTGTACAACCACTATGGAAAACAGTGTGGATATTCCTCAAAAAACTGGAAATAGAACTGCCATACAATCTAGCAATCCCACTGCTGGGCATACACACTGAGGAAACCAGAAGTGAAAGAGACACGTGTACCCCAGTGTTCATCGCAGCACTGTTCAAAATAGCCAGGACATGGAAGCAACCTAGATGTCCATTGGCAGACAAATGGATAAGAAAGCTGTGGTACATATACACAATGGAGTATTACTCAGCTATTAAAAAGAAAGAATTTGAATCAGTTCTAATGAGGTGAATGAAACTGGAGCCTATTACACAGAGTGAAGTAAGTCAGAAAGAAAAACACCAATACAGTATATTAACACATATCTATGAATACCTACAAGACCTTTTAGAACTAACACCCAAAAAAGATGTCCTTTTCATTATAGGGGACTGGAATGTAAAAGTAGGAACTCAAGAAACACCTGGGGTAACAGGCAAATTTGGCCTTGGAGTACAGAATGAAGCAGGGCAAAGACTAATGGAGTTTTGCCAAAAGAACACACTGGTCATAGTAAACACCTGCTTCCAACAACACAAGAGAAGACTCTACACATGGACATCACCAGATGGTCAACACCGAAATCAGATTGATTATATTCTTTGCAGCCATAGATGGAGAAGCTCTATACAGTCAGCAAAAACAAGACCGGGAGCTGACTATGGCTCAGATCATGAACTCCTTATTGCCAAATTCAGACTGAAATGGAAGAAAGTAGGGAAAACCACTAGATCATTCAGGTATGAGCTAAATCAAAGGAGTGAGAAATAGATTTAAGGGCCTAGATCTGATAGATAGAGTGCCTGATGAACTATGGACGGATGTTTGTGACATTGTACAGGAGACAGGGATCAAGACCATCCCCATGGAAAAGAAATGCAAAAAAGCAAAATGGCTGTCTGGGGAGGCCTTACAAATAGCTGTGAAAAGAGAAGCGAAAAGCAAAGGAGAAAAGGAAAGATATAAGCATCTGAATGCAGAGTTCCGAAGAATAGCAAGGACAAATAAGAAAGCCTTCCTCAGTGATCAATGCAAAGAAATAGAGGAAAACAACAGAATGGGAAAGACTAGAGATCTCTTCAAGAAAATTAGAGATACCAAGGGAATATTTCATGCAAAGATGGGCTCAATAAAGGACAGAAATGGCATGGACCAAACAGAAGCAGAAGATATGAAGAAGAGGTGACAAGAATACACAGAAGAACTGTACAAAAAATATCTTCATGACCAAGATAATCACGGTGGTGTGATCACTCACCTAGAGCCAGACATCCTGGAATGTGAAGTCAAGTGGGCCTTAGAAAGCATCACTACGAACAAAGCTAGTGGAGGTGATGGAATTCTAGTTGCGCTATTTCAAATCCTGAAGGATGATGCTGTGAAAGTGCTGCACTCAATATGCCAGCAAATTTGGAAAACTCAGCAGTGGCCACAGGACTGGAAAAGGTCAGTTTTCATTCCAATCCCAAAGAAAGGCAATGCCAAAGAATGCTCAAACTACCGCACAACTGTACTCATCTCATACGGTAGTAAAGTAATGCTCAAAATTCTCCAAGCCAGGCTTCAGCAATACATGAACCATGAACTTCCAGATTTCAAGCTGGTATTAGAAAAGGCAGAGGAACCAGAGATCAAATTGCTAACATTCTCTGGATCATTGAGAAAGCAAGAGAGTTCCAGAAAAACATCTATTTCTGCTTTATTGACTATGCCAAAACCTTTGACTGTGTGGATCACAATAAACTGTGGAAAATTCTTAAAGAGATGGGCATACCAGACCACCTGACCTGCCTCTTGAGAAACCTATATGCAGGTCAGGAAGCAACAGTTAGAACTGGACATGGAACAACAGACTGGTTCCAAATAGGAAAAGGAGTATGTCAAGGCTGTATATTGTCACCCTGCTATTTAACTTATATGCAGAGTACATCATGAGAAATGCTGGGCTGGAAGAAGCACAAGCTGGTATCAAGATTGCCAGGAGAAATATCAATAACCTCAGATATGCAGATGAAACCACCCTTATGGCAGAAAGTGAAGAGGAACTAAAAAGCCTCTTGATGTAAGTGAAAGAGGAGAGTGGAAAAGTTGGCTTGAAACTCAACATTCAGAAAACAAAGATCATGGGATCTGGTCCCACCTCTTCATGGGAAATAGATGGGGAAACAGTGCAAACAGTGTCAGACTTTATTTTTCTGGGCTCCAAAATCACTACAGATGGTGACTGCAGCCATGAAATTAAAAGACGCTTACTCCTTGGAAGGAAAGTTATGACCAACCTAGATAGCATATTGAAAAGCAGAGACATTACTTTGCCAACAAAGGTCCATCTAGTCAAGGCTATGGTTTTTCCAGTGGTCATGTATGGATATGAGAGTTGGACTGTGAAGAAAGCTGAGCACTGAAGAATTGGTGCTTTTGAACTGTAGTGTTGAAGACTCTTGCGAGTCCCTTGGACTGCAAGGAGATCCAACCAGTCCATTCTAAAGGAAATCAGTCCTGGGTGTTCATTGGAAGGACTGATGCTAAAGCTGAAACTCCAGTACTTTGGCCACCTCATGCGAAGAGTTGACTCATTGGAAAAGACCCTGATGCTGGGAGGTACTGAGGGCAGGAGGAGAAGGGGACAACAGAGGATGAGATGGTTGGATGGCATCACTGACTCAATGGACATGAGTTTGCATAAACTCTGGGAGTTGGTGATGGACAGGAAGGCCTGGCGTGCTGCGATTCATGGGGTTGCAAAGAGTCAGACATGACTGAGTGACTGAACTGAACACATATATATGGAATTTAGAAAGATGGTAACGATGATCCTATATGCGAGATGGCAAAAGAGACACAGATAAGGATATTGGAGTCTGTGGGAGAAGGTGAGGGGAGGATGATTTGAGAGAATAGCGTTGAAACATGTATATTACCATATGTGAAATAGATCACCAGTCCAAGTTTGATGCATGAAACAGGACACTCAAAGCCGGTACACTGGGACAACCCTGAGGGATGGGATGTGGAGGGAAGTGGGAGGGGGGTTCAGGATGGGGGACACATGTATACCCATGGCTGATTCATGTCAATGTATGGCAAAAACCACTACAATATTGTAAAGTAATTAGCCTCCAATTAAAATAGATAAATTAATTGAAAAAAAGGAGTATGGCAATATCCAAGTGACCAGGAATCAGGGCATTGGGAATACAGGGCCTCAAAATGTTTGATCTGAACAGCCAGAGGGATAGAGTAACAGTAAACTAAGGTGGAAATATCTTAAGGGAAAGATTAAGGGTTCAGGTTTGAGAGGTGATGAAGGATTCTGTTTCTGTTGAATTCCAAGTGTAAATATGAAGTGGGCAGTTGTGGAATTGTGATTCTAGAGTTCAGGAGAGAGGTCTGCTCTGGGTATAGAAATCTGGGAGGCCTGGCATTTAGGAGCTGTTTAAAATTATGACACTGGGTAAGTGACTGTTGACAGAGAAGAACAGAGGACCAAAGGGATCAATCTCGGGATAGATACTCCAGCATTAAGAGGTTGGGAAGAAGAGAAGGAACCAATAAAGGAGATGGAGAAGGAATGACCCATGATGTAGGAGGAAACTAGAGTTTGGGGTCCTAGAAAGCAGGTGACAAAAAATATATTAAGGAGTAGGAATGACCTACTATGTCAAATGCTTCTGATAGGTCAATTATGGTGAGAGATGTAAATTGCTGAGAACTGATCACTGGAGCCAGCAAAGTGGGGGTCACTGAGGACTTTGATGAGAGCAGGTATGGTAGGGTTATGAGGACTAATGTCTGGTTGGAATGAGTTTAAGAAAAGAGTAAGAGAAGAACAATTAGAGACTAATACAGGGACTCCCTTGAAGATGTTGATAATAAAGTATAGCATATTATCAAAAGACAGAATCATGTGAGAAAATTTGAGAAAGGAGTATAAATCAATGCCATAAGGCAAGATGAAGAATAGTATGGAAACTGAAAGTTTTTTATTGGCATAAAAATAATAGGTAGTCAAGGTGATGTTCACCTCATTTTACTGAGCTTTCTGTGTGTCATTTCAAACACCAAAATAAAATTTTCTACCCACGCCTCTGCATATCTCTAAGGAGTGTTAAAACACTTTAAAATTTTTACATTTGATCAAACGTGACAGAAATGGTATTGGAGGAAAGTCGTTTCTTAGTCTTGTAAATGGAGTAAGTATATGAGAAGACACAGCCAACCCAAGAGGGCTGATTCTGACTGGTGGAGGTCAGCTCCTCAGCCTCTTTCCTTAAACTGTCTTGTTTATTCAGGACGATGGCACCTTGTTCTTCTCTGCATTCATTTGGAATTGATGTTCAACTGCTGCTGCTGCTGCTGCGTCGTTTCAGTCGTGTCCGACTCTGTGCAACCCCATAGATGGCAGCCAACCAGGCTTCCCCTCCCTGGGATTCTCCAGGCAAGAACACTGGAGTGGGTTGCCATTTCCTTCTCCAATGCATGAAAGTGAAAAGTGAAAGTGAACTTGCTCAGTCGTGTCCGACTGTAGTGACCCCATGAACTGCAGCCTACCAGGCTCCTCCGCCCTTGGGATTTTCCAGGCAAAAGTACTGGAGTGGGGTGCCATTGCCTTCTCCGGATGTTCAACTAGTAACCTTTTATAGATACAGGATTCCAACTGGATTGAATGACAGCTTTCTTTATTATCTGCACTCTAGATTCTTTATTCTTTGTAATGGAGTACATGGGTAGAAATCAGCAATTTAGAGACATGGATTGGTAAAGGGGGGTAGGCTTCAGATTGATTTCTGGTTGTTACAGTGACTTTGGGAGAATTACCTCATTTTATATTTTATTTGTAAAATGAGATGACTGGATTTGATCATCTCCTCATAGTTAACATTTACTTTTAAATATTACCAAATATTACTTTTAAATATTACCATAGTTAACATTTACTTTTAAATATTACCACTGTGCTAGATGCTGCATTTTAAGTCTTTAGCTTATAGCCAAGTTGGTAAGACAGAATTTACATATAAAAGGTTAGATGACCACAAAAGGATTGGAACCAAGGCAGTCCCAGGCTTGCTAAAGGCCAAGAAAAAGTAAAAGTTTTAGATCACCCTTGCTCTGAATTACAGGAAGGGGACATCATTATGGGATGAAAAGTTAACAGCCATTTCCAAAGAAGGTATGAGTTAAGAGTTGGACTTACATTCCTTAAAGGATGAACAGGAGTGGACCTGGTGGAGAGACTTGGCCAAAGGCAAGGGGCAGTAACATTCTTGGTGTGCAACAAGTGATAAGTTGACCCCTCTCTGGCTAAGGCTGAGCAGATGCTTCATGGTTAGGGGAAGGTTTGGGCACAAATTAATGGATGGGGCCAACAAATCCTTTTAAGATCTCCTTTTAGTCAGTGGTTGTGATATTTCCCCTTAATGAAACTTTAATGGCGTCACTAAGAAGAAACATAACTCAGAAATTATTCATCCTGTCAAAGCCAACCATCCCCCACCTCGTCCTTGCTGTAAGTGGAACTTGTAGAGAGAACAGACCCGAGATGGGCAGAGAGAAAGAGAGGGTGGTGCCCTGGGCTGGTAGTCAGGGTCAGAGCCTGTCTGGACTTTTAAGAGAACACTCCTTGGACCTGGGCTGTTTCTTGCAGCCTTCCTTGTGTGTGGAGAGAAAGGTTCTTGTAGGTCAATCCAATGTATAAATGTCCCTCTTCATTAAGGTAGCCGTGGCGTAAGCAATATATGTACCTTCTCTCCTCTTCTGTAACTTTGATCCCTTGTGTTAGGAGAAGGGACATAGGAGGAGCTTGCTGGCTCACCCAGCTCAGAGCCACGCAGGGAATTCACAGGGAAAGTGCTTGTGCCCTGGGAGGGTCTGAGGAACAAGGGTGAGTGTGTGTGGGTATCAAAGGAAGGGAACATATGCACAATGTCCAAAGGAAAACATGCCAAGAGAAGACCTTGGCTCTGCCCCTTCCACAGCCACTTTCCCTGCCTGGATGGCGCTCTTTGTGATTTCTTCATGCCCTTTCCAAGTGCACTTTCAGTGACCCTCCAGGACTTCACTGCAGGAAACTAACCTCTGCTTCTCTAATATACGATGAGCCAGTTGTCAAAAACCAACCTTCCTGTTCCTAACTGTTGCTTCTGCTGGCCTACCTGTCTGAGTTCTCATTCTGAGTGAACAAATGATCCTTTTCTTCCAGAACAAAGGAAAGTGCTTTTGTGTGAACCCTTCCACCCTCCCCCCACCCCCAGTGAAAATGCATTTCCTGGCGTTGTACTGTGGTCTGGTCTGAAGATAGGTTTTGGTTGAGGTTTCAAAAATCCTTGTAACGAACAAGGGCTCTAGGTAGATTGGCTTAGATCAGAGTTGATTTTGGTAACTTCTGTCAACTGCTAGACAATTAGGGGGATTGATGATTCATCTTGACAGCTCTGGTGCTGTTTTTTACCATAATTGCCAGAGATTATACAGATTATTCAGAAAGAGGAAAATAGTGAGTATTGTTTGAGAAATCAATCAGTCAGACATCTTCCTCTGTCTTATAATGCTATGGTTATAGCTATTGGACAATAAAAGATTTTTTTAAATGAATCTTTTCTTTAAATTGAAGAATAATTGACTTACAATATTGTATTAGTTTCAGGTGTGAGGCAAAGTGATTTGGTTATATATACATATATGCATGTATGTATATATGTATATACACATATGTATACATACATATATATTCTTTCTCAGATTCTTTTCCATTATAGGCTATTTCAAGATACTGAGTTTAGTTCCCTGTGCTATACAGCAAATTCTTGTTGTTTATCTATTTTATATGTAGTAGTGTGAACAGAGGTTTTTATGTTTGTTTTTCGTTTGATAGATATCTTCTCCCAGGAAGACAGCTACTCATTTGTGTGCCTCTCATGCACTTCAAAAGAAAGAAAAAAAAGGACATAAGAAAAGCGCAAACCCAGAACCTGTTTCCCTCCCTGCTGCTACTGCAGCAGTTTCCTCCCTGCTGCTGCTGCTGCTAAGTCGCTTCAGTCGTGTCCGACACTGTGCGGCCCCAGAGACGGCAGCCCACAGGCTCCCCCGTCCCTGGGATTCTCCAGGCAAGAACACTGGAGTGGGTTGCCATTTCCTTCTCCAATGCATGAAAGTGAAAAGTGAAAGTGAAGTCGCTCAGTCATGTCCGACTCTTAGCGACCCCACGGACTGCAGCCTACCAGGCTCCTCCGTCCATGGGATTCTCCAGGCAAGAGTACTGGAGTGGGGTGCCATTGCCTTCTCCGAGTTTCCTCCCTAGCCACTACCAAATTAAAAATCCAATTAGAGACCAAATAACATATACAATAAATAAGGGCACTCCTTTTAGGTGGCTTGGTTAGAGGAATTTTGTAACACTTTAACACAGTTGACGGTTGTTTTTAATCTTTTCCTTCTCAAGGAAAATATAATTCAGGTCACTTGCATGTCCTGTACCTTCTATATAGTGATCAGTAGAGAAGGCGCTGATAACCAGCGTGAGAAACCCAGGCAGCAGGACAGAAGCCTTTTTTAGGTTCGTTAGTTTTTGACCTCACTGAAGATCACTTCCAGTCATCTCGGCAGTGCAGAGCCCCTGTGCTGTGGTCATCTTGATGATCTTCAGGAAAGAGGGTGTGCAGCACACGGTGAGTCCCCACACGCAGCTGAGTCGCTGAGTCAGCTGGAAAACCACAAGGGTCAGGTGTGTGTGTTGATCTCGGGGGCTCAGTTCTGTGTCTGACTCTTCTAACTACCCAGATTCACTGCTGTAAATTAGGTCCCCAGAGCCCGCTTGAATCATTGACCAGCGTAGTTTTCCACAGAGAGAGTCAATTTTTCGGTCTCTCATGTACCTCCTCCCCCTGCTTGTCACCTCCTCTACTTTCCCTGTCCTGAATTTCAGTAAACAGCCTTGCCTTCTCCCTTCTTGCCCAGACCAGAGATGTTGGGGTATTGCTGATGACTAGTTCTTCACCCCATCCAACCCATTATCAAGTCCACCATTTATATGCTTTCCATCCCTTTATATACTTTCCGCTCCTGGTCCTTTTTGGCCTGCCTTTCTGCTGCACTCTTGAACTCCATCCATACATTCATCACCCTCTTAATAAAACATTCTTTTAAAATCATATACCTGACTGTACCACTCATTCCTTTACCATGGATTTTTACTAACTTAAGAACTTCGCTTCAAATTCTTTTTTTATATATTTAATTTTATTTACTTTTTATTTTTGGCTGTGCTTGGTCTTTGTTGCTGCACGGATTTTTCTCTAGTTGCAGCAAGTGGGGGCTACTTTCTATTTGTGGTACACGAGCTTCTCGTTGCAGTGGCTTCTCTTATTGCAGATCACAGGTTCTAGGGTGTACAGTCTCGGTAGTTGCACCTCCCTGGCTCTGGAGCACAGGCTCAGTAGTTGTGGTACATGGGCCTAATTGCTCCACAGCACGTGGGATCCTCCCAGACCAGGGATCAAACCCTGTCTCCTGAACTGGCAGGCAGACTCCTTACCACTGAGTCACCACGGAAGCCCTAGCTTCAGATTTGTAACACGGCTTACCTACTGCTCTGGCCTCAAGCTACCCATGTAGCTACACTGACTATTATCCTCCAGCCCCAAGTGAATCTCCCAGGTTCTCTGCTCCAAGCAGTTGCTGCTATTTAGTTGCTAAGTTCCTACTGACTCTTTTGCAACCCCATGGAGTGTAGCCTACCAGGCTCCTCTGTCAATGGGATTTCCCAGGTAAAAATATTGGAGTGGGCTGCCATGCCTCCTCCAGGGGATCTTCCTGACCCAGGAATTGAACCTGCACCTCCTGCTTTGGCAGGCGGATCCTGTTCCCTAAATATGACAGATGAGTTTCTTGCTGCCTCCAGGCCATCCCTTTACCTGGAAATTACCATTACTCCCTCCCCGTCAGCTTCCCACACATACAGTCTTGACTTGGAACAATTCCCATTTGCTCTTCAGGTCTCAGCTTAAACATCACTTTCTTCAGTAAAACCTTCTCTGATTTCTCAGATTCTGTTAGACCTCCTAGTTATCAGTGACTCTGGTCCCCAGTATTTGCACAGTAGAATTTTCTGAATAGTATTTGTGAAGGTAAAGTGTCTTCCCCACTGGACTGTATACTCCGTAAGAGGGAGTTCCTTTTCTTTTCACCAGTGTGGACCCAGGGCCTGCGGTGGTGTCTGACACATAGGAGGAACCCCCAAAAATCTTCTGCTTAATGCTGACTGTCTGTATCAGGATGGTCCAGCAAGTTTGCAGCATTCCCAGACTCAGATGTCCTTAGAATATACAGTGTGATTCTTTCACATATTGGTAAGTTCACAGTGAGGGTAGACTTCAGGGTTTGTATTGATTTTTTTATTTTTAATTGGAGGCTATTTACTTTACAATATTGTGGTAGTTTTTGCCATACATTCATATGAATCAGCCGTGGGTGTACATGTGTTCCCCATCCTGATCCTCTCTCCCACCTCCCTCCCCATCCCATCCCTTGAAGTCATCCCAGTGCACCAGCCCTGAGCACCCTGACTCATGATTTTACAGCCCAGATGGGACCTTTCCTTCTGCTTCCTACCATGCTGGCTCCCTCTTGGCTTGTTTTCCCTGTGTGGTGTCAGTTACTTCCCAGAGCCTGCCTTCCTGCTCAGCCACGCTGAGAGGGTGGGACGAATTGAGAGAGCAGCACTGACATCGCCAGGCGCCTCTGTTCTCGGGATTCTCCAGGCAAGAATACTGGAGTGGGTTGCCATTTCCTCCTCCAGGGAATCTTGCTGATACAGGGATCAAACCTGCGTCTCCTGCATTGGCAGGCGGATTCTTTACCACTGCGCCACTTAGGAAACCCCATATATATTTTATGGTTGATTTGTGTTGTTGTATGGCAGAAACCAACACAACATTGTAAAGCAATTATCCTCCAATTAAAAAAGAACAAAGCAAATTAACAAAACTATCACAAATACAAGAGTATATGTATTTAAGAATATATTTTTTAAAAAGTTTTTTGAGGTCTCAATGACGTTCAGTCACATATTTAATCCAGATGGTCTCAATAACACTTAACCCTCCCAAGGCTGCATCCTTGAAAACGGTTCCAGCTGTGGGATCCCAGGATCAGAGAAGGCGGTCAGAAGGTTCAGATTGTCTGGATCTAGCTCCTGGATCAGATGATGGCCCTGTCCTCTCCGTGACCTCCTCCAACACCGCTGGCTTCACCTTTCCTGAAAAGAGGTATGGAGGCTTCCCGAATGCTTGGCTGCTCTGCTGCTAAGTTGCTTCAGTCGTGTCCGACTCTGCGAGACCCCAGAGATGGCAGCCCACCAGGGTTCCCCGTCTCTGGGATTCTCCAGGCAAGAACACTGGAGTGGGTTGCCATTTCCTTCTCCAATGCATGAAAGTGAAAACGGAAAGTGAAGTCGCTCAGTCATGTCTGACTCCTAGCGACCCCATGGACTGAAGCCTACCAGGCTCCTCCGTCCATGGGATTTTCCAGGCAAGAGTGCTGGAACGGGGTGCCATTGCCTTCTCCGGCTTGGCTGCTCTAGTAACTTCTAAAATATTATCTTGTGTTCATTTTAGAATCTTATGGAGGTGCTTGGGTTCTAAATCAAAACAAGCAGTATTTAACATGTTTTTTCCTAAGGTAAATTCAAAATACTTGAATGTAAGTATACTGGGTTTAAACATCATGTTTTAAGTTTATTGTTGTTTAGTTGCTAAGCCCTGTCTGACTCTTTGCAAACTATAGACTGTAGTGTTCTCCAGGCAAGAATCCTGGAGTGGGTTGCCATTTCCTTCTCTAGGGAGCTTCTTGACTCAGGGATCTAACCCGAGTATCCTGCATCGGCAAGCAGGTTCTTTACCACTTAGCCATCCCAACAGCGACATACTGACTTTAAACATCACGTTTTAAGTTAGAAGAGCCTTAAGGCTTTTCCAAGAGTCTGTTGGAACCCAGAGTTAACAGAGATACAATATTTAAATTTAAAAAGAGTTGCATATGAAGCAAGAAAGCAGGGAGGGGAGACCACAGATTTCAAGAGTAAATAAATCAGCAGTTGGTTTTAGGGGTAAAACAACTGGCGTGTACTGTGTCTAGGACTTAATTCACTCGAATGACTTATGCTTGGACAATATCATAATTGAGAAAATGAAGATCTTTGGTTGGTGGCTTACTGGAAAAGTATTCCTGGCCAGAATCAGGTGCTGGCATCAGGTTCCAAATGTGCTTTAATAATTAGAGCTCATTTTCCCTGACTTGCCTGTTGTTTTTTTTTTTTTTTCCTGCTTGTAACTCGATTAGACTGCCTCATTGTTCTTTTCACCTGTGTGTGTTTCATTTTTTTGTTTTAAATTTCAGTGCTTTAAAGATACTGGAGAAATCTGTTTCTTCTCAAGTCAGAATTCTCTCTCCGAGTGGGAGGAAGAGGCGGGGGTCACCATGGGTATTCCCTGCTCTGCGGATTTTTGAGAGAAGACACCTGCTTCAGCTGACAGGCTGAAAACAAGCTGAACAGCTGAAGCTTTTTCTTTTGATCGCTCCCATTAGGTAGTATTTTCCCACCTCACGGTTTGCTGAGCATTGATTTCCACTCAAGATAGAAGCTACCTGAGCGCGTCACTCTTTCCCTCTATTTGTCAACTTTTACTTTTTGTTTAGTCAGGCAACCCCACAGGGGTGGAATCTTATTTATTGTTCCAAGCAGTGCATCGTCAGAAAACCTGAGTGTGTTTGCAGAGTCCTTGGTGAATAAAGTAACTGTGTCTCCGGCTTCTTAGCTGCAGGTCTGATGGCTGTTTTCCATGTTAGTTTTGTAGGTTGGGCTGTGTCCTCTTGATGAGGTTGGAGGATGAGGTACAGGGGAGAAGAGATAAGAGCACTGCTTTTTTCTTTTCTGCTAACCTAGGCTTTAAAAAAAAAAGATAGCTGCAGAATACTTGAGAGTGTAACCTGGCTTTGAAGTAAGTTCATGCCTCTCCCCACATGCACACTCATTGATTTAGCAGCTGGGACTGGCTGATTGGGATAACTTCTTCATGTAAATTTGCTCTTTGTTGCTCCCTCTCCTGAAGTTTCAACCAGCAACAGTTGAGGCTGCATTTTCCTACCAGACAAGCTTCATTCTGTAGTCAAGAGTATTTAAATACTTTTCTCTTCGGGCTGAAGGATAAAATGGAATAATCAGAAAAAGACAAATCGGTTTCACGGTTTCACGGAGTAGAGAACTATGCTTCTTTTACACTTGACACCCAAGCCCTGAAGGCGAATATGATAGAATAAAATAGCTTTATGTAATTGAAAAACTAAATTCATTCTGAAAAAGCTTAATAGCTTTTAAGAGAAATTGGTTTACATAGTTTGTGTGTTTCTCCATTTTCAGTCCAGCAACCAGAGTGATAGTTAAAAAAAATAAATCACCCTTTCTACCTGTATTGGGCTTCCCTGATGATCCAGTGGTAAAGAATTCACCTGGCAGTACAGGAGGCGCAGGTTTGATCCCTGAGTTGGGATGATTCCCTGGAGAAGGAAATGGCAACCCACTCCAGTATTCTTGCCTGGGAAATCCCTTGGAGAGAGTGTTACAGAAACCAGTACTTGAGAAACCAAGCACCACACTTGGAGAGTTGGAGAACTCAGGTTTATTAGGCTGGCGGGCCCAGAGGAGTTAACACGCCAATCTGTGAGCCCTGAACAAAGGGGTTACAGAGTTTTTATACATGGACAGGCATGATTAAGCGGGTTTGCAGGAACTGGGTGATTGCAAAGAGCAGGACAAGGATGAGTGAGATAAGCTCCAGTTCATAGTATTGTGAGTCCCCACTTTCTGAGACCACATGACATAGGTGATCCAGACTTTGCAAGAAACAAGCTGAGTTACAGAGGCAGAATGAGCAGGAGCTTATGTAAAATCTTAACTTTTCCTTTTCAAGAGGAGACTGGCAGGCTACAGTCCATGGGGTGGCAAGAATCAGACATGACTCAGCAATGTTCACCTGTATTAAATCCTTCAATAACTTCCCAGTACTCTGAAATTTAAAATCCAAACTCTTGTTCGTGGCCTTTCTAACCAATATTTTCTGGTGCCTGCCTACTCCCCAGCCTCATCTCATGCTAGCTTCCCTGATGTCCACTAAGTGCCAGCCACACTGGCCCCTTCAGTTGCTGAACCACCACCCTCTCTTACCTCCGGGCCTTTGCACACACCATTTCTTCTACTTGAAATGCTCCTCTGTGGCTCTTTACAAGGCTGTTTCTTTTCATACTTTGGCTCTTAGGCTATCCTCTCAGAAAGGCCTTCCACAACCACGCTAATGAGGTTCCTCTATTATTTTCTATTACTGCATTCTGTTCGTGTAATTATCAATTTGTTTATTTTCTTAGGCAGCATCAGTCTTTCCCTGTTGCACCACAAAGATTATGCCTGCTTTTTTTCATTTCCTTTTCTTTTTGAGATGGACAGAGGATCTAGAAGAAAATAATTCTCTGTAAATTTAATTACATAAAACAAGGAGGAAAGATTTTAAATGTTCAGTATGATTTTGACAATTATGTATACCCATGTAACCACCACTCATGATACGGTATTTTTTTCATTATCCATGAAAGTTTTCCTCATGGTCTTCTCCTTAGTTCTTCACCAAAAGTAACCATTTACTGATTTACATTACTTCACTTTTACCTATTTTTGGCTTTCTTTCAACACAATCCCTATGAGATTCGTTCAAGTTGCTGTAGATATCAGTTTATTCCTTTTATTGCTGACTAACATTCCATTGTATGAATACCCTAAAGTTGATTCTCCATTGTCTTGTTGATGGCACTTGGGTGGTTCCCAGATTTTGGAATAAGCCTGGTATGAACATTCTTGTCCAAGCATTTTTACGCTCATACGTGTTTGTTTCTCTTGGACAAGCACCTAAAAGTGGAATTACTGAGTCATAGGGTAGGTGTATGGAGAAGGCAATGGCACCCCACTCCAGTACTCTTGCCTGGAAAATCCCATGGACGGAGGAGCCTGGTAGGCTGCAGTCCATGGGGTCGCTAGGAGTCAGACACGACTGAGTGATTTCACTTTGACTTATCACTTTCATGCATTGGAGAAGGAAATGGCAACCCACTCCAGTGTTCTTGCCTGGAGAATCCCATGGACAGAGGAGCCTGGTGGGCTGCCGTCTCTGGGGTTGCACAGAGTCGGACACGACTGAAGCGACTTAGCAGCAGCAGGGTAGATGTATATTTAAACTTCTAAAAAATGACCAGTACATTGTCCACATTTGTTTTATTGAATTAAAATATACCTGATTTCTATTTCAGGGCCTGACAACACAGTAGCTATTTACTATCTCTTTGCTGAAGGATTTAATGTTCTTCTCAGTGTTCTGAATGCCTTGAGAGGCATCTGTCAGTTATTTAAGGATGGCATTTTTATAGAAAATTACAACTCTAAGGTACAACTGAAATCATTGTGTTAGACTTTAAGGATACTATGCAAGGACAATTTTGAAATTAAGCTTCAGCCTTAGTATTTTGATTTGTTTTGCCTTTTTTCCTCTTTTTTTTTTTTTTTACAGTTGACCACTACTCCATAAGCAGAAAACCATTCCTGCCCTTTGCTTCCATATGTCAAGCTCTACTGTGGGTTATGGTTATGGGTTTTACTCTGAAGAGGTCAAGAGTACTCTCTAAGGAGAGCTCAGTCATGTGGGGAAACTTATGGCTAAAGTTAATGTCTAGGGTCTTCAGACGGTCAAGGGCTGAACTGAAGTTATAGTGCTCAGCTTGGTTTTGGTGGCCTTGGCTTGCAGTGGCTTGAAGCAGGGATTTGGTTCCTGGCCAGGGTTCAAGGTCGGGTCATGGCAGTGTGAGCACCTGGTCCTAACCACTAGGCCAGTGGTCAGTGGCAAGCCCTTGGCCCTTCAGCTTTGCTGAAAAGAATTCCCACAAAGACAGAAAGTAATGAAATAAGTAAACTGTTTATTAGGAGGGAAAATAGTACAGTATGTGTGGCTAGATACACGAGCAAACTTGGGGTCATGGCCTCATGGCAGTTTAAATCACTTTTATGGGGTATTTGCTCCAGATTTTCTTTGGCCAGTTGTCTTGCTTTGCTTGGTTCTGAGTCCGTATTTGGTTTATCTCAGGGTCCTCCCGTGTGTGTGCGTGTGCACCTCTCTCAGCCAAGATGGGTTCTGGCAAAGAGGCCTATGGGAAGACTCCGCATCACTTCCTTTCTGACCTCCAAAGAGCTTTCTCGCCTAGAAGTTTCCTTGACTCTGAGAATTATACAGTCTCTTATCTTTTATCTGGCCTTTCTTGTCTTGCTGTGTGTGTTTTGGAGTTTCTATCCACAGGGAGTGCTTTCCCTGGGGGGACCCATCTACCTCCCGGCTGGAGCTGTCTTTATTCTTTACCAGGAACTCACTAAGAAAACTCATTACTTCCTCTCAATTCAGTGAGTCAGGCCAAAGTCGACATTTAGTGGGTGGAGACAATGGGTGCCTAATTTAGAGTGAAGTCTCAAGGAGTCTCATTCCTAATTTGAAATGACCCACATGGGTTCACACTTCTGTCTCAGAACCTTTATTTCTTTGATATATATTTTGTTTCCTGGAAACTTGTAAAGTCCTGAGGGTGTTCCATGAACAGGTGAGTGAACCTGGGCTGTGGGGAGGATGGGAGTGAGGCTGGGAGAAGGAGAAATACTGTAGTGGGTGGGTGGCAATTACATGGATTTAAAAAATCAGATGCTGGTTTCCTGTGTAACTCTGTATAAGGCAAAGTCCTTCTGCAGTTCATGAATATTTGCATAACAGCTCATTAAAGTGGGAGAATTGAATCACTGGAATGTCTTGGGGGCAGTTTATTTCTATCAAGACTGGTGGAATTTTTCTGTGGTGGGCATGGCCTGCTGAGGCCCTGTAACATAACAACTTATATCATCCCATGCAGAAGCTCCTTTGTTTCTGGCAGATGATTAGGGGTTGCAGAGCTCATGAGCACTGACTCAGAAAGTGTCTAGAAAGTAAATGGGGGAAGTAAATACCATATTAAAAAATATATATTTCTTTTCTCCAGGATAGGAAAGAACTCAGAAAATATCTAGATGGAAGGACTTAAAATATTTCTTCAAAACTGTTAAGAAAAACTTGTTCATCTTTCTCACTTTTCCTACTTCAAAAAATGTTTTATGTCAACTTATAATTAAAGTTTTAACAACTCTAAGTTGTTAAAAGTTATAGCATTTGTTGTTGTTCAGTCGCCAAGTCGTGTCCTACTCTCTGCGACCCCATGGACTGCAGCATGCCAGGCTTCCCTGTCCATCACCAACTTCCGGAGCTTGCTCAAACTCATGTCTATTGAGTCGGTGATGCCATCGAATCATCTTATCCTCTGTCGTCCCCTTCTCCTGCCTTCAGTCTTTCCCAGCATCAGGATCTTTTCCAAATTATAGCATAGGCCAGCTAAAATGGTTTAACAAACTATTTTAAGGGAAGACAGACAATTTTACATCAAAACTGATATGATATTGTTGGAAAATCAGGTACTAGATTTAGCTCTGATCTTAGTAGCCTTAGGAAAACAATAACTAAAAAAACAGACATGGTCCTTGTTATTTGATAAAGGGAATCATAAAAATCCATTTAGAGGGTTTTTTTTTTTTTTGGTATTGAATTCCCAAGAGAAATTAACTTAGTCTTGTAAAGGCTAATAAAGAAATGGACATGTCTGCAGAAATATCCTATGAGTAATTTTCTCTCACATTCATGATCCTTCAAAATTCAAAGGCATAATATTATGCCTTTGAATTATACAAACTTAAGGAGTTTGTATGGAGTCCTAAGCTAATATGTCTTATTTAAACATTATTTGACACAGAATTAGAATACTGAGAATTTATTGCTGGAGTTCTTTAACTTTCTTACACTATGGACCTCTCTTTAAAACACCATTTTATAGATATGAAACAACACAGAATTACAATGAAATTAGTTGTATTGAAGTATGGATATTGATATATTTGAAAATTTGTGATATATTAATATGTTAACATATTAAGATATCAGCATGTCTGCAAAGTATTGTAGGTTAACATAGGGATAAATGTAAACACTGTTTTAATGTTTGTACAACTGTTAATGTGTTAAGGAAAATATCAGTGATCTCTGATAGCTACAGATATGGCTGATATTACTGTGATTTATTTCCTACAATCATAAAAGAAGATGTGTTAAATACCAGTTTAAAGTTAATGAAAAATCAAGATGCGTTTTTGTTTTCCCCATTCAGATTCAGGAATTCCTCTCTATTCTATCAATGGGCTCCTTGGGATCTATGAATATGATGTTAATGACCAATGATTTGGAGCTGGGGTCCCTAACCTTGAAGCTGTGGACAGGTATCTCCTGTCAAATCAGCAGTGGCATTAGGTTAGAAATAAAGTGCATAACAAATGTAATGCATTCAAATCATCCTGAAACCATCCCCCTCTATCCATGGAAAAATGGTCATCCGTAAAACCAGTGCCTGGTGTCAAGAAAGGTTGGGAATTGCTGATTTAGAGGAATTGAAGATGACAGAGGATGAGATGGCTGGATGGCATCACTGACTCGATGGACGTGAGTCTGAGTGAACTCCGGGAGTTGGTGATGGACAGGGAGGCCTGGCGTGCTGCGATTCATGGGGTTGCAAAGAGTTGGACACGACTGAGCGACTGAAATGAACTGAACTGAACTGAAAGTAACTCATCTTCATTTGTTTTGGTCAGGAGCTTAATGAGTTGATCCAAGATTGCTTGAGTGAATTAAGGAAAGATGTTCTTTATAAATAAAGGGAGATCCATCAGCTTTAGATTATGAGAAACAAAGTTGATGTTATAAAAATATTTCTTAGTCTTCTATTTGATTTGATTTATTTATTTTTAATTATTTCTTGAACAATCCTTTAACAATAATGAAAACTATTTAATTTTCTTATGCCCTGGCCAAAAAAAAAAAAAAAAATATGGATGTTAAGAATAAGTGAAAGAATGAGTGAATAAATCTTTTTCTTGATATTTTTATTCTCAAGCTTCAGTTCTTTCAGTAAATCTTTCTCCAAGCTGCTAACAAGTAATAAATGTGTCAGATGGAATTTCGTTTCACCTCTCAATTTATTGGCTTGTGGATATTAGAGAGCTTTTAGCCAAAGAAAAAGCAAGGAGAAATCATGGAACTGAAAGATAAGAAAATTGTATCAGTACCAGACGTAGGGAAATTCTTGAATTTAAGAAGGACACCAACAAATGCCAGTCTGGTGCTCAGAAAGTCAAGAGGAGTGAGGCCTTCCCTTCTGCTTATCCTTTCTTCTCTTCTCTTCTGCTTTTCCATGATTCACAGCTGAGAATGCAAAGACAGAGCAGAAGGAAACCAAGGGGAAAGCAGAAAGGGTGGTGAGAAGGAGGAGTGGGAGGACATAAAGGAAAGTAATCTCTATTTGTGCCAAATATTTCACTAACAAGCCATCATTCATGGACCAGTTGGAGCTCTTTAGTGTATACCTATTGAGTGGTGGGGTTTCTAGAATGGGATATCTTAAAGTGTGGACCAAGGACCACCTGTAGTAGTTTGTTTCAAGTACAGTCTTCTAGGCCTATCTCACAGCCTACTCAGTCAAATATCCCTGTGCGTTTTCACTAGCTTTCCAAGTGGTTCCAGAGCCCTTAAATTTGGAGAACTACTATGATGAGAGAGCAGAATTTGCTTGACTCTTGCTAAGGCAAAGTAAATCTAATTCTATCCCCCTCCGCCCCCCTCCCCAACTTGTTAGGCAGGAAAGAAAATATGCTGTTTCACTCACAGGTACACTTATTGCACTAGAATTCAGAAATTTGGCCAAGCAACAGCTGTTTTCTTCCTTTCAGGCAATTATTAGCAAGGAAGTATGATAGGCAGCACTCTCAAGTTAATTTGCAGAAACCTCATGCCCTTCTTTTTAGCAAATAAAATAGAGAAGGGGTAGAAGCAAGTTCTCCTGCTGGTCCTGAGTATGGAAGTGTGTTGGGCCGGGGCAGAGATTTTTACCCATAAGTATATGCTGATCATTCTTAGATGACAGGAAGTAGACGTAGAATCTATATATTCAAATACATTTATATTATCCAGAGAAAAAGAATTATAAAAGCAATTCCCAAATAAGTTATATTGACTTTCAAAAGCAAGTTCTCTATGATATCACTTTTTTGTGTGAGCAAAAATTACTTTGGCCATTGTAAAAATCCATTTTTTCCATCTTATGAGGACATACTGTAAAGCTGGAGTTAGGCAGTCCAAAGCAGTCTCACTTGCCTAGATATTTTCTAGTGCAGTTTTCCATACTATTTTTTAGTTCATGATACTTCCATTAATTCCCAGGTCACACCAAATTACACATGAAGATCCTTCCCTATTCAGTCGTCTCTCTAGTCGTATTCTATACACCATGATCAGAAATGAAACTTCCTTAAATATAAATATGAAAGTAAAACATAATAGATATGACTCTACTTGAACATACAATGAAATTCATGGGCTAGAAGTAAACTATAAACCTTCCCCTAGAAATAAATGAAATAAAAAATTTAAAAACACAAGGGTAGACTTTGAAACTTTTATTTTTGAAGTGAAAATAATGATGACTTTAGAGTTCCTCTTTGGTCTTCCTTTTACCTACAAAGTGAGCATTTAAAAACACACAGGGCTGAATTTTTTCACCACCATTCAGGTTATCTTTTAGACACATGGTATGAATTTGTCACATGAAGATCATTTCATTTGACATTTCAACAATTTAAAAACTCCCAATAGAGCATTTAACTCAGACACTGACCGTTTTCTTAGGACCATTGGGATTTAAGGGGATGAGGCCTAAGTAGCCTAAGTCCTGGAGAAATCATCTATTTCGGAATGATACTGTCTTTCTGTCAATCATCTGAATGGTTTGCTTTCATATTTTTATAGGTTAGACTCTTTGTCCTAAGAATTAGTCAATTTCACGTTATCCTGTAAATTTTTGTCATTTGGGGGACTTAATGTTATAGCATCACGTCAAAGTATAGTGTCTTGAAGTGTGACTTAGTGATTTAACATTTGTAAACTGGCTGGAAGAGACTTTGAGAAGCCTATCAACACCCATCCTCTTACACAGACTTTTGCCTCAATAATGCAGCATAGATGGTATGGGTTCATATTGTAATAAATCCTAGAAGTTGCTAATATCACTCCTAGTTGCTGTTTTTATTTCATGATGCCCAAGGTTTCTTTGATAAATTCCTTCATTTATCAATTGCCTAATAGGAGAAACTTTTAACCATGCAAAGCTGACAAGAGTCTGTCTTAACTGGCTGTTGACTGGCTCCCCCTTTTTTCTTACAATCATCGTAGACTGCCATTTCTGCTCTGCTGATCTGGATTTGGTTGGTCTAGAATTGAAAGCTTACTAAGGACAGCTGGATTTTAGTTCAGTGGATAATAACATTTAGCTATTTTATCCTTTTTAGGGAGAAGGCTGTAGAGGGAAGTTAGAAAGAGCATTTGTATATTGCTGACCTAAATGTGGTCCCAGGGACTGCTCTGTTGACCAGAACAAGGGAAGTGATCTTCTCCTTTCTGCACTAGATTGTACTTGGAGCTTACGTTTATTTCAGTAAGTCCCCTGTAGGAGTGTCCTGGACAAACTGGCACATCCAATGTAAAATGATCAGGACATATGAGATTTGGAACCCTTATTAGAGAGTTTAAAAGAACTAAGGTGTATATCCTGGAGAAGAATAGAGTAATAGACATCATAGGCATCTTGAAGTAACTAAAGGACTGTGATGTAAGAAGGTTTAATTTTGCTCCTTATGTGAATCCAGACAAAAAACTAAGGCCCATGGGGCCTTGCTATGGGTGGAGAGGTGGGGAGGAGTTGCAAGGAGTCAGATTTCTCTTCAGTGTAAGGAAGAGGTTTTGTGTGTGTGTGTGTGTGTGTGTTTTTTAAAGATTTATTTATTTTTGGCTGTGCTGGGTCTTCATTGCTTTGCATGGGCTTTCTCTAATTGTGACCGGGGGTCTACTCTTCTTTGGGGTGTGAGGGCTTCTCATTGTGGTGGCATCTTTTGTCACTGAGCACAGGCTCTAGGGCACACAAGCTTCAGTAGTTACAGCACACAGGCTCAGTAGTCGTGGTTCACGGGCTCTAAGAGCACAGGCTCAGCAGCCATGGCACATGGGTTTAGTTGCCCCACAGCATGTGGAATCTTCCCAGATCAGGGACCAAATCTGTGTCCCCTGCATTGGCAGGCAGATTCTCATCCACTGTACCACCAGGAAAGTCCAAGGAAGAATTTTTTTTAACCAATTCTCCATACACAGAACATTTTGCTTTGAGGTATAGTAAGCTCTCAACACTGAGGGTATGCAAGCACAGACAGGACAGCAATTAAGTTATACTATAGAATAGACTTCAACAAGGAAGGTTTGATCAGTTGACCTTAAGTTCTCTTCCAAACCTTCAGATTATATTTTAGGCATGTAACTTTAACCTCTGGGTCTTCATTTCTTTAACTTGAAAATAAGGGCTTTGTACTAAGTGACTTTCAAAGTTGTTCATAGCATTGACACTGATTCTAAGAAGGAGTCTACACTTATCATGCTCTTCTACTTGAGGTCTGTGTCCACAGCTCATCTAGGGGCTTAGGGGCTCAGCAGTGACCTCTCCTTAAGGACTCTTCTATGTGTCTCCAGTGAGACACCTGGCCAGTGGGTCTAAAATGTAATCCAGTTGTTCCTTCAGCAGAGTAGGGCTCTGGAAAGAGGTGGAATCAGAGCAGTCCTGATGGTCATATGGCAGACATGTTCTCAATCCAGTGTTTGTCATGAAAGTAACAAAGTCAACTGACTTGTCCGTAATTCAACAGTTGAACTTAGTAGACTGTAATAACTATTCTTATAGAGTATCACTCAGCAGGAAAGCTATGGTTTTTCCAGTAGTCATGTATGGATGTGAAAGTAGATGCTTTTAAACTGTGGTGCTGGAGAAGACTTGAGGCTCCCTTGGACAGTAAGGAGATCAAACCAGTCAATTCTAAAGGGAATCAACTCTGAATATTCATTGGAAGGACTGATATTGAAGCTGAAGCTCCAATACTTTGGGCACCTGATGCAAAGAGTCGACTCACTGGGAAAGACCCTGGTGATGGGAAAGATTGAGGGCAGGAGGAGAAGGGGCAACAGAGGATGAGATGGTGGGATAGCATCATTGACTTGAAGGACAGGAGTTTGAGCAAGCTCTAGGAGATAGTGAAGGACAAGGAAACATGGCATGCCGCAGTCCATGGGGCTGCAAAGAGTCAGACGCCAGTTAGTGATTGAACGACAAGTGAGGGTTCAGTTACTAATCTGTAGACTTTTGGATTTGCTCTTTAGAGACATATGAAAACCCCTAACAGGTATTATTTCTCTCCCTCCTGGAGAAGCTGTGTTGGTGTCATCGAGAACCTTATCTTGCATCTTCCTCCACTCATGCCTCTGCAGGGTTTCCTATCCTCGCCCCCTCTTCTCTCTCCTTGTGACTGGCTGTCATGTGGGTGGAAAAGTGCAGAGACTCATCTTGTTTTGCCACTCTCTGGGGAGACCGATCTAAAGTACAAACAGAAAACCGAATATCATGATAGAAAAAAATTGCTGAAATTATTTTGAACAGTCAATAAGAAAACCATGCAGCAAAACCCACATCAAAAGGCCAGTTGTTGGGGTATACCTTTCAAATTCTATTAACTGCAGAGGCCATGTACAGGGAGGGAGCTATAGAGGTGGAGATGTTTAAAGAAAGAAAATGTCAGATTGATAGTGAAAAAAAAATTGAATAACAAGTTTGAAAAAGTGAGACAGAATATTTCCACCACAGAGAATAAAGACTTTAGCTTCCAAGAGGTGTATGTGACCCCTTACCGTTGTTTCACTTTGTGAGAAGATACTTGCAAAGTCTTTCTGGTGGATGCCACTGGAAGGTGTTTTGATGAACTTCCCTGCCGTAGGCTTTTCTTGTTTTGTACTGTCACAAAGGGTAATTTTATAGGTTTGGTTAAGTGGACGGAAAACAATTGGAGCATAGTTGGGGGTAGGGACATTTGGGAATCTTTTCTAAGTAGAATGTGAGTGGAGACAGGAATTCTAAACTGGTATCATGCAGGTGTTTCAATAATACTGTGGGTTTGTTTGTGATCACCCTCTTACCCTCTTGGGAAGTTTGCTATGAGCCATATGTTTACACGGCCACTGTCACAATGTTGCCTTTGGCTCTGCTTTGCCTGGCAATGTCAATGACTAGACAAATACTCTGTTTTATCACCAGAGATCCAGAAAGGACTGGGTCTAAGCATAGAAAACAATCAGAAATCCACCTAGATAGTTTGATATGTATGGGCATTACTCCTAGTAGTATTTGTTTGTTGTCTTTTGTTGCTTTGCTCCTTCCGTGCAGGCTGAGACCTAATCTCCTGCAAGTACAGTAAAATAATTTACCTATTTTTGCAGACCCTATTCATAGGATAAAAAAAATTAAGATTGCCTTTTACTTTTGAAACATTTATATTTGATGAAGTTGCTGTCTTGAGTTTAGTATTGATATTGTGAAAATGAATGCAATTTGGATTTCACATTTCTTAATGTTTGTTCTTATTTCACAAATGGATAATTAAGGAATTATGCGTCATAAAGAAGGA